>NC_064927.1:372666880-372973423 GCF_023897955.1 Schistocerca gregaria
TTTGTATGATAAAAAGGTTTGTACCTGACAATAGACACTCAGTTTTGTGCAAAATGTTATTACCATTTGTAACAGAAATAAATACCTACGTAACAGTTATGTAGTGAAGCTAATGTACATCATTGTTTTCAAACAGATACTATTGTGAATACGGTTACACAGCATCAAAATTCTGCAGGAAGTGAAATGAGAAATACCCATGGGTTCGTGCGCCTCGTATCGATCAGCAGCTATGCTTTAAATTACTACAGAAATAGTATGTTTTTTTTAAAAAAAAAACTTTATTGACCAATTATTACAATGATACAATTTAACCTACTACCTAATACATTAGTAGGTCTTATTTTTAACTTTTACAATTTCTAACTACAGCTACTGTTCAAACACTACAGGTATCTACAATAATTCTTTACTACTATGGGGTTAGTCTACTATGCTCACTACATTGATTATTTTGGTGTTACCCTACTCTTTCTGCTTTTAGTTACAATAGTACTTTTGCATATTTGTTATTGTTATTACTTAAACAAAACATGAGTCGTAGGGGGGTGGTATGCACATGTTTTACCAAACAGGCGCGTCTCTAATGACTGATTGCTATCCGAATGCAGATTATTTCATATAGGCCCCCTTCGTACACAGGACATTACCATTCACCGTTTGTTGGAAAATCTTTGAAATGTCGTATACATACTCAGTAACTGACGTTCAAAACTATATTTGAGAACAATTTTCATAATTTTCTATTACTAACTGCTAAGAAAACTGACATTAACTTAAAAAGTAATTTAAACAGTAAACTAAAAAAACCTTCACTAATTTTTACATACTTTAAGAAAATTTGTTTGACACAGTTTCGGCTGTCCCTTGAGTTCTTGGATAGCGTTATTGGTTTCAGTTCGGGTTAAAATGTGTCACTGCATTTCGTTCAACACACTTGTAGATTCAAACAGTTTCATGTTAGTTCGTTGTGAGGATTTTTGATTTAAGATAAAGGCTGTATTTCTAACATTCTGTTGTTAACGACCCCATTCACAACTATCTGTCAGCGCAGAACACATCTACTCATACAGATCGTAGCATGTGGATGGGAGGTCTACGCAAACCGGGAAGTTAGAGGTTTGAGCTAAATTCCTCAAATCTGTGGGTGCAAATGACGTCAGCGCAGATCTCCGTAGATCTGTGGCGCCAGACACCTCTGAGTGACCTGTTTGTTCAGTCTACTACAAGTAATAGAGTACACAGCAAGGCGACAGGAAGGGTAATCGGACCATTCGGTCACCCTATACTACTGGCAATGCTAAATCCAGATTAACATGTCGACCCCGTGACATTTTTTGTCATGTTAGCGTTTTCGTTATTATTTTTTTCAGGTCCTTCTAGACCGATCAAATAAAAACATGGAGAATCTTAGGAATTTAATTTCTTATAACTGGCTACTCTCGTATTAATTGAAAGTAAAATCACGGAGAAATGCATCAAAGCCACATTATTCCACTGCCAGAGATACTATAAGGATATATGAGAATGCAAGCTTTCTCGGCTCATTTCGATGATACAATCTTCGGCTGGTCCCGGCGGAGGTTCGAGTCCTCCCTCAGGCATGGGTGTGTGTGTGTGTGTGTATGTGTGTTTGTCCTTAGGATCATTTCGGTTAAGTAGTGCGTAAGCTTAGGGACTGATGACCTTAGGAGTTAAGTCCCATAAGATTACACACACATTTGAACATTTGATAAAATCTTATTGGGTTGACAGCCAAGTTAATGCGTTGTTCCCCGGCAACGTTTCAGCAAGTTTCTTACTTGCCATCTCCAGGCGAATATGGTAAGTAAGAAACTTGCCACCTTCAGGCTAAGATGCCAAGTAAAAAACTTGCTGGAGAACAACGCATTGATTCGGCTGTCAACCCAAGATGATTTTATCATACTATAAGGTTAAATATTATTTATCATTTCTTGACTAAATCCCACTATATTTTGATCATTTCCTTAAATGATGTACCTAAACAGACTTTGTATTTTCATCTATTTCACAAGGAGAAAATAAGTCGAAATATATTTTCAATTATTTTCCAACACTGATATCGATTTTGTTTCGTATCATACAACCCTATCTCTCTGGTACAACCACAGCTACGCTTAGTATCGAAACACGTCCGACATCTGTGAATGCAGCAAGACATAATTGTTTCAGGGTAATAATAATACATGTCTCATTACAAACTTTTATACAATCGTGATGATAACGTGCTTTTGAGAATGTAGTCGGCAGCTTGTCCTGAAAGCCTCTACCGCAGAATAAAGCCTGGGATATAAGTGGGAGACTTTTGGTCTCAGACAGTCTGGTACTGTCAGATAGTAATCGCAGAATCGCTGACAGTTTTTTTCGTTGATTAATTCCATATAAAGTAACTAAGTCGTTCCTCGCTGTGTTGCATTGTTTACATGTGTATCTTTCGAAATAGGTCACACAGCATGAGGCTGTTGCCAATGGGCATCACTGTGGGGGTCCGGATGGGGGTTTGTCGGGGACGGCCAGCTCGTCCCACGCATCCCCTGATCGGACTACGACTGTGGCTGCCCGGGATACTGCCTACATTGAGGCTGATCCCTCACCTGTGGTAGATTGGGCAGGGGGCGAAAGACATTCCGGAGGGCTGAACAGAAGGCCTCTCCATTTTGTCTGGCGAACCGGTTTCAGGCTCAGGCTGATACTGATCTTCGGCTGGACATGGCTTCTTGTCCTGTTACAGAGGTTGCCCCTCAGTCTGCAAGATCGGGGCAGTCGCAGAGGCTGGGCTTAGTGGTAGTTGGGAGCTCCAACGTCAGGCGCGTAATGGGGCCCCTTAGGGATATGGCAGCAAGAGAGGGGAAGAAAACCAACGTGCACTCCGTGTGCATACCGGGGGGAGTCATTCCAGATGTGGAAAGGGTCCTTCCGGATGCCATGAAGGGTACAGGGTGCACCCATCTGCATGTGGTCGCACATGTCGGCACCAATGATGTGTGTCGCTATGGATCAAAGGAAATCCTCTCTGGCTTCCGGCGGCTATCTGATTTGGTGAAGACTGCCAGTCCCGCTAGCGGGATGAAAGCAGAGCTCACCATCTGCAGCATTGTCGACAGGACTGACGGCGGACCTTTGGTACAGAGCCGAGCGGAGGGTCTGAATCAGAGGCTGAGACGGTTCTGCGACCGTGTGGGCTGCAGATTCCTCGACTTGCGCCATAGGGTGGTGGGTTTGGGGCTACTCGGGTAGCAGGGGTTGTGTGTCGTGGACTGGGCGGTTTTTTAGGTTAGATGGCCTCGGGCAAGTATAGAAAGGGCAACAGCCTCAAAGGGAGCGGGGCAAAGTCAGGACATGCGGGGACCAAGCAGCACTTGATATTGTAATTGTAAACTGTCGAAGCTGCATTGGTAAAGTACCGGAACTTCAAGCGCTGATAGAAAGCACCGAAGCTGAAATCGTTACAGGTACAGAAATCTGGCTGAAGCCAGAGATAAATTCAGCCGAAATTTTTACAGAGGCACAGACGGTGTTTAGAAAGGATAGATTGCATGCAACCGGTGGTGGCATGTTTGTCGCTGTTGGTAGTAGTTTATCCTGCAGTGAAGTAGAAGTGGGTAGTTCCTGTGAATTATTATGGGTGGAGGTTACACTCAACAACCGAGCTAGGTTAATAATTAGCTCTTTTTACCGACCTCCCGACTCAGCAGCATTAGTGGCAGAACACATGAGAGAAAATATGGAATACATTTCACATACATTTTCTTAGCATGTTATAGTCTTAGGTGGAGATTTCAATTTACCAGATATAGATTGGGACACTCAGATGTTTAGGATGGGTGGTAGGGACAGAGCATCGAGTGACATTATACTGAGTGCACTATCCGAAAATTACCTCGAGCAATTAAACAGAGAACCGACTCGTGGAGATAACATCTTGGACCTACTGATAACAAACAGACCCGAACTTTTCGAGTCTATAAGTGCAGAACAGGGAATCGGTGATCATAAGGCCGTTGAAGCATACCTGATTATGGAACTTTATAGGTATATAAAAAAAAGAGGAAGGTTTATCTGTTTAGCAAGAAAAAAAGAAGGAAGATTTCAGACTACCTAACAGATCAAAAGGAAAATTTCTGTTCCGACACTGACAATGTTGAGTTCATGGAAAAAGTTCAAGGTAATCGTAAAATGCGTTTTAGACAGGTACGTGCCGAGTAAAGCTGTGAGGGACGGGAAAAACCCACCGTGGTTCAACAACAAAGTTAGGAAACTACTGCGAAAGCAAAGAGAGCTTCACTCCAAGTTTAAACGCAGCCAAAACCTCTCAGACAAACACAAGCTAAACGATGTCAAAGTTAGCGTAAGGAGGGCTATGCGTGAAGCGTTCAGTGAATTCGAAAGTGAAATTCTATGTACCGACTTGACAGAAAATCCTAGGAAGTTCTGCTTTTACGTTAAATCAGGAAGTGGCTCGAAACAGCATATCCAGACACTCCGGGATGATGATGGGATTGAAACAGAGGATGACACGCGTAAAGCTGAAATACTAAACACCTTTTTCCAAAGCTGTTTCACAGAGGAAGACCGCACTGCAGCTCCTTCTCTAAATCCTCGCACAAACGAAAAAATGGCTGACGTCGAAATAAGTGTCCAAGGAATAGAAAAGCAACTGGAATCACTCAACAGAGGAATGTCCACTGGACCTGACGGGATACCAATTCGATCCTACACAGAGTACGCGAAAGTACTTGACCCCCTTCTAACAGCCGTGTACCGTAAGTTACTAGAGGAACGGAAGGTTGCAAATGATTGGAAAAGAGCACAGGTAGTCGCAGTCTTCAGGAAGGGTCGTCGAACAGATGCACAAAACTATAGACCTATATCTCTGACGTCGATCTGTTATAGAATTTTAGAACATGTTTTTTGTTCGAGTATCAGGTCGTTTTTGGAAACCCAGAATCTACTCTGTAGGAATCAACATGGATTCTGGAAACAGCGATTGTGTGAGACCCAACTCGCTTTATTTGTTCATGAGACCCAGAAAATATTAGATACAGGCTCCCTGGTAAATGCTATTTTCCTTGACTTCCGGAAGGCGTTCGATACACTTCCGCACTGTCGCCTGATAAACAAAGTAAGAGCCTACGGAATATCAGACCAGCTGTGTGGCTGGATTGAAGAGTTTTTAGCAAACAGAACACAGCATGTTGTTATCAATGGAGAGACGTCTACAGACGTTAAAGTAACCTCTGGCGTGCCACAGGGGAGTGTTATGGGACCATTGCTTTTCACTATATATAAATGACCTAGTAGATAGTGTCGGAAGTTCCATGCGGCTTTTCGCGTATGATGCTGTAGTATACAGAGAAGTTGCAGCGTTATAAAATTACAGCGAAATGCAGGAAGATTTGCAAATGATAGGCACTTGGTGCAGGGAGTGGCAACTAACCCTTAACATAGACAAATGTAATGTATTGCGAATACATAGAAAGAAGGATCCTTTATTGTATGATTATATGATAGCGGAACAAACACTGGTAGCAGTTACTTCTGTAAAATATATGGGAGTATTCGTGCGGAACGATTTGAAGTGGAATGATCATATAAAATTAATTGTTGGTAAGGCGGGTACCAGGTTGAAATTCATTATGAGAGTCCTTAGAAAATGTTGCCCATCAACAAAGGAGGTGGCTTACAAAACACTCGTTCGGCCTATACTTGAGTATTGCTCATCAGTGTGGGATCCGTACCAGATCGGGTTGACGGAGGAGATGGAGAAGATCCAAAGAAGAGCGGCGCGTTTCGTCACAGGGTTATTTTGTAACCGTGATAGCGTTACGGAGACATTTAGCAAACTCAAGTGGCAGGCTCTGCAAGAGAGGCGCTCTGCATCGCTGTGTAGCTTGCTCGCCAGGTTTCGAGAGGGTGCGTTTCGGGATGAGGTATCGAATGTATTGCTTCCCCCTACTTATACCTACCGAGGAGATCACGAATGTAAAATTAGAGAGATTCGAGCGCGCACGGAGGCTTTCAGACAGTCGTTCTTCCCGCGAACCATACACGACTAGAACAGAAAAGGGAGGTAATGAGAGTGGCTCGTAAAGTGCCCTCCGCCACACATCGTTAGCTTGCGGACTACAAATGTAGAATGTTGAAATGTAGATGTAGGAGGTGAGAAGGGCAATTTCTTCGTCAGAAACATACCAAGACCACAAATTTTGGCTCTAAACACGGAGTTTTGTGGATTATTATTCAACATTAAATAAATGGGTGCATACGGAAAAATATGTTACCAAGATGCTATAGCGTAACAACAGTGAAATACGGCACAAATACAGTATGCAAGTATGGCCGCTCAGCACTCTCCGATTACTCTCTGCTCTCCCGACGGTGCCTATATAGCTTTTCTTGTCTGAGAGCTGCGGCCAACAGCTCGAGAGATGAAGTTTGTCGTCCGCACGAGAGGGTGACTATCTTGATCCGCTCTCGGACACGGCCGGCCGGCCGTTTACACTACACTCGCTGAAGCTGTCTGAGAGTCCAACACTCAAGTCTGTGTATCTGTCTTTATACCTGGTCGCTTTGTCACAAACCGGTGCGCTCGACATGAAACAGAAAAACACAAATCCTTTCAATAGGTCGATATACATTAAAAAATACTCCAAAACTCATAAATATTCACCTGGTGACGCTCACACGGTATGAAATGGTTTTACTGGGAATGTTCTGTAACACTATGCTTAATGTAAAAACTGCCGTCACTTCATGAGTCACTGTCTTGACCATTTAAATCGTTAAATGCTGTAGAAAGTAACTTTAAAAATTATTCAAGAATAGTTTCCCGATTATGATCGAGATTTACAGGAGACCTGAGAAAACTCGCATTAAAAAGCCGTTCTGTATACTAGAAGATGTTTAAACTGACGTACAAAATATCAACTAATAGACAAAAATAAGAGAAACATAGAGATCCGTAGAGTCAAAGTTTCATCATACAGAAAGTTTTAATTTTTGCCGGGGACAACTGATAACACTGACCTAGAAATAAAGTAGTTCCAGTACTTCTGCTCCGAGCAATATTTTTTTGGAAGGTTTCCCTTAGTTATCGGACGAATGTCAGAATAGGAAAGTTCTCGCTAAATGATTCTCTCTGCCCCACTCTGAGCCTGCTGGAAGAATTGGCTGAAGAGTCTCATCGATGGAGGTCACTTGACACTATACATCGTGATCACACTGTCTGCTGGGAACTTTAGGTTTGTCTGTCATCTTGAGGCTATTCGATAAGTGCTGGACGTGTGCTGGTACTTTTGAAACGTCCCCTTAGAAAAATTAATGAATTACTGTGCTGATGAACCTCTTACATTATTTGAGTTTCAAACAGCTGAGCAAAACTGAACGTACTCAGACATTACTCTCTTTACTTATTCTGTTCAACACTAAACTGACACACAATATTTTTAGCGCAACGCAATATGATTTTCAATAATCCTTACAAGAGAATGCCCCTGACTAAATTAACCTATACCTTTCACAAATCACTTACCTCACAGAAATCTTCGTTACTCGAACTACTGCAATACAGTGAGCGCCAATACTGCCAGCTAAATAAAAGATTCTAACTACTGAAGTCACTAACTACTGATAGGCACAGTTAGCAAATGAAAGATTTTGATAGAGAAAAAACAATGTATTTACCTTAATAGTGTTCAAAAGCCATAATATATACAGCAGTTCATGACATCCTTTCTTACAAATGTACTGTTTCTGATGGACACACGTCCAGATCATCCGCCCTCAAAAACCCACCATCTCACTTTCCCACATCCACCACTGCTGGCGGCTCACCTCCAACTGCCCAATGCTACGCCCTGTTAACACCCAACTGCAACTGCCCAACACTACAATGACGAATATTGCAACAATGTCGACCAGCCTCAGACTGCACACAGCACAGTCAGTGTTTTCATATAGAGCGCTACATGTCGTTACCAACATAAAAACATAGCCCCCGTGCTCCCCACCAAAAATTTTACAAATTGATTTGGGCAGTGGCCAATACAGATTTCAAAAAAGTTTCATAATTAGAATAATAAAGAAATCAAATGCGCACACTTATTGATACAATGTTGGTCAAAAGCTAAAATTTTCTCACAGTCCATAAAGACAGTCCTGATAGTTCATCACAGTGAAATAGCAGTGTTTTTTTCAAAGTCTGAGCAGTAAAATAAAATGCACAGGAAAGTAGTGGATTTCCATGCAGTCTTGAAGAAGTAGTGTTGTCCTTCCAACGGAAAGACAACGCTGACTCTTGACATGCAGACAGGTAATGGGCCACACCATAGCAAACCCATAGCAGAGTCAGTAGAAGTTTTGAATAGTATTGGTACGTAGGTCATCACAGAGCAGACCCACTGTAGTACTGGTAGAGAGTATGGTATTGGTGGGCCCTCAAAGGTGCAGACCCACTGCAGTCTTTGTAGAAATAATAGTATTGGTGGGTCTTCAAAGCTGCAGACCCACCGCAGTCCTTGTAGAGACGGCCAGCAGCCATCTGTTGCAACTGTGCAGGTGCACAATCACCATCAAAGAGTCTCGCAGAGAATATAGCAAGTCCATAAATCACCACTTGTCCACTCACAAAGAAATTGTTTGAAATGTCCTTAGAACCAGCAATGCTGTTATCCAGTCCCTTGCTGAACTATTAACACACGTGCAAACACTATCAGTCCCTTCTTCTCACATATTGTCCATATACTATGACCAACAGAAACATGTGCAGTGAAATGTAACTTACAAGTTACTTAATTTGATGAAATGATGTCAATTACAGTTTTATAACGTAAGAATACAATAACAAAGGTACAAAATACATCATTAAAATCATGATAATACAGATAACATTTGTAGTAATACACTCTTTACAAAACAATAGAAATAAACATATACATCAGTGTTACAGGAATTATGACATAAGTAATAAGAATAACTTTTGGAACATCACCTTCACACATGAGCATTAAAACAAAACCGAATAAATAATGTCTAAGCACCTTTACAGAGAAAATAACACATTATTAGAAAAATTCTACAACATAAATCTTATTAGCTAAACACACAAAGACAGAAAAAACACAAGTTCACTTAGTGTAATAAACAAAAATACAGGACAGGGTTTGTACAGTGTGACATTTGGTATTGCAGCCCAACCCAAAACTTCATTCCGTAGATCTTTCCTCTTATTTCAACATTTGTTTCCACCACCAAAAAAAATCCTATCCAAGAATGCTTTCTGTATTCTGTTCACATCCTCTTTCAAAAATAGTTTTTCTCCACTGTACACTACTTTTCTGGGCAAACCATTTTCTTATAGCTTCTCAATGCATTTCTTCCAATTCATCATAGTTAGTTTCTTATATAGTCTACCCTGTCTTAAGCTAACTTAAAGCTACTGAGCTCACATATATATACCAAGGGATGAGGCAACGCAGCCGCACATAACAAATTAACACAAACAGCAATGACAAAAAATGGAAATAGGCAGCAGTACATATAAATTAGCTTAGAAATTGCAATATAACAACTAATATAAGACAATGTGCAGCAAACAAGAAAAATTAATCAGTAGTAAAACTGGCTTAAGGGAAAGTAAAATTCGGTAGAACTATGCCTGGCAAACAGCAGCAAAAAATGCATTAACTTATACCTAAACATGATAAATCTCAAGCATAAAAATATTACAGTAAACATATGAAATGTCTAGTACCAATGTCAGATCTTAACACTAGAGTGATGCATCAACTTAACTTACACTACTAAAAAGTTACCCAGTCATTGACAAAAATTATGAATGTAATTCGCGTGAAGGGAAATGTCTTTTTGTGCTCCCTCGTTTTCTTGGAAGTAGATCATAAAATTATTATTTACATGATCTGTAGGCATAAAATATCTGTATTAGTACATCTATCCCCCCCCCCCCCCCATGAACCATGGACCTTGCTATTGGTGGGGAGGCTTGCGTGCCTCAGCGATACAGATGGCCGTACCGTAGGTGCAACCACAATGGAGGGGTATCTGTTGAGAGGCCAGATAAACATGTGGTTCATGAAGAGGGGCAGCAGCCTTTTCAGTAGTTGACGGGGCAACAGTCTGGATGATTGACTGATCTCGCCTTGCAACATTAACCAAAACGGCCTTGCTGTACTGGTACTGCAAACGGCTGAAAGCAAGGGGAAACTACAGCCGTAATTTTTCCCTAGGACATGCAGCTTCACTGTATGATTAAATGATGATGGCGTCCTCTTGGGTCAAATATTCTGGAGGTAAAATAGTTCCCGGGTGGGGACTACTCAGGAGGACGTCGTTATCAGGAGAAAGAAAACTGGCGTTCTATGGATCGGAGCGTGGAATGTCAGATCCCTTAATCGGGCAGGTAGGCTAGAAAATTTAAAAAGGGAAATGGATAGGTTAAAGTTAGATATAGTGGGAATTAGTGAAGTTCGGTGGCAGGAGGAACAAGACTTTTGGTCAAGTGAATGCAGGTTTATAAATACAAAATCAAATAGGGGTAATGCAGGAATAGGTTTAATAATGAATAAAAAATAGGAGTGCGGGTAAGCTACTACAAACAGCATAGCGAACGCATTATTGTGGCCAAGATAGACACAAAGCCCATGCCTACTACAGTAGTACAAGTTTATATGCCAACTAGCGCTGCAGATGATGAAGAAATTGATGAAATGTGTGATGAGCTAAAACAAATTATTCAGGTAGTGAAAGGAGACGAAAATTTAATAGTCATGAGTGACTGGAATTCGTCAGTAGGAAAACGGAGAGAAGGAAACATAGTGGGTGAATATGGATTGGGGCTAAGAAATGAAAGAGGAAGCCGTCTGGTAGAATTTTGCACAGAGTATAACTTAATCATAGCTAACACTTGGTTCAAGAATCATAAAAGAAGGTTGTATGCAGGGAAGAATCCTGGAGATACTAAAAGGTATCATATAGATTATATAATGGTGAGACAGGGATTTAGGAATCAGGTTTTACGTTGTAGGACGTTTCCAGGTGCAGATGTGGACTCTGACCACAATCTATTGGTTATGACCTGTAGAATAAAACTGAAGAAACTGCAAAATGGTGGGAATTTAAGGTCATGGGATCTGGCTAAGCTGAAAGAACCAGAGGTTGTACAGAGTTTCAAGGAGAGCATAAGGGAACAATTGACAGGCATGGGGGAAAGAAATACAGTGGAAGAAGAATGGTTAGCTCTGAGGGATGAAGTAGTGAAGGCAGCAGAGGATAAAGTAGGTAAAAAGACGAGGACTGCTAGAAATCCTTGGGTAACACAAGAAATATTGAATTTAATTGATGAAAGGAGAAAATATAAAAATGCAGTAAATGAAGCAGGCAAAAAGGAATAGAAACGTCTCAAAAATGAGACGACAGGAAGTGCAAAATGGCTAAGCAGGGATGGCTAGAGGACAAATGTAAGGATGCAGAAGCTTATCTCACTAGGGGTAAGATAGATACTGCCTACAGGAAAATTAAAGAGACCTTTGGAGAGAAGAGAGTCACTTGTACGAATATCAAGAACTCAGATGGCAACCCAGTTCTAAGCAAAGAAGGGAAGGAAGAAAGGTGGAAGGAGTATATAGAGGGTTTACACATGGGCGATGTACTTGAGGACAATATTATGGAAACGGAAGAGGATGTAGATGAAGACAGAATGGGTGATAAGATACTGCGTGAAGAGTTTGACAGAGCACTGAAAGACCGGAGCCGAGACAAGGCGCCTGGAGTTGACAACATTCCATTAGAACTACTGACGGTCTTGGGAGAGCCAGTCAAGACAAAACTCTACCAGCTGGTGAGCAAAATGTATGAGACAGGCGAAATACCCTCAGACTTCAAGAAGAATATAGTAATTCCAATCCTAAAGAAAGCAGGCGCTGGCAGACGTGAAAATTACCGACCTATAAGTTTAATAAGTCACAGCTGCAAAATACTAACGCGAATTCATTACAGACGAATGGAAAAACTGGTAGATGCGGACCTCGGGGAGGATCACTTTGGATTCCGTAGAAATGTTGGAACAAATGAGGCAATACTGACCTTATGTCTTATCTTAGAAGAAAGATTAAGAAAAGGCAAACCTGCGTGTCTAGGATTTGTAGACTTGGAGAAAGCTTTTGACAATGTTGACTGGAATACTCTCTTTCATATTCTGAAGGTGGCAGGGGTAAAATACAGGGAGCGAAACACTATTTACAATTTGTACAGAAACCAGATGGCAGTTATAAGTCGAGGGGCATGACAGGGAAGCAGTGGTTGGGAAAGGAGTGAGACAAGGTTTTAGCCTCTCCCCTATGTTATTCACTCTGTATATTGAGCAAGCAGTAAAGGAAAATAAAGAAAAGTTCGGAGTAGGTATTAAAATTCATGGAGAAGTAGTAAAAACTTTGAGGTTCGCCGATTACATTGTAATTCTGTCAGAGACAGCAAAGGACCTGGAAGAGCAGTTGAACGGAATGGACAGTGTCTTGAAAGGAGGATATAAGATGAATATCAACAAAAGCAAAACGAGGATAATGGAATGTAGTGAAATTAAATCGGGTGATGCTGAGGGAATTAGATTAGGAAATGAGACACTTAAAGGAGTAAAGGAGTTTTGCTATTTAGGAAGTAAAATAACTCATGATGGTCGAAGTAGGCAGGATATCAAATGTTGACTCGCAATGGAAAGGAAAGCATTTCTGAAGAAGAGAAATTTGTTAACATCGAATATAGATTTATGTATCAGGAAGTCGTTTCTGAAGGTATTTGTATGAAGTGTAGCCATGTATGGAAGTGAAACATGGACGATAACTAGTTTGGACAAGAAGAGAATAGAAGCTTTCGAAATGTGGTGCTACAGAAGAATGCTGCAGATAAGGTGGATAGGTCACGTAACTAATGAGGAGGTATTGAATAGGATTGGGGAGAAGAGAAGTTTGTGGCACAATTTGAGTAGAAGAAGGGATCGGTTGGCTGGACATGTTTGGAGGCATCAAGGGATCACAAATTTAGCATTGGAGGACAGCGTGGAGGGTAAAAATCGTAGAGGGAGACCAAGAGATGAATACACTAAGCAGATTCAGAAGGATGTAGGTTGCAGTAGGTATTGGGAGATGAAGAAGCTTGCACAGGGAAGAGTAGCATGCAGAGCTGCATCAAACCAGTCTCAGGACTGAAGACCACAACAACAGTACATCTATTAAATATTATTTTAACCAATGATGCAGTGTAGCTAGAAACTAGATATTAAACAAAATGAACAGTCTCTCAACTAGAAAGACAATTGATGTAAAATGTTTCTCATCATTTCATTAGGCATTTTAGTAAATATCACAAATTAAGAGCTCCACAGTATAATCATATATTTTCAAGTTTGAGCGTGTCGTATTTGCGATGATTTCTACAAAGAAATGTCAATAGCGAGGATAATGGCCTCCTTTTTTCTCCATCTGTGCCTCTGAAAGGCACACACTAATGGCTTTTTTCCAGGCGACTGTCGCGCAGCTGGGTGCCCACGACACATTACGTGAAGGTGGTCACTTAACTTTCTTACCGAAATATTTAAGACACCTGTTTGCACTACAGTGACAGTCTCATATAAAATTTCACAGGTCGATAATTTGAGTTACAAATGTGTAGAAACAAAATCCTTTAAATATACTAGCGTCCAAAAAATAGTCGTCGGCACTATGATTCATTCACGCATTTACACACATTTCATAACTCTTTAACGTACGATTCGTGGTTTCCATCATCCTTTTTCACAAGTCAGTGTTCCTAACCACTACTCCTTATTCCTTACCTTATTACACATATACATATTCATCAACATGTCTTCAATATTTCATCATAATAAATACATAGCATAATCAGATTCCTCAAATAGCATCATCTCATTGACCATAAACATACCTCAACAGCATAATACACATCCTCGTCGTAATAATAACATCATAACAGATCAATCACATCTCAAAATCGTCGTAGCTTTCTAAATATTTTAAAATCTAAAAAAAATCTCTGCTCATTTCAAAAGTGTCATCTACCTCAAACGTACTTTAAAAATCATGATCCCAAACCAAATACGACAGTCAAAGCTCTCATAGTATCACAATGGTTCCGAAAAAATATGAACAGTTCACAAAGTACAGACAAATACAATTTCATAAGTGTGAAGTTATCTGACGGTGTAATTACGTAAACATTTGTCACTGATGTAGAAAAATAAATGTTTGTCTCTCTCAGTTAAATAATCAGATAGCTGTGTAATTCTGTGTTAGAGAAACATGGTAACGATGTGTAAAGTTGTAGAAGCAAATACCATATTAGCTAGGGCTCATTGTGCTTGCCAAACACATGATACACAAAGTAAGCGTGTACACCCTTAGGATTAATGTAATTATACCGTCAGGTGTTACAGATTACAGCAATGGAATGAAATGTATCACGGAAAACTTTCTTTGTAATTGACATTCTTTAAAAATAAATGTTTTAAGTACAAAATTAATCACTATCTTCCAATAAACGGTTTTACATGTGAAATGTAGTGTAAACCTTTACTCTTCCTAGTACGCAGTTTCAACTTCAACGCAATTATCAAGTGGTACACGTCAGATTCTGTAAGATCGATTGTAAACTAGAAAGAATTTGTGACCCAAGAGTTTCTTCTTATGTGACAATGAATGAGCTTTAATGAGAACTTTTTGACCAATATACAGTTTCTTTGCATTTGCTTTTATATTTTTAATAGCCAAGTCAGTTATGTCTTCGTGTCGAAGTTTACGTGTATTCGGTAAAGGTACAAGCTCTCTGGTTCTGTTGGGTGGTTCTTCAGTACAATAATATGTGGTAAAGCAGTGGAGTCATGAGGCATTTCATTCAGCACGTTGTGAAATAAATGTAAATATCTGTCCCAATACTGATGCTTTCTGTGACAATAAAGTCTACAAAGCTTATTGATTTCTTTCATAATCAGTTCAGACGGGTTACAATGTGGTGAGTACAATGAAATAAAAAAAGGCTTGATTTTATGGTTCCGAAGCATGCATGACCAAACAGCAGATCTGAATTGCGGTCCGTTATCTCAAATGACTTTACTAACGTGTCCAACTTCGGTAAGAAATTTTTAACAAAGGCGTTGGATACAGACCGTCCAGCGGCTTTACATAACGGAGTGAAAGAAACAAATTTTGAAGTAAGTTCAACAGGGAGTAGAAAGTACGAAAATCCATTAGATATTCTGACAAGGGGTCCCAAGAGATCAACAGCAGCAAATTCTTTTAATTTACAAGGAATGGTAGGAAACAACGGAGCACGATGTGAGATAGTAGATGGTTTCGCCTTTTCACAAAGTTTACAAATAGACAAGACTCTTCGAATTCTCTTTTCCATATTGTTAAAATAACAAGTCGTCCGAAGAATATGATAACATTTTCGTGGACCACAATGTACATAGCTGAAATGAATGTACCAAATGAGTTTATTAACAAAATCGTCAGCAATGCCAAGTGCCCATAGCTTGTCATCAACAGTGCAGCGTTTGAACAGTATGTCGTTCCTAACCAGATAATAATGCCGAATCTGAGTGTGTGTCTTTTCATGCCATTTACTTTTGATGTCTTTCCAAATCGGATCTTTATCTTGTTCATGAGCAATGTCCTTTAAAGATGTGGTAATGAAGTTTTCGAAGGCGACTTTCTGAATGTAAAGAATACTGAAATTTTTCTCGAGGTTGTCTTCCGTGTTACTTTTCTGAAGCCCAGCCGGTGCACGTGACAGTGCGTCCGCAACAATGTTCTCCTTGCCGGGAATATAGACCATTGTGAAATGGAATGCTTGCAGAAACAATGGCCAACGTTTTAACTTGTCATGATTGAATATTGAAGACATAAGAAATTGTAATGCGCGATGATCACTGTATACTTTTACGTGCTTACCAGAAAGAAAGAAACGGAATTTGTTAAATGCCCAAACGATAGCTAAAGGTTCTAATTCAGTAAGGGAATAATTTTTTTCAGATTTTGTTAGCACTCGGCTAGCAAAAGCAATGGTTTTCTGAAGAGTAGTGTCATTTTCTATGATTTCTTGAAATAAATGGGCACCAACACCGACTTTAGAAGAATCCGTGCTAAGGTAGAAATCATATGACAATGTAAGTAGGCTGTTTAGGTTTTTATATTGGTAACGACATGTAGCGCTCTATATGAAAATCACTGAATGTGCTGTGTGCAGTCTGAGGCTGGTCGGCATAGTTGCAATATTTGCATTTCGAAAAGCAGAAAATGTGTCTTGACTTATTTGAGCAAACGGTGGGGACGCAAAATCTGAATCTACAGTATTTGCAAAATTGTGTCCTGTCATTTCGGATTCCTGAGGCGAGCTGTTGCCGACCGATCGATCGATAATGCTTCCCTGTTCACTATTTGTTTCACTGTCTACGCCATTATTTGCCGTCCGCTCCATTTCTCTGTGCACAATTACCAAATTACTACTTTGAATGTCTGTTAATTCATTACTCAGTGGTGCTGATAAGCTACGCTCGTCGTCAGTATTATTTCTCAGTTTACTTTGTAGCCTAGTGTTACGTTTTTCACACGCCATAATTATCACGTGTTTCACACGATAACACAGAAAAGCACAATTTGAAGAGAAAATAAGAAAACACATTAACATAGCACTGAAAATAATATCTAGTTAAACGCAAGTGCAGCTGCGAAATACTCGGTGCAAATCTACATGCATGCCACAACTGTTTTACTGTACAACAATTAAAGACTGCAACTACAAAGGAGATTCTCTCAATGATTAAGCGCTAGCAATAAACAAAAGCTACACTAATTGCACAAACTACAAGAAAAAATCAGAAAATTCCAGTGAGGTATCCTCGGCTAAGGGTCGACATATGAAACGTTCCCTTAGAAAAATTAATGAATTACTGTGCTGATAAACCTCTTACATTATTTGATTTTCAAACAGCTGAGCAAAACTGAACGTACTCAGACATTACTCTATTTACTTATTCTGTTCAACACTAAACTGTCACACAATATTTTTAGCGCAACAAAATCTGACTCTCAATCATCCTTACAACAGCATGGCCCTGACTAAATTAACCTATACCTTTTACAAATCACTTACCTCACAAAAATCTTCGTTACTCGAACTACTGCAGTACAGTGAGCGCCAATACTGGCAACTAAATAAAAGATTCTTACTACTGAAGTCACTAACTACTGATAGGCATAGTTAGCAAATGAAAGATTTTGATGAAGAACAAACAATGTATTTACCTTAATAGTGTTTTAAAGTCATAATATATATAGCAGTTCGTGACATTCATTCTTACAAATGTACTGTTTCTGATGGACACACGTCCAGATCATCTGCTCTCAAAAATCCCCCATCTCACTTCCCCACATCCACCGCTGCTGGCGGCTCACCTCCTACTGCGCAATGCTACGAGCTGTTAACAGCCAACTGCAACTGCCCAACACTAAAATGGCGAATATTGCAACAATGCCGACCAGCCTCAGACTGCACACAGCACAGTCAGTGATTTTCATATAGAGCGCTATATGTCGTTACCAATATAAAAACCTAAACAGCCTGCTTACACTTTATCACCATCAACAACACACCCATGACGCTACACACAGTCATTACACGCCTACATGTAACACACTCGACATCAAGTTTCATGCTTGACAATGGAGAAGTGCCACTGTGCGCGAAGAAAATGGGCGTTTCCTGTTAGGCGACTGAACCTATCGCTCGGTGTCTGCCAGCTAACACTGTCAGATGATTCTCTTTTTCTCCTGAGCACAATTGCTCTCCTCGCATTCTCACTCTGAAGGCCCGGGACCGTTTGCAGTCAGCGGGTTGTGCCATTGCGAGCCATCGTGTCTGTCTATTGGGCGTGGCGCGCATTTGGGAGTTGCCAGCACATATTAAGGCTTCGCGATCGGGTCACAAGCGGTTCAGGTAAGCCAGTGTGACGTCAAGCAGTGCTTCCGGTTCTGGCTTCCCAACAGCTTGTGACTGTTCCAAGCAGGGTGTGTGTGTGAGTACCGATACGGCGCGAACGGCCAAGTGGCTACAAGAAAGACGGCGACGTGGTTGTGGGGTCATGGTGATAAGCTGTTCAAATTTGCCTGCCTCCCTCTTCTATTTATGAATTGTCCATCCGGTCATTGAGGTGTCAGTTCCCTTTCTGCAGTCTTAGCAGTTGTTGGCGTAACAACTGTCATACTATATATTGGTTATAGAATACGAGTCATGTGGTAAGAATATATCACCGTCGCAAGTAAATGTGATGAAAAGCAAGAGCATGCGCGATGCGAAACACAAATAAATATGTTTCAATAACAGAATTCAAGAGTCAAAACTTCCAAAACGGAACGTAAGTGTCATCGCTTGAGGTACTTGTATGGAGCAGAGGGGAATTACACACGTATGGAAGTCCCTTCTTTGCACGTTGCTGTCGCAACAGATGTAATGATACAGACAAATTTTAATACAGTGAACAGACATGTCAATGATCGGGCAGACAGTTCATAAACACGGATATCCAATTTTTAAAAAAAAAAAATGAAATGTATGAAATCTTGTGGGCCTTAACTGCTTAACTGCTATGGTCATCAGTCCCTAAGCTTACACACTACTTAACCTAAATTATCCTAAGGACAAACACACACACCCATGCCCGAAGGAGGACTCGAACTCCTGCCGGGACTAGCCGCACAGCCCGTGGCTGCAGCGCCATAGACCGTTCGGCTAATCCCGCGCGGCTCTCACAATTCGCAATTCAGTACTGTAACCACATTACTACGACGCCATGGCTGCTGAAGTTTCCTCCTATTTGCTCATCTCCATCTTGAACCATTCACTGTTTCTATTTACCTTCTTCTTCACAGCTCAGTATACCTTCTTCCTGTTTTCTTGCTTGATCTGTGTTCAGTTTTTGACGGGCTATTCGCTGGGCCATTTTACCTCTAAATCTCAGGGTGGTGCAATGGGCAGTGTCCTTGTTAGGAAGCGCAATTGTGTCTTCTGGTGTACTGTGAAAAATGATAGGCTGATGAACCACACTCAAAAAAGTGTGTAGATGGTTGTTACAATTCAGAAAACTGCGAGGTAAAGCTCATACCAAGGTCAATTTCACAGTTTGTGAGTGTACTAATAAGCCAGTGGCGTGAGACTGGGAGAGGATATTAAGGATCTCACGTGGCCCATTTGCACTGCACCTTAAGTGTCTCTTGCAGGCTAATCTGAGGTTGACTGGTTAATAGACCACATGTGTCTTATATACGATTTTTCGTCTCTACTTTCCTTGCACCACTGTGGTACGTTGTAAACAAATGTAGCTTGTTTCCTGTATACAGCGAAATTTTGCTGTAAATATTGATAAATATGTTTAGTGTAGCGTTTGGTATAATTTTGATCAGCATAGTGCATCTACGTAGATTTGTAAGTGTTTTGTGATCTCAAAAGATGGTGAGAGTTGAAGTATGTGACGGTTAGTAGTGATACAGGGGTATTTCCCAATTAAAGCTTCAATCAGTTATTTGAAAAAGTCATATTATAGCCTTGAGCTGCTGGTAAAATTGCATATTTACACAAACAGTTCCAGTCGTATGACCATCATCAGGTTTCAACATACCGAATAAAATAATAAATAAGTAATATTACTGGCTTAAACTTTCACTAACCTGTTAAATCACGTAAAAGTTTAAGTATACACGTAATAAAATATCAGGCACGCGCGTGAAATTATTCATATAGTCGGATGATAAACTTACGAATCATGCACTGAAAATAAAAGAATACCATTACAGTGACGTGACTCATTATGAAAACCACGTGCTACGAAAACGTAAACGGTTCACATTTGTACAGAGTTACATGTTATCATATCGTAATGTAAATTACATTGTCAGTCTATAAAACCTGTGCTAGATAGTTCACTAACTGGTGTTATAAATTTAATCGGTGCTAACGCTGTGAACAAACGCATACAACATAGATGTGACTGCACAGCTGATCAGTGTTTAAAGGTAGAAACAAAGATCATCGTACAGGTCTACGTACACCAATATTAACTAGTGTCTTACTAATAATAAGCTGTGTGTCGTCTGCTAAGATTAGTTCATGTGACAGATATAACAAATGTTTTAGTAGCCTATGAGTGAGAGTTCTGGCGCAAACAGCATATTTATTCAAAGTTCTCAGATTTAAAACCAAGATTTTGATTTTGTTGTTTCCCCCACTAAAAAATTTATCTATATCTACGAACGAAATTTTCTATCATTAAAAAATTATTCAATTAAATTTTAATATTCAAAAAACTAAGTTTAAAAAATCAAAAATTCTAAAATGTATTCAATCTCAAATCGTTCGGTTCATGTTATTGAAACTGAACAAATTTTAGAATTTTTATATTTTTTAACTTACTTTTTTAACATTAAATTTTAATTGAGTATTTTTTAATTAAACGAAAATTTCGTTCGTAGATATAAATAAATGTTTGATGGGGGAACAACGAAATTAAAATCTTGATTTTAAATCTCAGATTTAAAAAAAAAATGCTCCATTTGGTAGAACTCTCATTCATATACTACTCGTTATATGTGTAGTTCCAGTAGCAACTTACCTCTGTTACACTCTCAATTGCGGAGACAGGAAAATAAAATGTTTGAAAGTAACGGCCTGTGAGTACTCGTAAGCACCGTCTGGGACGGTGCGACCTAACCCATTTCGTCGTGTCCTACGGCCATCCATGAACCGTTCTGCACACATCCGTTGCACTACCGAAACACTTCGTCCCACACGAGCAGCAGTTTCCCAGAGGGATGCACCACATTCTCTCCTGTCAATAGTGCGCCCTCTTTCAAACTTATTGATTTGACGGTACGGTTCGCGCGTTTGTCTGAGAGGCATGGTGCACATCTCCTCAAGTTACACTGATCCATTACCTCCCCTCTACAGCAACATCGAGAGCCGCAGGCACATTTTACCGGCAGGTGGTGTTGCGCCGTGATATTGATGTTGACCTTTAACCCACGGGCGGACATGCTTCAAACTCTATAATTATTTCAGGAGAACATACAAACGTACATGTCCTGTTAAATAAGAACTTACTATCTCCAGTCTTTCAAGGTGTTTCAATACTCTCTGGACATGAGTGTATTTCAACCATGAATAGCTCTGACATTGTTTTTGCTCCAGTTCACACAAAACGTTAGTTATGTAGAAGCGAAATAAAATAAATGTAAAGTGCGGCTTAGAAGTATTTACTGTCATGTGCGAAAGCTTTCATGGTGCTTTTCTTAATATTGTCATAACACATTTTTAAACGGTTTCATTTACGATTTGCCCCATCTTCTGTGATTTAAGGTAAACAGCATCTTTTTCCATACATTTCTTCGTTGGCCGTATTAACTTTATCAGTTTTGTTTTTCCTTCTGTTGCGTCTTTACTCCAACCAATACGATTTCCACCAGCAAACCTTTGTTAGCTTGGGAGAAGTTTGTGGATCGATCCTTTTTCTGCTTACTTTCCTCCATCTTTATAAAACAACACTCCGATAATAAATACTTTATATCTACTATGTACGATTACTATCTGTCTTCGAAGAGCGATAATAATCGTGTCGGCTGCTGATTTTAGCGCTATTGCCAAGTATTTTTCGTCCTAGTTTACGAGGGCGAGCTGAAAAATAATGACTCAAATGGCCCTGAGCACTATGGGACGTCATCAGTCCCCTAGAACTTAGAACTACTTAAACCTGACTAACCTAAGGACATCACAGAAATAAATGCCCGAGGCAGGATTCGAACCTGCGATCGTAGCGGTCGCGCGGTTCCAGACTGAAGCGCCTAAAACCGCTCGGCCACAGCGGCCGGCTGAAAAATAATGCCTCCAAATTTTTATGAGAAAACTCTTACAGATGTTTAAATAAAACTGACATCACAGACATTAAACATCGAAGAATACATTACTCCCTAACGAAAGGCCAGTTTGTTGCACCGTCACTCTAGAATGTTTGACTTTGTTGTCGGAGCCACAACCTGACCTCTGCTTGCATCGGTTCATCGCTATAAAAGTGGAGTCCTCGAATCTGTTCTTTGAGTTTCGGAAACAGGTGAAAATCGGATGGGGTTAAGCCGGAACCGCATGAAGGATGTTCGGTGACAGTGAAGCCAAGGCGTCGGATTGTTGACGATGTCACTGCGCTCGTATGTGGTATGGCGTGGTCATACTGAACAAAAAGGTACTTCCAGAGTGGACGAACTCTTCTAATTCGGAATTCTATTACAACACGCTGTTTTTCACACACCGATATAGCTGCGTTACACACCGACATGTTACGCGCTACATTTTTGAGGCATCTAACGACAGATGGCTGCAGTTATGTAGGCATTAAAAATAAACATGTAAAATGTCCATAACGATAGTTTTATTTAAAAAAAGGTTGAGTTTTCACAAAAATTTCGGAGTTATTACTTTTAAGCATCCCTAGTGGGTCAACACTGAACCTCATCCGGTGGGTCCACGTTTAGTGCTACACAGTTCAACGGAGTCCTGAACTGAGTTCAGTTTCTGTACTAAGATCAGACTTGACCTCCAGTCTGCGATGTTTACACAATTGGCCCTAAAAGTCCCTATGGTAGATCGAGGAATCAATAACCGTCACAACGAACAAGACTCTCATTCAGAATAATCGCTTTGTACCAGATCAGAGGCGGAACGGTGCTGACCGACATCAACGCAAAGACTTCCCGATGGAGACAAGCCGTTTTCATCACATCCGCCAGTATCCAGAAACAACTGAAAGTGTTATGACAGCAGAAGCGTTGATGACGATGTGATGAATGACATTCAGCTACCATCCCCTTCTGGAGATGGATATCTGGGTCAGTTCTTCCACCTACAGTGGATGCACAAATACGAGTATATGAAAACATCGCGAGAAAAGCCTATTTGAATATAAATGCATATTCTGGCCAAGACTGCGGGTGCCGCTTTTCTACTTCACAACGAACTACACCTGTGCAATCTCCTAACTACACACATAAAAAAATTGCATCACCCCAGTTCCCACAACTCCTGAAGGTAGATGTTGACTGGGGTTATTGTATTGCAGACACAGTCCCTTTGACTGTTCAGGGATGTCACTAAACTCCCCCAAAGATGTAAACAGCCATACATGAGCAGCGCCTATTAGACGGAGGTGCTCCGAAAGCCGATCACTTCCAGTCATTCCACCAGAAAGGAGGTACACGGCTCGTGTTGTCTGTACTTCAACCACGCCTAGACAGTCAATACCGCGGTTACTTTGTGCCAGGAAGGGCTCTCAACAAGAGATGTGCCCCGGCGTCTCGGAGTGAACCAAAGTGATGTTGTTTGGACATGGAGAAGATTCAGAGTGACAGCAACTGTTGATGACATGCCTCGCTCAGGCCGCTCAAGAGCTGCTACTGTAGTGGATGACAACTACCTACGGATTATGGCTCGGAGGAACCCTGACAGCAACGCCACGATGTTGAATAATGCTTTCCGTGCAGGCACAGGACGTCGTGTTACGGCTCAAACTGTGTGCAATAGGTTGTGATAGGTTGAAAAGGGCTGTTTATGGACGACGTGACCCACCAACTACTCTGAGAGATCTACGCCGAATCGCCGTTGATGAGTGGAACAATCTGGACCAACAGTGCCTTGATGGGCTTCTGGATTGTATGCCACGACGAATACAGGCATGCATCTGTGCAAGAGGACTTGCTACTAGATATCAGAGGTACCAGTGTGCACAGCAATCTGGAACACCTCCTCTGAAGGTATCGCTGTATGGTGGTACAACATGCAACGTGTGGTTTTCATGAGCAATAAAAAGGACGAAAATGACGTTTACGTTGATCTCTATTCCAATTTACTGTACTGTTTCCGGAACTCTCAGAACCGAGGTGCTAGACGACTTTTTTATGTTTGTATGTTGCAAATATCAGTTGTGGTCACAACAACGTTCGGTGCAGTTGTGAGTACATTATGTCGGAGTAAATTGGATTTGAACCTTGGCACATTGTTGGCACTCGCATGGTGGGTACTACTGTAACCAAGGTGCCAAAGTGCATGATATCTGAAGAGACGCTGTATCACAGATTTATACCGCGGAAACACACTGTCCGGTAAGATACAACACGGACAAAAATGTGTGCTGAGTGATCGTGAGGAACGGTCTGAAGAGGGCTGTGACGAAAAATTAGAGCAAGACAGCTGCAACAGTCTCTGCAGAGCAGAATGTCACACTCGTGAACCCTGTCAGTGTTGTTGTTGTTGTTGTTGTTGTTGCTGTTGTGGTCTTCAGTCCTGAGACTGGTTTGATGCAGCTCTCCATGCTACTCTATCCTGTGCAAGCTTCTTCATCTCCCAGTACCTACTGCAACCTATATCCTTCTGAATCTGCTTAGTGTAGTCATCTCTTGGTCTCCCTCTACGATTTTACCCTCCACGCTGCCCTCCAATACGAAATTGGTGATCCCTTGATGCCTCAGAACATGTCCTACCAACCGATCCCTTCTTCTGGTCAAGTTGTGCCACAAACGTCTCTTCTCCCCAATCCGATTCAATACTTCCTCATTAGCTATGTGATCTACCCATCTAATCTTCAGCATTCTTCTGTAGCACCACATTTCGAAAGCTTCTATTCTCTTCTTGTCCAAAATATTTATCGTCCATGATTCACTTCCATACATGGCTACACTCCATACAAATACTTTCAGAAATGACTTCCTGAACTTAAATCTATACTCGATGTTAACAAATTTCTCTTCTTCAGAAACGCTTTCCTTATCATTGCCAGTCTACATTTTATATCCTCTCTACTTAGACCATCATCAGTTATTTTGCTCCCCAAATAGCAAAACTCCTTTACTACTTTATGTGTCTCACTTCATAATCTAATTCCCTCAGCATCATCCAATTTAATTTCACTACATTCCATTATCCTCGTTTTGCTTTTGTTGATGTTCATCTTATACCCTCCTTTCAAGACACTGTCCATTCCGTTCAACTGCTCTTCCAAGTCCTTTGCTGTCTCTGACAGAATTACGATGTCATCGGCGAACCTCAAAGTTTTTATTTCTTCTCCATGGACTTTAATACCTACTCCGAATTTTTCTTTTGTTTCCTTCACTGCTTGCTCAATATGTCAGTATGCAACCAAACGAATGGTGCTCCATAAGCAGGGAATTGGATGGCGAGCTGTAATTCCAGAACCACTTGTCAGCGAAGCAAATGTCTGTAACAGGAAAACGGGGTGCCGGAACCGTAAAATCTGGGATATGAAGCAATGGTAAAAAGCATTTTGTAGGATGAGTTCTGTTTCACACTATTTCTAAATTATGGCCGAGTTAACGTCGCAAGAACTAAACATGCCGTGGGTTCGATGATGACTTGGTCAGCTATTTCATGGTATTCCATGTGCGCCATGGTTACTTTGCGGAGGTCGCATTGTTGCCAAGTATTACGTGATCATTTTGGTTGATGAGATCCGTCTCATGGTACAATGTTTGCTCTCAGACGGTGATGTTGTGTTCCAAGATAAGGCGGCCCACGTACGCATCTCGCATCGTCTAAAACTGGTTTCATGAGCACGAGGATGAATAGTCGATCACCCGTAACCATTAAAGACACCAGATCTCAATATTATTGGTCCTTTCTGGTCTGCATAGGAAACTGGAAGTTCTTTTGAATGCCTACAATTTCCTTACACTGGGTTTATACGTAGGAGGAAGCAATACATTGGTTGACCCATCTAGGACCGTATGCTCACGAAATTCTAACAGTAAGCCACACCGTGGTACACAACGCCTCTCTTGTACATCTACCGCCGGAGTAGGATCAGCATCTCTGGGTAGTTTCGCACTTACTAAACCAACTTGCTCCGAAACACGCGCCTTCTTTTTAGAGCTCTTCTACTTCTCTATCAATCCTTTCTGATAAGGGTACCAGGTTGTCGAGCAGTATTCAGCTGTCGGTCGAACAAGGATTTTGTATGCTACCTTCATAGCAGGTTGACTACAGTTCCAGAGGATCCGCCCAATGAATCAGTCTGGCAGATGCCTTGTCTACAATTAGTTGCTCGTGGCCCTTCTACTTTGAACCTCTCCGTAGGCATAATGTCAGGTAGTTAAGTGACGCGACTGCTTTCAGTTATTGGCAATCGCGTAACCGTATAATAATGGATCTTCTCCTCTTTTTATGTGGAAAAGATTACGTTTGTTTGTATTGAAGGTCAACTGCTGATCACTGCACCAAGCATCCATCCTCTGCATTTCTTTACAACTCCATAACTTTGCGATTTCTCTGTATACAATAGCATCATCCGCGGAAGCTCTTACGGTGCCTTAGACGATTGCCACTAGTCTCTATCTATTGGTATGATTTACTTACTGAGACCATATGAGATTAGGTAAGTTTTCTTTCTTTTCTCCTTCTTTCTTTCCAGTAATATATCATTCTTTCCTCATGTTTCTCTCTCCTTTCTTCCTCCTTTTCCTTTGTTTTCTTCTGGAAGCTATTAAGACTTTTTTCTTTTGTTCTGAACTTTTCTCGTTTTCCTATTTCTCCCTACGTTATTTCCGTTTCCCTCGTCACTTCTTTGATTAACTTCATTGATGTTTTTGGGTTACTGTCAAGACAGTTAACAAATCTTTCTCTTACCTTGTTCCGATATAGCATTTTTGGTCTCCATAGAATACATATCTTCTGTTCCTGATTGTGTCTAATTGTCTTTCTATTCTTTCATATAATTGTTTATTACTTCTTAACTTCCATTTAAGATTGTCTTATTTTGATCCCAAAATTTTCCTGCCTATTTTTCCTTCCATCTCGTCTAAGTTTTCGCTGTATTTAAAGAAAATCATTCTGAAGCATGTTGGTAGTCTTGTCTAATGACAGTGTTGTAGTGCCGGAGTTTTACATTTGTGGAGAAAGATTTCTTATTTACAATTTTTTTGTTAACTGAAAAGTCGCTTCCATTTTCCTTGTCCTTGCTATGTTATCTTCTTTGTCCCCTTCATTTGGTTGTATTATTTGACTATTTTTATGCATTTATAATCAGTTGCCATGTCTTTCGATGTCTCTTTCGCGTCTCTCATATACTCTGTTTTTTCAAAAGATATACATAGGCCTGCTTTTGAAACAAACTGTTACGTCTGCGTTATTGCATCTTCTGTAGACTCAGCTGAGGTGACACAAATCGTCTGCAAAACCAATCAATCAGTTCTCAAATTATTCCATGTTCTCCTAGTTACGATTTTAATTACTTCTTCTCTTCTTTTCCTCTCTGATCACCTTCTCTAGTACACAACTGTACAACTTTGAGGACAATCCAACTTCTTGCCTTACATCAGTTTTCGTCTCAGAAGCTTAGCAGGTATCACCTAAAAATTCAATTTTGCTTTTTGATAGGTTAGTGTGTCTTATTTCTGCAACTGATCTGTCGTCAGATCCAAATTCTTTTAAGCTGTTGAATAAACATTCTCTGTCAATCGAAGTCTGCAAATAATATACAATTTCTTTCGGTTGTCATTCATCTAAACCTGATTATAAATTTAAGATTTAAAATATGTTCCGCACATGCTCGGCCTTTTCTAAACCCTCCTTGTTACTCTTCCAACTGCTCATCCATTTGGCTTTCCCGGCTGTTTTGTAAAGGTTTTGAAGACGTTTGTATGACTCTGGTACTATGGAAATTCCTCAATAGCTGTTGGTGTCAGTTTTGTCTCCTTTTCTGTGGATAGGGTGAATTAGTGCAGGTTTTCGATCTCCTGGTATAGCTCCTGTTTTCAGACTTCTTGAAATACAGTGTAGCTTTTTGCCAGTCCCAGCATCTGGAGTTTTCCATATTTAATCAGTTATTGAATCTTTACCGTGGGCCATATAATTCTTCAGATGTTTAATGATATAGTGAATTTCAGCAGTGCTGTGAGCTTCTGAGTTTCTGTACGTGTATTCCGGTTTCTGCTCCAAACAATTTTTTCTTGATTTTTCTTCTTTTAACATAATTGTTTTCGTAATTACTTGGGGTCAATCTTCAGTCTTCATTTTTGAAGCACAAGTTAGATTTCTGATAGGTTTGTTTCGAAGTCTTATACAAGTTCTTGGTATCCTGGTATTGTTCTTTTGGAGGTCTTCTTCGATTAGTGACAGTTGATCCTTTACAAATTTGGTTTTTACTGCTCTTACGTTTTTCACGTTTGATGCCTTTGTTGTTAAAAGCTAATAAAATTTTCGCTACTTTCGGTGGAGCGCAAGTTCTGTTTTCTAAGCAGTAACGCTTTTTCACACTTTTTTCTTTTATATGGTGCTATTACAAGGGCTGCTTTGACTAATTTTGCTCTAGCCTCGTTTACTTTTCACCTTTCATTTATATATATGTAGTTAAAACTGATGGTGCTATAACACTATCTCGGGGGATCTCCTAGGTAATTTTACATCTGAAGATATCTGTCAGTTAAGAATGACATGCTGAGATACGTTTGCTACGAACTCTTCGGTCACAAAGCTGCTCTGATATTCCCTGCGCACATATTTTTTTTCCATCAGGCGACAGTGCCAAAGTGTAACTAACACTTTCCGAGGTCAAAGGAACAAGTGACCAGCCTAGGCGCCGTGTCCACCGCTGTTTCGGTCGTGGAAAAACATTCGAATTGGGTTTCGTACGATCGTTGTTGCGGAATCCATGTTGATTCCTACAGACGAGATTTTTTGTCAACAAATATGTCATAATACGCAAGCTTAAAATTTATTCAAAAATTCTAAAGCAAGAGTTTTCGACGTTGCACGCATAGCAATTTCTCCCCAAAAAGAGCCAGCGCATGTCTAGCAATCACTCGAGCTACGGCTTACAAACATTTCCCTCTCCGCAGTGGTTAACCAGAGCTCTCAACAAAACGAAGGAAAGACCGCTGTTGTAGCAGAATGGGCACTGTTCGCTAGTTTACCTTATTAACCACAGGACTCAATCTTTCAAAGATGTTCGTTATAAATTTTACCTCTTTTTCGCACACAACTCTTCCAAATGTGGAAACAATTCGCCAAGAACCATTGGGGCAATGAGTAACAGATTGATGCCACAAGACTGAAGTCCTGGAAACCCAGGATAACATCCTATGTGTGGCAAAAGTAGGTAAGCGATCGACGCCAACGTCACCACCAGCATGTTTTGTATGGTATCGACAGCTAGGATACCACGGCGTAGGTAAAAGTTCTTAGGTTGGCACTAAGAACAGACACCGACGACAGCGCCCTCTAACCGGCGCTGTGCAGCTCTACGAGCGCCCCTCCAGATTAAGCCCATTTGATTCCCAGTAGACGACCAAGCAACATTGTTTCTATTTCGTAGTGGGCGAGTCACTACAGATTTTGCCTTTGTAACTTCTAGCCGATGTTAGATTGGATTTACGTATGTATTCAAGTTATTGTGTTGTGAATAGTAAAACCACTTTTAATGGCAGTACCGAGAGTTCTACGTCACCTGCTGCTCCTAGCTTTCTACATTCGGCCTACCCTTCAGTTACAGAACAGACCCACGCGCTGCCTTCCAGGCCGGTTACAAAACCTTGGTACACTATATTTCTCAACAAACAATTCAAGTTGGTCAACAGTACACTTTCCAGCTACTCACTCTATCAACTGAGCTCTTCCATAAACACAAAAAGCAAATAAAGTAGAACCATGCACACAGACGATAAAATATTGATGTTCACTTCCTCACTGAAGCAATAATAGACTCAAGTGCAAAGTTTAAATTAAATAGTCCAGCTTCTCAAAGTGTGTTGTAATAGCTAGCACCTGCCGTTCGTGAAATTTAGGACTTCCTAGGTTACAAAAGACAACTTTTATGCTTTCAGAATTTGTAATGGAATGAATGAAGAGTGTACATTAAGAACGAAACTTAAAATAATAATGAATAAGTGTGTATGGGCGCGTACTTTTTGCCGTGCAAACATGTAGTGATCATGTACATACACTGTATGGGAGACATTTTGTGAAACTGCCGGTATTTAACCGAGAGCGAGATATTTTTAGTGTAGCCCTTCACAACAGTAATGCTATTGCTATTTATGAGTCTTTAATTATGCAAAACACTAGAATTAACTGTAGTATTAAGATTAGTCGAGTAGGGGAAGTACCTAATTATATGAAGGCAGTATTAGCAATCATTGGCTGTAGTTTTTCTTAGCCAGTCTATAAAACGTACTCTTCTGTGGGCTCCTTATCATGTTCGCCTGCTGATTAATTATTGAGAGTCGAGATGTAGTTTTCATTGAATTAGAATGTCTTGTTACTGTAGGTCTTCACATCGTGTGGAGTATCTCACAGGCCCTCGGTACGGTGTAAGGAACAGTATAATAATTTAGGGAGAAAATCTGATCATTGAAATCTGTTTAAACAATAGTTATAGAGTGTAGTTTGAACTAAATAGTAAAATGAATTGACATGCATTAACATTTGTGCCTAGCAATGTGCTTCAGAAACGTGTATGTATTGTTCAACAAGGCTTGATATGTGTGACTTATGGGTTTGAAAATATAACGCAATCTTAAAGAAACTACCTCATGTGGATAATGAAACTAGACATCAAATGCAGAATAAATTTATAGAGGATTAACAGTCAGATAGACAGCAGTTTAGAGACATCTAAAGCATTGAGTATTATTACAGTTTTCTTGACAAAGCTACATGGTTCGTCTACCTCGAGCAGGTAGCTGATTTATGAAGCTTGCTCTATTAAGAGAGCAACGAGCAAAGATGAAATGTGACGCTGCAAGCGGTGAATAACCCCTGCGTGATGACCTTGTCGCGTTTCCAGAAAATTAATATTATGTGCCGTCTAATTAGAAGCCGAGACTCCGCTTGAATGTCTGTACTTGACTTAAGAAGTAATCGCTTTCCTTGTAATCTACTTGGCTGACGTAAGTAATTTTCTGAATCGTTCTTTCCGAGCAGCGAGCACTCACCGCTCCAAGATTAATAGCATTTCTGAGTAAAATAATTGAGCGGTTGTAATGTTACTGGGAAGAAGTATTACTGAAATACGTCTTCTAGTTAATGTACTCAGCAAGCATAGCTGCTAATACACTAATTTCTTTTACTGTGAACAAAGTCTTTCATTTTACTTCTCTGGCACACTGTACTAGTGATCATCACTCGCTCGCACCAAGAGAAACATTTCGGCGAAAAACGGGCAGCAGAACACAGTTAAGTAATATTTTATGTAATTGCAAAGTTATTTAAACAGCGCCCTTAGAAAGTACTTGCTGTAATATTGACCCTGATCAGTCGTTTATTTTAAGCACACTTTCTTTTTCTTCATTACTTTACACGTTTACATTACACAAGGTACGTCATAATTCAACAGAAAAATATCTGGAGTAACTTTTCATATAGGCAGAACAAGGAAATCTAATGCCTAGAACAGCTCAAACATCTGCAATAGCCTTTTTTCATCTCATGCTATGTTTGCATTTCATTTCAGATATTATATTGTCCATTACGGGAACACACTCTAGACAATAACTTACTGATAAAGCTGAATTCATCTGTGGTGAACTTTTCATGCTATGTAGTGACTTTTGCCGCCATAAATTTGATGAAGATAATTAACAGATTTTCTGGGAAGAGTAATAAGGCAGGAACTAGGTACTGAGAGAGGAAGCTGAGCTGAGACATGGATTGAATCCTAGTGTGTCTCCGGCTAGCCTCATTGTGTTACTTAAGCGGTTTCACACAAGCGTTTAAACTACTTCCCGAATGATTTCGCCGTCTCTTTGTGCAAACACAACACAAATACGAATACACAAAGAAAAATGTTTACATGATTCACGAACGATACGTTGGAGTAACCCACCCGCTTATCACACAGTGAATTCGTGTCTAATGGAAAGTAATCTAATTACAGAAATATAACTCTCAAATCAGGGAAATGAAACTAAATTTCGAAGTGATGTCTGAAGCTGTAGATGTCGAAAAAAGCGATAGATAGTGAGATGGAGTACTCGTTGTTACCTTCAATTGAGTTCTTGGAACAGCGATCCTGTTGTTGTTGTGGTCTTCAGTCCTGAGACTGGTTTGATGCAGCTCTCCATGCTACTCTATCCTGTGCCAGCTTCTTCATCTCCCAGTACCTACTGCAACCTACATCCTTCTGAATCTGCTTAGTGTAGTCATCTCTTGGTCTCCCTCTACGATTTTTACCCTCCACACTGCCCTCTAATACTAAATTGGTGATCCCTTGATGCCTCAGAACATGTCCTACCAACCGATCCCTTCTTCTGGTCAAGTGTTGCCACAATCTTCTCCTCTCCCCAATCCTATTCAATACTTCCTCATTAGTTATGTGATCTACCCATCTAATCTTCAACATTCTTCTGTAGCACCACATTTCAAAAGCTTCTATTCTCTTCTTGTCCAAACTAGTTATCTTCCATGTTTCACTTCCATACATAGCTACGCTCCATACAAATACTTTCAGAAATGACTTTCTGACACTTAAATCTATGCTCGATGTTAACAAATTTCTCTTCTTCAGAAACGCTTTCCTGGTCATTGCCAGTCTACATTTTATATCCTCTCTACTTTGACCATCATCAGTTATTTTGCTCCCCAAATAGCAAAACTCCTTTACTACTTTAAGTGTCTCATTTCCTAATCTAATTCCCTCAGCATCACCCGACTTGATTCGACTACATTCCATTATCCTCGTTTTGCTTTTGTTGATGTTCATCTTATATCCTTCTTTCAAGACACTATCCATTCCGTTCAACTGCTCTTCCAAGTCCTTTGCTGTCTTTGACAGAATTACGATGTCATCGGCGAACCTCAACATTTTTATTTCTTCTCCATGGATTTGAATACCTACTCCGAATTTTTCTTCTGTTTCCTTTACTGCTTGCTCAATATACAGATTGAATGACATCGGGGAGAGACTACAACCCTGTCTCACTCCCTTCCCAACCACTGCTTCCCTCTCATGTCTCTCGACTCTTATAGCTGCCATCTGGTTTCTGTACAAATTGTAAATAGCCTTTCGCTCTCTGTATTTTACCCCTGCTACCTTCAGAATTTGAAAGAGAATATTCCAATCAACATTGTCAAAAGCTTTCTCTAAGTCTACAAATGCTAGAAACGTAGGTTTGCCCTTCCTTAATCTAGCTTCTAAGATAAATCGTAGGGATAGTATTGCCTCACGTGTTCCAACATTTCTACGGAATCCAAACTGATCTTCCCCGAGGTCGGCTTCTACTAGTTTTTCCATTCGTCTTCAAAGAATTCGCGTTAATATTTTGCAGCTGTGACTTATTAAACTGATAGTTCGGTAATTTTCACATCTGTCAACACCTGCTTTCTTTGGGATTGAAATTTTATATTCTTCCTAGGCTAGCAAAAAGAATTGAAAGCACATGGAATAAATACAAAGTAAAGTCATAAGGCATTGTTGGCTGGAAGACAACGAAGAGCGGGTTCAGCCGCCTTAATGGAAAGGTTCTACGTTTCGTTCAAACACAATGGCACCTTTCCTTCTCAAAGTGTGAGAGTTGTGTGTGTACGATTGTCTGGAATGTGCAAGTGATTGTACTGGGTGTGTGTGTACAGTGTGTTGCCATGTAATTGGCGGAAAGTCTCGTGGTCAAACACTCTACGCCACTTTGCGAAAAGAAAAAAGGGAAAGCAGCTAACAGCACGTGGCGTACCGAGCGGTTACTCATCCGAGTACTGGCCACGCTCGACGTTACTCAACTTCGGTGTCTTCAACGCGGCAAGTCCGTTGTCAGTGGAATAATTGTCAAAACGCAAGAGGGCTACAAAAATAAGAATCCTCTAACTCTTGCTGACAATTTTGTAGTACTGTCAACGTGACATAATAACGGCAACAAGAATCAATATTCTGTAAAGAGCTGCAGAAAAAGTAGATGTTCACATGCACAAAGACAGAATATATGGCAAATTCAGAAGGTGATCCGAAATCCTTGACTGTAGACTACGAAAATTTTTTTTAAAGAACTGTAAATTTAAATTCCTTCGTGAGGTAATACTAAAGAATGTCCGTGATGAATAGGCAAATAAACACGGATCAAGGCAGATGATGACGGTGTACCATTTGACTAAGTCAGTGTTGTTAACTTATGTTTTCTTTTTAGCCCTTGCATATCGTGTGAAGGGAGTTCTTTAATTGGAATCATTCATTACATAAATTAATTTGGCCCAGTCATATGTGACATAAGCATATCATCATCCGTCAAATCTTTGATAAAGAGATCATTATGACTACGACATTAAACAGTGATCTCAATTAACACAGTTTATTTACATGTATATAATCAAATTCACAATAAACAAACTGGGCGATCAGTGAATGATTAAACTAATGCGTTGGCAAGCTTCGATAGAGGATATGGAATGTGATTCAAGTAAACATATGTATGGACAAAACAGCTACATTTTTTTGAGTCATGCCGCAGTTTTATACGTACAGTCACGACTCACTATAGGGTGACTGTTGTTACCGTTTGACGGCTGGAGTGATACTAACGCTCAGAGCGGTAAGAAACCAGTCACAGGCGTCTTAAGGATATGGTTGTTTATAACTATTTTTTACGTAACGAAACACTTTCCGAATTTTACCGTTCCAAGCGTTCGTAGACTGCTAGGACTCATAAATTATCACGAAGTACATTGAAAAACAGCCGAACCACACTGACTGAAACGCAAGTTGAGACTTATTAAGGAATACCTTCGAATATTTTAATATTTGCGGCTTATTCCACTGAAACCAAGAGAACATACAAATAAACAAACATTTCGTGGACGAGAAACACATACGTCTGTTGTTGTCTGTTATTATCATATGTACTTTCCTTGATACTTAAACATTTTTATGTAGTCTAATGATCCGTCCATTCTTACACTTCACTCGATTTCCCAATAAATAAAAATTTTTGTAAATGTAATTACTCTTTCTTCAAAACCGAGTATGTTGAAGATTCTTCCCGTTTGTGGCTGATATTTAGCAATAATAGTGGAATTGGTTTCTTCTGTGCTCAGAAATAGTTTTATTGCTTTTGACGATTTATTATCAAGTCGGTATAGACTACAGTTATAGTGGATTATTTGGTACGTTAAATAATGTAGGCCTTACATTCCACATACGTTTCCTATGTTCCACATTCATTGATTTGGTTGGAATTCCATCGAATAAAACTCTTCTCTATTGGGTAGATATACAAGCTCTTTCTGCAAAAATCGAGTCTTCCAGTATTTACTAGACTTTTTTGTTGTTAAAGATAAACGACATTCTTCAGAAAATATCGAAAATGTCTTGTAATGTGTCGTTTCGTACCTCCCAGGGTCGTTGAAAACTAAATACTGACAAACGTGTTGCAATTTTTTAGTTATTATCAATTTTTATGACACCAAGTACACTCTATATTGTAAGAACTTCGATACAAATCAAGATAAACTTCATTATTCGCACTCATCCGTTCTCTTATTCAAAAGTGTCGCTTGCTGGCCGCTTGGCCGCTCCCACCACTGTGGGTAACAAAAACGGGGCGGAGTGTCATGACTCTTCATTAGACTTTGGTCATACCGTAGTTCATGTACGTCCCTGCATAGAAACAGAATACACTGTACAAGGATATATGAGTGCATCTTTCGGAGGTGGAAGCATGGTGAGCATACAAAATTCTTAGAACAGGAAAGTAAGCAATGATGTTACCACATTTAACCAAACTATTTGTGGATTAAAGAAAAAAGTAGATTCTCACAAAAGTAAAGTAAAAAATAATGTTACCATTTTTCACCAAAATATTCCGGGATTGAAGAATAAAGCAGATGAGCTCCTGGTTTGTTTACATGACATTGAATCTGATAATGTAATAGGTACACTATGCCTGCCTGAGGATCTCATTGTGCCTGATATGGAAAAGGTAAATATCAGTGGTTATAAACTAGCCGCACATATGAGTAGACAGAATAAGGCGAGAGGAGGAGTTGCATATATGTCAAAAGTTATCACTGTGTAGAAAGCTTGGATAGAAAAAAGTTTTGTCTAGAGCAACATATAGAAGCACGTACCAGTCAACTTAAACTGAAGGAGGGCTCTTTTATAATTGTAACAATATATAGGTTCCCTTCAGGAAACTTTCATTTATTCCTGGAAAACTTGGATGCCTTGTTGTGCTATCTGTCAGATAGGGAAAAGCAAATTATTATTAGTAGGGACTTCACTGAAAGAGTGTAATAGGAAGAATGACCAGCAAGTCTTGCTCGGTTCTTTCAATTTGACATCTGTCATTAATTTTCCTACTCAGGTAGTAAAGGACAGCAGCACATTGATAGATAACACTTTTATAGACCAAGACAGGTTTAAAAACAAAAATTCTTGTCCTGTTGAGAATGGAGCTTCTGATCACGATGCTCAGCTAGTTACAGTATATGACATAGCTCCACTCAGTAATTCAAAACTACCCTCCAAAGTTGTGCATTCAATGACTCAACAATTAGAAATTTCAGAGAAAATCTTCAGCAGTTAGACTGGGATGAGGTGTACAAGGAACCCGAAGCTAATTTAAAATATAACTTATTTCATGATACACTTGTAAGAGAATTTTAAAACTGTTTCTTCAAGAAAGCAGTTAAATCAAATTATAAGAAACCAAGCAAAAAACCGTGGCTTACTAAAGAATTAAAAATGTCTTACAACCACAAAAGGGAACTGTATCTAACAACAACAAAGATTAATCACCCAGAAACCGCCAAATATTATAAAAACTACTGTGCCACATTAAGAAATGTTATTAATAAGTGCAGAAGCATGTGCATCATGTCTGAGATTAATACCTCTGATACAAAATCAAAACAATTTGGAATATTATTACAAGGGAGACAGGGCAACCAAGAGTACAGTATGATGGCATCACCATCAAAGAGAATGAAAACTTGATAAACAACAAGCCAGAAGTCGAAAACATTTTGAATAATCAATTTTTAAATATTGTAGAGAAAATAGGATCTAAATGATCATTACAAGAAGCAAGGCAGTTAATGGAAGAGGCCTTACTCACACCATTTGATACAATTGAAATTCCACCCACCTCTCCTGGTGAAATTAGGAAGATAACAAACTCTCTCAAGAATAAAAGCTCATATGGAACTGATGGCATTTGCAGCAGGATAATAAAAGCTTTTTCCCAAGAAATAAGTGGGATTCTTAGCCACATATGTAATAGCTCTCTGAAGCAGGGTATGTTCCCAGATAGACTGAAGTATGCCGTTGTTAAACCACTGCATAAAAAAGGGGATACGTCTGATGTCAACAACTACTACTCTCTTCTGACTGCTTTATCCAAAATTTTTGAAAAAGTAATGTATTGTAGAGTAGCTTCACACCTTTGTAAAAACAAAGTCTGAACAAAATGTCAGTTTGGTTTCCAAAAGGGTTTTTCAATAGAAAATGCTATATATACTTTCACTAATGAAATATTAAATGCTCTGAGTAACCATAAGTCAACCGTTGGGTTTTTTTGTGATCTATCAACGGCTTTTGACGGTGTACATCATGGAATACATCTAGATAAGCTCAAGTACTGTGGTATGAATGGGACAGTGCTCAAATGGTTTAAGTCATACCTAACTGGAAGAGTGCAGAAAGTTGAAATAAGCAGTTCACATAATATGCAAAAAAAACTGGTGATTTCTCAAACTGGGGAGCAATCAATAATGGGGTGCCGCAAGGTTTGGACTTCGGTCCTCTGCTGTTCTTAATATGTATTAATGACTTGCCATTCTATATTCACAAAGATGCAAAGCTGGTACTTTTTGCCGATGATACAAGTATAGCTATCACACCCAACAGACAAGAATTAACTGGTGAAATTGTAAATGATGTTTTTCAGAAAATCATTAAGTGGTTCTCTGAAAATGGGCTCTCGTTAAACTTTGACAAAACACAGTATATACAGTTCCACACAGTAAATGGAATGACACCATTGATAAATATAGACTTCGATCGGAAAACAGTAGCTAAGGTAGAATATTCAAAATTTCTAGGTGTATGCAATGATGTGGAGTTGAACTGGAAAAAAAACACACTGAGGATCTGCTGAAACGTTTGAGTTCAGCTACTTATGCTATTAGGGTCATTGCAAATTTGGGTGATATACATCTGAGTAAATTAGCTTACCATGCCTATTTTCATTCTCTGCTTTCCTAAGGCATCATATTTTGGGGTAACTCATCATTGAGTAAAAGAGTGTTCATTGCACAAAAGCGTGTAATCAGAATAGTTGCTGGAGCTCATCCAAGATCATCCTGGAAACACTTATTTAAAGAGCTAGAAATCTTCATATATATATATATATATATATATATATATATATATATATATATATATATATATTCACTTATGAAATTTGTTATTAACAATCCGAACGAATTCAAAAGTAATAGCAGTGTACATGGCTACAATATTAGGACATTAGGAGAAAGGATGATCTTCACTACTAATGGTGAAATCTAACCTTGACTCAGAAGTGGGTAAATTATGCTGCCACTAAAGTCTTTCGTCACTTGCCTAATAGCATCAAAAGTCTGACAGATAGCCATATAGCATTTTAAAGGAAATTAAAAGAATTTCTTGCTGGCAACTCCTTCTACACATTAGATGAATTTTTGGATATAATAAGTGGATAATTTCCCTAACCCCCACAAAGAATTAAAAATATTGAGTGTCATGTAATATTTTGTGTAATGTAATATCTTGTATAGACACCTTTTATGAACCTGACACGTTCCACATAATTACAATGTGTCTTATTCATGATCTACGGAACAAGTACTAATCTAATCTAATCTAATCTGCATACAACTCTTCGGAATGAAGACTGATATCACTGACTATCACTACAGATCATTGCCGGCCGCCGTGGTTTAGCGGTTCTAGACGCTCAGTCCAGAGCCGCGCGACTGCTACGGTCGCAGGTTCAAATCCTGCCTCTGGCATGGATGTGTGTGATGTCCTTAGGTTAGTTAGGTTTAAGCAGGTCTAAGTTCTAGGGGACTGATGACCAAAGATGTTAAGTCCCATAGTGCTCAGAGCCATTTGAACCAATTACAGATCATTCGTCTTACCGTGCAACTCGCTTATCCGTTGTGTTTGGTTCTCGCCATACTTATAATCTGCAAGTGGCGGCTAAAGTAACTGCAGAATCATTGTTCCTGTGTCAACACCACCTCTCAGTTTGCGACTAATTGTAACTCTGATAGGTGTCAATCCTCTCGTCCTAGATGAGTCTGGTTGTGGAGAAGCCATCTAGAAGTGGAGAAGTATGGCCATCAAGTATCTGCAGATTGTTTTCGACAGTGAAAACTCTGTGCTCTGTGTTTTCAAGAATCATGTAGTTTTGATTAGCTGAATACTAACTCTTGTGAGTGCCTACCTGTGAGATGTGGTCCTACAAGACGCTAATCTCCCTTACTTACTCGAATTGGCGGTGGCTACCCAGCTTAAAAACTTGTTAGTCTTGGCTTTCGAGAATGTGACTTGCTCCCTCTCTCCGCCTACGTTTCTGCACCGCCAAATACGGTAGGACCTCAGTAAGCACATTCGCATTCCTTGCTTCCACTTCTACATTATTTACATGAACCAATGGTAGTTATTTCTACATTTCCTTAAGCACACAGTTTGATGCCATCTGGGCAAGGTTTCAGCATCCCTCGATCTTCAAAGAAGCCCCAAATCTTCTATTTCCATTTCACTTTCTGAGATATTATCTTAACTGCCATTTTTTCTTAACATTTGAGTGCCGATTGTTTCCTTCGACAATAACAGTTTTTCCGGGACTTTGCCATTAAACGGCACACATGCTGTGAACTCACAGATTATGAGAAACAGACTCTGTTGTCCAGTACAGCTGGCACATGTAATCTGCGTAGTCTGACTTCTGGCGCTCGGTGCCAGAGCGGCTTTCTTTCATTCCGCATAACACAGGTCAGTCTGACACTATACGAGGATGGTTGGAAAAGTCCTCGGAATCACCACGAGAGGTCAGCGCTAGGGCAACGAGCCATTCACGTGATATTCTTATTGGACTGTTGTCTGTAAACACGCACCACGTCAATGCTCTTGGAAGAGAGCTGTGGCGGTGACTTGTATCTGTTGTTGTTCCCGTGTAGTGATTAGCGAAGATGGAAAAAATCGAGATTCGAGCAGTGATTAAATACTTCGTAAAGAAAGGTATGAAAACAAAGGACATTCATGCCGATTTCCAGAATACACTGGGGCTCTGCTCCTTCATATTCAACTGTTGCCAGGTGGACAAATGAATTTAAATTTGGTCTGGAGAGCTTAGATGTGATTTACGCAGTGGTCAGCCAAGATGTGTCACTACTCCAGAAGTCATTTCAAAAGAGCACAAAATGTTAATGGAGGATCGCTGATTGAAAGTGCGTGAAATTACTCACGCTTTCCAGATGTCATCTGAAAGGGTATATCACATTTTAACTGACGAACTAGAAATGAAAAAAATTATCTTCAACATGGGAGCCGCGACTCCTGTTGCTCGATCAGAAGCGCATGAGAATGGACGTATCGGAACAATGTTTGGCCCGTACTAGGAGAAACGAGCAAGGTTTTTGCGCCGGTTTGTGACCACAGATGAAACCGGGGTGCACTACTATACCTCACAGACAAAACAACAGTCAAAGCAGTGGAAACATGCTGATTCTCCGCCACCAAAGAAAGGAAAGACAATTCCTTCGGCGGGAAAGGTCATGGCATCAGTGTTCTTGAATGCGAAGGCGATTCTCCCCACTGGGCAAACAATTGCTGGAGAATACTGTGCTAACCTCCTGGCCAACTTCCAACAAAACATAGACGAAAAAAGGCCAGGTTTAGGAAGGAAGAAATTCATCTTCAATCAAGACAATGCGCGCCCGCACACATGTGTCGTAGCCATGGCAAGATTCCACGAACTAAGGTATGAATTGTTGCCACACACGCCTTATTCGTGTCATATGGCTCTGTCAGACTTCCATCTCTTCCCAAAACTGAGAAGATTCACTTCAATCAAAGAATTGATAGCGGAAGTTGACAACTATTTTGCAGGGCTGAAGGAAACTCATTTGCGAGATGGGATCAAGGCACTGGAACGTAGTTGGGCCAAGGGCATTAATCTACTAGGAGATTACAGTGAAAATTTAAAAAAAAAGAGTCAGTGATGTAAGTGCTTTTTTTCTATTCCGTTCCGAGAAGTTTTCAAAGCACCCTCGTACCTGTCTGGCTTTTCCTGTAGAGCGGCAGTTTTGCGAATAGTGCTGTAGAACGCCCCTTCACTGCAGAAGTCATCCTACGTTTACAGACGATTCTCATTAGTTCTGCGTGAAAGTTAAGGCAGGAAATCCTAAACTACATAATTACTGGCAATCACAAATATAGATTCATATTTCGATGTCTGCTGAAGATTAATTTGTTTTGAATTTATTTGACCCTTTCTTACGGGGTATACTTGAGTTACAGGACGTTTCGGTAAAAAAGATCACATAACAGTACATACCAGCAGATATTTTTCCTCTCAAGCAAAATTACATAAAACTAGAATATTTATATGCGAGTAAATGCATAGATTTGCCTAAGACAGGATAAACAGGAAATATAAAAGACAAGCAGAGGGAGAGACTGGGAGAGAGAGACTTTTCCTGTACATCGGGTTTGTAGTAATGAAAACAGTGAGTGAATTTTCAAGTACGTCACGCAGACATGATTTGAAGGAGATGAAGATGAAAGACTTTGAAATTCTACACAAAGGAACATTCAGAGATGATGATCCCATTTCAAGAGGAAAGGCAATCAGGATACCGAGACGACAATATTCTAACAGGCTGGATCTACATTGGCAGAAGCTATACACGTGCGTCATACCAAAATCTGAACAGAAATAAAAAGACATTGAGATTCATAATGAAACACAAACATTACCAAAAGTTCTCAAGAAAAAACGAACAACAGTAAGGTAATAGAAAAAAATGCAAATAGTCTGGGACACTGTGGATTTGCATTGACATATGTAATCCACAGAGTACCGTGAAGCACATAGCTCAGAATTATTCCCGTTATCCCGCTTCCTAGGATACTTTCCCGTTGCATTCGCATCAGGAGCGTTGGAAGAATGTGTGGTTAAACGCCTCTGTTCGCAGAGTAATTAGTCTTAATCTGCATTCACAATTCCTACGAGAGTAATGCGCATGTGGTAGAAGCATATCCCTAGATACCACACTTAAACCTGGTTCTTGACACTTTGGTTTGCGTTTGTCTTCAAGAGTGGGCCAGTTAAAGTTCCTCAATATCTCCTTGGCACTCTTCTATGGCTGAACAAACCGGTGAAGACTAGCGATGCTCTTTGTGTACGTTCAGCATCCTCCGACAGACGTCACACACTTACACAACGGCGCACGAGCGATCGAAAGCAATCTCATTTGTAGACAGTATTATTCTACCAAAGAATCGATATATGCCACCCATTTTACGTATGAGTAAGGCTATGTGGCTCCAGTTCATTTCCGTACAAGTTGTGACATCCATGTGTTATTTGAGTTGACTGATTCCAGTTGCGACTCATTGATATTTCACTCATAGGATAAGATGTTTTTCAAATTTTATGATTTACGCAGTTTAATATTTCCGTTCATTAAAGGCAGTTTGCGAATTTTAATATTATCTCGAAGTCCTATCAAGTTTTGACTGAATGTTTGTGCAGTTTTCAAAAAAATATTCAAGTGTGTGTTAAATCTTATGGGACTTAACTGCTAAGGTCATTAGTCCCTAAAGTTACACACTACTTAACCTAAATTATCCTAAGGACAAACACACACACCCATGCCCGAGGGAGGACTCGAACCTCCGCCAGGACCAGCGGCACAGTGTATGACTGCAACGCCCAAGACTGGTCGGTGTGCAATTTTTCCAGACAGTACTTCATTATAGGTAATCTGACGTTAGTATTAATTTTGTCTATCACGTCTTTAACACACCAAATGAACAGCTAGGGTCAGAAGAATTTCCCTGGGGCACGTCTAAAGTTACTTCTACATCTGGCGATGACTCTTCGTGACAACAAATTCCTTTCCATCTACCATTTCAGTCCCAGCTATCACTTGATACCCCATACGAAAGTAAACGTTGGTTTGGTTCTGAATTAAATGCTTTTCGTAAGTCAAAAATACTGCATCTGTCCGACTTGTCCTAAGGTAGGCAGTGTGTTATATGAGAATAGGTAGAGTTGGGTTTCGGATGGGAAAGTTAATTTCGGGAAAAGTCACTCATGTGTAGATCACTGCTATTAAATACATTTTCTTTCTTTTGAATCGTTTAAACAGTATCAAACATCATGGTTTAATTAATCAGTTGGTACCAGTAAGGGATTTTCGCTGGGCGTCGCCTCCATATTGGGTGTACAAAGTGGATCTGATGGGACTATCTCTTCTGAACGGAAATTCACATGCAATATGAAAATCACGAGGTTCGTACTGTTCTAAATGTAATGGAGGTGTATTTATTTTTAGCCCTATCATTTTAATCTGATGGTCCCGAAACTGTCGTTAATCTGAGAGCGATAGCCCCGACGTCAATTTTAAAGACTTTTTACATTGCAAGATTAATCTAATTGACGTCATCTGTCATCACTTTCCATTCCTCAGACTGCAGAATTTTAGCAATGGTTTAGCTATTAGGACGAATATTTTAAATAGTTAATAGCTTGCGATAGTAAAAATACAAGTTGCGGTTACGTAGTATCTAGTTGTTGGAAAGTGCTAATAAAATTGTTAGTCTGCTACTCACGTTGTTCTAGGTGTGCTTGTCTGATTGCTGTGTACACATCATAAAGGTTGCATCGAAAACGTAAACAGCAACGTTTGTGAATGCTTAATCAGCAGAGCCGCTAATGATGCCCCGCTTAGTTTGAAAAACACCTGTACTGCCAAATTAGTGAACGGACAAGTTGCTGATACGCGTAATTCATCGACACCTACTCTAAATAAATGTCGTCGTTAAAACAGGTCATTTTGAAATGTTAAGCGACAGTGAGTATATTCCGTCATTCATTCATTTCTATTAAAGTTTCTCACAGTTTCAAATGTTTTAGCTGACCACGACACGACCCCAAAACATTTGTCTGCAGCATTCAACGATCCTAACAGAGATTACATCCAAATCGGTAACATTGTTTAAATGTGATACAAAACATCATGACTATATACATTCTCTCTTATTGTGAAAAATTAATTTTGAAACAATTCTTAGACTTCGACTAAATGATTTCTTTGCCATATGCTTTCTCCCAGTATGACTGAAAGGCTATGTTCGGAATATATGTGGGATTTGCAGTTTTAAAACTTGTTTCCCAACTACTTAGTAAGCACTGTATGCATGACAGGTAAACTATAAGCACAATATAACTGATTTATTCGTATGATGAGCTTTTTTCACAACTAGGTTGTCAAAATAATACATTTATACCGAGCAGCGACACACTTTAACGTGAATCAAACCGCTTAAAAGACCTAATATTTTAACTTTTAGCATTCGAGCTGATCTCATGTAGAACTAGCCAGTTAAGTTACAGGCAATGTTACGTAAATATAACTCTTTCACTAGATTAATACCAAAATTCCAGCGATAGCACTACTACATCATGCATGGGTAAAAATGTCCAACACTTCTTCTTTTCCTTCTTCTTCTTCTTCTGTTGTACGTCCTTGGCCACGAAAGTTTTGGATGTGTTATCCGTGACGTTTTGTTATTAATATAGAGGGAGTCTAATATATTGATGCGTAAGGTTTTTAATTTAAATAAGATTGCTTGTTCCAGCGAAGCAATCATTATTAGTCAACAATGTCGAAATCATATCAATTTGAAAACACGTTACAAGAAATAGAATGGACAACAGTAATAAAACAGGTGTCATTAAACCTTTCCAATTGAGTTTTTCTACTCTCTACATTCTCCAAAAATCTTATTTGTTTTACGTGGATAAGGATGCAATGAACTATATGGGTTATTATGCCACCGTTTTTTAAAAAAATAAAGTCCAATGCGATGTCACATGGCGAGTTTATTTTCTCTTACACTAGTTTTTGAAACAACATACCGTTTTTCTGTTTATGACTGTTTATAATTTTTTGGGCATGGTGCTTGTTGAAACATTTTCCTGGGTGACGTCAGGCTTCGTCTTGCATGTTTCACGGTAGGAAATTGTTTCTCTTCATTCTCCTTTCTCCTTGCACTTGCTACAGACAATGCAATACTCTGTTGATTTTATTTTATTTTTTTATTTTTATTTATTTATTTATTTTTTGCCCGCCCACATCTCTTGGTCGTGCGGTAGCGTTCTCGCTTCCAACGCCCGGGTTCCCGGGTTCGATTCCCGGAGGGGTCAGGGATTTTCTCTGCCTCGTGATGGTTGGATGTTGTGTGGTGTCCTTAGGTTAGTTAGGTTTAAGTAGTTCTATGTTCTAGGGGACTGATGAGCTAAGCTGCTAAGTCCCATAGTGCTCAGAGCCATTTGAACCATTTTGTTGATTTTTTTCATTTTGCATTATAAAATGCATCTCCTCACCGTGCCTCTCATCGGCGCCGGATCTTCCTCTCTTTTTCGAATTTTTATTTCTGACCTAACCGACTAGCTGTCTGATTAGATCGCTTCTGTGGGAAACATGAGTCTGCAGTCGTTCTCCAAATTAGTTTTTGTCTACTGAGTAAAGAATATAACTGTTCACTGCAGCAACTTCAATCGGCCAGAAGAATAATTTTCGTATCACTTGTATGATCGTCTTGTAAAACCACAGCAACCACGATACTGATGAACCCTGTCCACTCCTCCCATGACTTTTACTGTGTTCCAAAATACTACTGTATTACAAGAACTGTACAGGCTGTATATCCCTACAATCAGTTGTCAGTTGGTTTGAGGACCAAAGATTGTACTCAACTTTGTCACTAACCTCTTGTCATGAAATGAAAGGCACGTAATCTGCATCTCATTTTGATGGTCACATAACTCATATTCAGCAAGTTTCGTCTTCTCCAAATAACATGGAAAATGCTTTCCATTTGGAATAACTGTACACGTTAGATGAAATTTTATTATGTGCAATTCCCTATAACGTTCGGGGCTTGGATGTAACCTGTCACTAAAGATACGATAGCCGGATCCACCCGCACAAGCTAGCAATTTCTATACCAAATGAACCGCTGTTCGTGTCATAAAACGTAAATCAAGACAGATGAGACTTTCTGTAGTCGCCTTTCCATAATATGGAATGTGAGAAAAACACAATTACCGCGCGGAGAAGCCGCGCGGTTAGAGGCGCCATGTCACTAATCGTGTGGCCCCTCGCACCGGAGGTTCGAGTCCTCCCTCGGGCATGTGTGTGAGTGTTGTCCTTAGTGTTAAGTAGTGTGTAAGTCTACGGACCTGTGACCTCAGCAGTTTGGAATTCACACACACAAAAAAAACAGGTTTTCTAAACCACACAGACAGAAAACTCCTAAACCCCACTTCGCACCCTTCTTTGGATTGCAGCACTTGAATTTAATTCTTCGTTTGAATCCTACTATGCTCTCATCTATAGACACTTTACTTCTTTGTACATAAAATTCTTTGCATTTACTCTCAATATACTCAGCGACATTCTTCACCTTGTTCCTTCTCGTATGTTGGCACCACTGGGCTCTGAAAGGTGGACCTAAATGCAGCATTCAGAATATTCGGAAAGAAAAACCGTAAAAGAGAAAACATCCTTGAAAAGTGGAGTTGATTGTAGGCGGTCTTCTGTAAAATAGTCAAGTAATTCTGCCTTCAAATTCAAGGCCATGTTCGATGCTACACCAGGGAAAGCCTTCAATTCTTCAAATCGGACACCCCTTACGAGTGCCGCATTGGGTGTTTTGTAAGTGTAGTGACTTTTTGTGTCTTTTCTTTGACATACATATTTGTAGCATGCACAGTTTCACTAAGAAGCTTCTTAGTGGAGAAGAGTTGGATATATTCAAGTTCGGATTTTGATCGAACACCGCAAGGAATGTTAAAACTTTGCTGCTTACCACAAACAGGTACCTTGACAACGTCACAATTGCAGTCGCAACAAATCTTCCAGGTATTTGTTACAGGATGTCTCTCTTTACCAAATGCATTCGTGTCAACACAGTTACTCGTCATGTCTACTAAAATACACATAGCAATTACAAAACAGCAGCAACTGCCATTGGCGGCGACAGTTCAGTGCTGATATGATCACTGTATGGCTGACTATGTGGCAGCTGAGTGTAGTGCGGTGCAAAATAATCTTATTAATATTACAATGCAATAGTCTTGTATCAAGTACGTTTGTTGCTGGTAGGTTTTAATTTTAAAATAACTGAGCAGGATAGAGAAACAGTTTGTTATAAATCATTGTACTCAAAAATTCACGGTTTAGTTTTATGATGGACTTCAGACTCTGAGGTGACAAGGTCGTGGAATAGCGATATGCATTTATACAAAAGGCGGTAATATCGCGTTATAAGGTATAAAAGGGCAGTGGATTGGCGGAGCTGACATTAGTACTCAGGTGATTCATCTGAAAGTTTTTCCGACGTGATAATGCCCACAAGACGAGAAGTAACTGACCTTGAATGCAGAAAGGTGGTAGGAGCTAGAGGCATGTGACATTCCATGTCGAAAATCGGTTTGGAATTCCATATTCCGCTTCAGTGCCACGAGTAAGCCGAGAACGCCGCATTTCAGATGTTTCCTCTTAGCACAGACAACTCAGTCACCGACAGCCTTCACTTAACGACCGAGAACAGCCGAGTTTACGTAGAGTTGTGTAACACACAAGAAAGTTGTATTTATGCCTTAATGCTTTTTTTTATTACAATACTAGCACAGAATCTAAATTTTCATTAACAGTAAACAAGGCTCAGGGTTGGTTCAAATGGCTCTGGGCACTACAGGATTCAACTGCTGAGGTCATCAGTCCCCTAGAACTTAGAACTACTTAAAATTTGGCTCTGAGCACTATGGGACTTAACATCTATGGTCATCAGTCCCCTAGAACTTAGAATTACTTAAACCTAACTAACCTAAGGACATCACACACATCCATGCCCGAGGTAGGATTCGAATCTGCGACCGTAGCGGTCGCGCGGTTCCAGACTGTAGCGCCTAGAACCTCTCAGCCACTCCGGCCGGCCAAGGCTCAGCGTCAGAGAGAGGTTGGGAAGGAGATGGACATGGGGATAGGAGGAAATGGACAGAAAGTGGGGGGAAAGGGGAGATGGACAGAAATGTGGAAGGACAAGATGGACAGAGAGAGGGAAAAGGAGGAGAAGACAGACAAAGGGGGAGGAAGAAATGGACAGAGACACAGGGGAGAAGGAGATTATGACGTATATCCAGTTCTCACAGATATTACACTGAATCGCCAAAGAAAGTGGTAAAGGCATGCGGATTTAAATACAGAGATATGTTAACAGGCAGAATACGGCGCGTCTGATTTTAAACACTTCCGCTAGCCACCAAACTCTCCAGACATGAGCATTACTGAGCATATCTGGGATGCCTATCAACATGCTGTTCGGAAAAGATCTTCATCCCTCGTGCTCTTGCTGATTTAAGGACAGCCCTTCAGGATTCATGGCGACAGCTCCTCCCACCACTACGTCGGACGTTAGTCGAGTGCATGTTAAGTCGTGCTGCGGCACTTCTGCGTGCTTGCGGGGGACCTACATGATATTAGGCAGGTGAACTAGTTTCTTTGGCTCTTCAGGGTAGAGACGTGTGCTTTCCTTTTCTTTTTTCTTCCATTTCAGCAGACTGAGCCGCAGAAAGGCGTGGTCTGTTACAGCTAGTTTTCAACAAAGTACCGCGTGATCAAAAAGTCAGTATAAATTTGAAAACTGAATAAATCACGGAATAATGTAGATAGAGAGGTACAAATTGACACACATGCTTGGAATGACGTGAGGTTTTATTAGAACAAAAAAAATACAAAAGTTCAAACAATGTCCGACATATGGCGCTTCATCTGATCAGAGTAGCAATAATTGGCATATCAAAGTAAGACAAAGCAAAGATGATCTTCTTTACAATCAATGCTCATCATGTCCACCATCATTCCTCAACAATAGCAGTAGTCGAGGAATAATGTTGTGAACAGCACTGTAAAGCATGTCCGGAGTTATGGTGAGGCATTGGATTTGGATGTTGTCTTTCAGTATCCCTAGAGATGTCGGTCGATCACGATACACTCGCGACTTCAGGTAACCTCAGAGTCAATAATCGCACGGACTGAGGTCTGGGGGCCTTCGAGGCCAAGCATGACGGAAGTGGCGGCTGAGCGCACGATCATCACCAAACGATGCGCGCAAGAGGTGTTTCACGCGTCGAGCAATATGGGCTGGAGCGCCATCATGCATAAACATCGTACGTTCCAGCAGGTGTTTATCAGCCGGGCTGGGGATGATGCGATTCTGTAACATATCGGCGAACGTCTCACCCGTCACGGTAGCTGTTACAAAACCAGAATCACGCATTTCCTCGAGGAAGAAAGGCCTGATAACGGTAGATGTGGTAAATCCAACCCACACCATGACTTTCTCGTTGTGCAATGGAGTTTCCATGACAGTTCTACGATTTTCGGTAGCCCAGATTCTGCAATTGTGGGCGTTGACAGACCCTCGGAGCATGAAATGAGCTTCGTCCGTCCACAACACGTTACTCAACCAATCATCATCTTCCGCCATCTTTTGAAACGCCCACACCGCGAATGCTCTCCGCTTCAGTAAATCGCCAGGTAACAGTTCATGATGCCGATGGATTTTGTACCGATAGCATCGGAGGGTACGCCTCAAGTGCCAACCAAACAGTAGTTTATGGAATGCCGGAGCGACGTGAGACTGCGCGAGCGCTGACTTCCCCGTGCATAGACGAACCAGCTACAGTCTCCATTTCGTCCTGAACTGTCTCAGCAGCATTACGCCTTGTGCTCGGTCGGCCACTACGGGGTCTATCGTCCAAACAACTAGTGGCTTCGAACTTCGAAAACATTCTCGCTACAGCTGCATTTGTCAACAGACCTTTACCCGTTCCAATCCCCTTCCTATGGCGGTAGGATCGTAACGCTGAACTAGCACATTCCCCATTCTGATAATACGGCTTTACTAAAAGCGTCTATTCAGGTAACGGCAAAATGCTGCGACTGCTGGCGCATCTCATTCTCTCTCTCATTACAGCTGTTTTTATACACGATTGTCATGCGCAGTCACTGACGTTTAGCTATCCAGCGCGATCTGTCAGACATTTTGTGAACTTTTTTTTAGTTATAATAAAACCCCATGTCATTCCAAGCAAGTGTGTCAATTTTTACCTCTGTATCTACGTTATTCCGTGGTTTATTAAGTTTTCAAATTTATACTGACTTTTTGATCACCCGGTACAATTATAAAACGCAGCCTCGTGGATCGATGACTGTCTTCAACCGTATCAAGGCTGTGGTGCCCACGCAGAAGAAATTTTCTTAGACGTCTTATTAATGCCACGATTTTTCCGAGACCCACGCATAAGGTAGTTCAAAGGCCGGGACAAACAGGTCGCCAGGCGTGAAGAAACAGAGTGAGGAATGTGCGACGCACGGTTTTCGGGCAACCTTCGCCCCGGATACTCGAGCGGCTGCAGTATGCGCGCGCTTCCAACGCTGAGAGCTCGGCAAACACCAGGACGAACCCACTGCGGCCGGGGAAGTACTGCGAAAACAAACCCCGCCCCGGCAAGTAGCGCCGGAATGTTCTTACTTAGGCTAATGCGTCGCCACGGCTCATTGAGCTGACTGCTCGAAACGCTGGTACAAGTATTTGCCGAACAGTACATAATCGATTGATAACTAAATAATATGTCCGAGTTCCCTTTTCGTATCTCCTTCAGTCACTGGCAATGTGTTTAGCAAACTCTCACTAACGTAAATTAATGTCTTCGTCCCGAAGAGAGATAATCACCTCTTATAACACTTTCCTTGCTTTAGTATTTGGAATGTCAAAAAAAGACAGGTAGGCATCGGAAAAAAGCACAAATATAACTGTTAAAAATTTCAATGAATCACGACGAGGCCGGCCAGAGTGACCAAGCGGTTCTGGGCGCTACAGTCTGGAACCGCGCGACTGCTACGGTCGCAGGTCGAATCCTGCCTCGGGCATGGATGTGTGTGATGTCCTTAGGTTTGAGTAGTTCTAAGTCCTAGCGGATTGAGGACCTCAGAAGTTAAGTCCCGTAGTGCTCTGAGCCATTTGAATCACGACGATGTGTTCTTTGACTTAGGGAAAGCCTTTGATAATGTTCTGCACGGTCGTCTGGTAAACAAAAGACGTGATTACAGAGTGACATGAGGAAGTCTGGCTAATGAAGGTGGTTGTGGTGTGTATGTGTGATGACGATGGAAGGGACATGTGAAGGGTTCAAATCGGTGCCAGCAAATAGCCTGTTTTTCTGGAATGGAACCAAGGGTCGGCAGAACTTGCCGAAACCGTCATATAGATTGTGGCGCGCATTCTGGTTGTTAGGAACTGTTTTAACCCGCAACATGTTCTCCCTTTTAAGAGGCATTTAAGCTTAAACAACGAAGATGCATTTACCTGCAATGAGATACGGCTGCTTGCATATTTTTACTGAAGTTTAAGAGACAAGAATGGGTATTTAAGAATTGTTTTTCGTTTCTCAATTGTTACCACACTCACATACTGGATTCATAAAAATATTCCCCCTCCACCGAATCCACCCGATGGGGTATTTTGCACGTTCGTTGACACAGCATTCGAAATTCTTACCGGGTATTGAAAATTGTACTATCAGAAATAAGACTTCTAGAGTGCCAGTTCCAGTCTTCATTGCATCAAAATATCTTTTTACAGTTTGAAAATTAAGAGAGTTTACAGTGTTAATAGTCAAATATTGAACTAAAAAGCTAATTCACGTAAATCTGAGTCCTCTTCAGTGTCTGATTTAGACAATGTGTTGTGTGCAGTTCCATCTCTGGAAAATTACATCTAACGACACAAATGTTCTCTTTGTGGTATCGAGCGGTGTGGCGCAGCGCCTAGCATACTTGACTCGTACTCGAGAGGACGACGTTTAAACTTACGTCCGGCCATCCTGATTTAGGTTTCTCGAGATTCCCCTAAATCGCTTTAGGCAAATGCCGCGATGGTTCCTGTGGAAAGACACGGGCGACTTCCTTCCCCATCCTTCATTGATCCTAAGGGACCGATCACCTTGCTGTTTGGTACCCTCCCCCAAATCAACCAGCCAATCGGTTCGTGGTGTCGTCCGAAGCGCGATGTGCCATGCCAAGGTTGGTAACTCGCGACGAAATCACAGATAAACATACTCGCTACCTGAAGCTACGGCGAATGAGAGACGGTGGCGCAGACACCATACGCCGCCCCATCAGATCGATTACTTACGTCTAATCGCAGTGCTGCTCAGCCCATTAAGCAATCATCGTCGAAGACAACAGCGTCAACTCTCCAGCCAACCAGTTGTGCGACAGTTCTATCTGACAGAACTCTGCCCAAATGTGTATCGTCGATTGTACATTGTGAGCAGAGACTGGCATCGAGTATCGAGTGACAGTAATAAATAGTTATGACATTTCTGTGCTCATAGATTGTTAGATAGTTAAATATTTCATCATGTTCAAACTTTCATAAAGTAATCTGGTATTTTATGTGTTGTAGTATCACGTCGGCCTTTCCAAGAGTTAAACCAAGAACCCACCACTGTATCAAACAGTGCTATTGCGTCCGGTACAACACCTGAAACTTCTTTATTAAAATATTTTTCTTGGGCCGCCGAGTGAAATTGAATGCAAGTGAACCTACTTTCTCTTTACTTTTTTTAATCATGTGAACACTGACCCACAATATTGTAGAGCAACGCAATCTGACTGCTCGAAAAAAGGATAACCTGACTTTAAATAATTAATTCAAAAGAATGGCCCTGACTAAACCGAAATCTTAACAAGAACCTACACATTTCATTAAGCACTTACCTCACAAATATTCATTAAGCGAGCTACTGCAATACAGCGTGAGTCTATACTGCCAGCTAAATAAAAGATTCTAACTGCTAAAGCAACTAACTACTAATAGGCATGTAGTTAGCAAAGGAAAGATTTTTTTGCAAACCAAATAATGTATTTTTTTACCTTAATAATGTGACATATGGTTCAGACACAAACATAAATCGTCATTGACATCTAGTACAAAGTTATATAGTCATAAGTAATATTCAATCTCCAAGTCGAACATGTACAGATCGTTAGCCTAACACTTCGGACCTCTACACTCCATCAATGCTAACTTCTCTCACATTTAACATCCATCACTGCTGGCTGTTCACCTCCAACTACCCAACAGTACTTCCATCACTGCTGGCAACTAACTTCCATCTGCCCAACACTACTAGCGATTAATTTCCAACAACGAGTCCAACTAGCCACAGTGACTCTTACAAAGAAAGCGCAGTCAGAGATCCAATGCAAAACGCTACACAGCGCAGCCAACACAGGAGCATCCCACTTACACACTGTTCGTAACATAAAACCTTAATAAATACTTCACAGTCCGTATCCTTGGATATCAAGAACCGATACGTAAATGTGCGAGCAGATGAAGCCGTTTGAAACATTCAGACTAACCTGCTCAAACACAAACGCGAAACAAAACAACTGCTGAAACTATACAGCTATTAGAGCCAATTTTAAAATCTGTTTCTGTTCTAATAGCAAATTTTATGCGCAAGACACTGGATTATCCATGGAAATCGGTGTTTCTGAAACTATCACAAACATTTTTATCAATTAATTTCAAGGAAATATCCTGGCGAATGCTGACCACCGCAGTAGGCAAGGTATTAAATTACTGACGACACTTGGATGACGTTAAGAATACTGTTAAAGAATTCTACAATCCCAACGACAGGTTATCTTTTACAATGGAACAAAAATAATAGCGAGAGTCTCCAGTTTTTTGGGTTTATGCATGAAGAGACAGAACTGGACACTTGATCTTAATGAGTATAGGAAACAACTTTCAACGGAGATTCTCATTCACAGTGTTTCCATTAGTCCAAGAGTCCATAAAGATTTTATTCGATATGGTTGGGAGTGTCAGCGATCTAACTTGTGATAAACAGTTATGAAGAAACAGAAAAAGCTACAACGTCATTTAGGTAATAGTGTCGCTCTGTGATACCAGCAAGCACCGCCAGCTGAAGTTCAAATTTGGCACAACCTTTTGTATTGGTGAAATTTTATTAATGACCTGCACTATTTATTTAAACGACAGCACCTGAATAATGACATATATGACAGTGTAGTGTTAGTTTTATACTTCATTTGCTCGTCATAAATATTTTTACGTAAAGTAAGATCCCATTGGCTGTAGCTGACGTAACTTCGCAAATAGGCGCGCGATCAAGCACTCTTTAAAGCCGTCGGCACACGGACCGTGCTGTCGAACGTTAACGTTGAGCGTGCCAAGTTCAACGTGCTGCTGAACGCTCAGGAACGATGCGACTTGTGCATACGGTGCGTGGGCCCCAACATGGTATACGCGATTCCAACGCACTTCAGCGGCAGCTGAGGAATGTTTCTAGTTCGTAAATCACATTGTTTACTCAACGGGCGAGCGTAAAATTCCCACGTTAGCTCTATTGAAATGCACATTTCCTCCATCACGCACCAAAAGGAAAGTACCATGTCTAATCAATAAGGACACAGGCTTATAAAAGTTCCATTACAAACAGTGCGGTACAATTTGGAATACTTCTCCGCAAGAGATAAACATTATTTCATCATTCCCGCATTGTAGTAAAACCCCAGGTCAGTCTTACTCGATCACTGTTCCTACCCAGTAGCAGAATCTATGCAACATATTAATTACGAAGCATAAAAGAAAAAGGTGAAAATATCTTTATACAAGTAGCGCAAGCTGTCCGGTAGATTAAGCCAACCGAACAAGTTCTTCCCTCGATAAAAGGTGAACTTATATTTACATAATATTAAATATTATAGTATATACTTATATTACACTAATAATAAACTATCAGAACCTAATAAAACGCGAATGTTAGGAAAAACAAAAATAGGAAGTGGCAAGACGCGAACCACAGCCCCAAAACACAACCCAATAGAGGAAGTGACCCAAGTCATTACACTCCTCCAGCAACATAACAAATGCCTCTAATCTAGTATGTTACCCGGTGCTGAAAACCTTAATCGTACATATGTTACTAATTGAAATTTTATTATAACAAATTTTACCAAGAACATTACGTTTTGGGTGGATCTTCAGTGTGTCGCTGCCTTTAAATAGCCTACTCTCGTAATATGCAAGTTCCAATAATTCTTTTGCCACGAATATGACGTTTCTCATTATTTTATTGGAACGAATCACACCTTTTCCAGTGATTCTCAAGTTGCTGGTGCTCAGAAACAGCATATATACATATAGGCTTGAAATGAATGCCAACATGGCGCCTCACAACTCTGTACTGAAGGGAAACGGCGTGCGTGTGACGTAGGTGGCGTTATGCCATCTCACTGGTCAACGCTCAGACGCACGCTCAGAATGTCTGACATGCCAGATATTGCTCTGCACGTTCGGAAAGACTCCCGAACGTGCTGTTCCACGCTATGACGTCATAAACTCGGCACGCTCAACGCTCAACGTTCGGATGCACGGCCCGTGTGGCGATGGCTTAACGCGCCGCAGTACGGCCCCTTGCCGCGGTTATCGTCTTGACAGAACGCAGCTGCTCAGCAAGGCGCCGGCCCCAGAAAATGGGTAAAACATCAAGTCTTTTTAGTTTACTCTTTGTACAATTTTATGCAGGACTGATTTCCCTAATTACCATGCACTTTTTTAAATCTTTACAGTGCAATGGATCTGGAGATAGGCTACTGTATGTGCTGAAACCGGTCATTTTAAATAAACGGTATTTTTCGATCATGATTGTTACTTCATAAGTAAAAGTCTATAAAGAAGCAACCTTTAGTAGCCTAGTAGGCATGGCACACTGGTCCAACGGGTAGCCGCGCTGTCTAAGGCGCCGTGCCACGGTTCGCGGGGCTCCCCCCGTCGGAGGTTCGAGTCCTCCCTCGGGCATGGGTGTGGGTTATCCTCAGCGCAAGTTAGTTTAAGCTAGATTAAGTAGTTTGTGAGTCTAGGGACAGATGACCTTAGCAGTTTGGTTCCGTAGGAACTTACCACAAATTTACAAAATTTTCCCACGTGCCAAAAGGACAGGCACAAGGAACTAGACATACTGAAATCCATAACCAGAAAAAATTGGTACTGGGATAATGTGATCCACAGGCTGGTCCAGAAGGGTAGCAAGAGACGGACATCCGACAAAAAGGGTACCTTAACATAGTTACCGTACTACGGCAGCATTTCGCCGAAAGCAGCAAACATATTCGTCTTTTAACATCAGATTTACCTCTAAAACGGAAATCTGGTTGTGATGCAAAGTACCCAACATCACGAATTTGAAAATAATTCCAATAACTACAACACAATGGGCGTGCCAATGGTGAAGCGCACGTCGCATGACGCCAATTACATAGCTTCAAAATAATTCAAAACGTTTGATCATTTGCTGCCACCTCTCTGGTTTACTATCTTTATGCAAAACCAGAGTGAAGAATTGCTACTACAATCACACAAACATGAGAGAGAAGAAAAAAATACAATAACTATATAAAAAAGAAAATTGTAGCAATAAAACTTGATTACATTACCGAAGTTTCAATCTCATCAAATTCTAAATGACAACTGTAAGTACTGCATATATTTCTGCTCTACTTGTATCCCTACTCTTGTATTTAGTTACAAAATCTTAACGACGGCTGCGAAGCAATAATAGATTGAGAAATCAGCCAACCATTGCAAATGAAGGTTTATTATCTCTTGACCATGGTTTCGATATTTGTAAAAATATCCTCTTCAAAAGTATTCGCAATAAAAATCCATACACTAGCTACAAAATAATTTTTACAAACATAACCCATATACTTGGTGACAGCCTTCGATACCTGAGCAGGCACGTATTTCAAAATCTTATACATGGCAGCGAAACAGCCAATACTTCTGAAGAAGATAGTTTTACAAACTTCGCAAGGTCAAGGGATCATAAATCTTCATTTGCTACTGGTTGGCTGATTTTTCAATCAATTCATAATTACACGGATGCTTTTTCGCAACCATATTTAAGATTTTGAAATACGTGGCTGTCCAGGTACCGAAGACAGTCGCCCACTACATTCATTATGTTGGTAAAAATTATTTTGTAACTCATGTATACATTTTTAGGGTCAGTACTTCTGAAGAAGATATTTTTTACAAATATCCAGTCCGTGATCAAGGTATAATAAACATTTATTTGCAACTGGTTGGCTGATTTTTCAGTCTATTTAGTTACAGCTGTGTGAAAAAAAATCGTGACAGTTGCCTTGCACATTGCGGGGTGTACCACATCTTGGTAACAGCTATCGCCTTGCCTCCACCAATAGGCGACTTCAGGGGGCTCTCTTTTCCTTCAGATCTTGCCGGCTGCTTCCAGAATGTGACATCGCTCTCATGCGTCCTACTTACATTCGAAAGGTATTGAGAGCAGCAACGTGGACTGGCCCATAATTAGTTTGCCGTTCACCTGCATTAATATGTGTTTCGAACATTATGTAACTTGTTGCTCTTTTTGCTTACATCTTATATACACGGACGGAGAAGAAAAGCCCAACACCAAGAAGGAGTTGTGCGACTTGAACAAAAACAGCTACTGATATTTCTACACCTAAAGTTGATATCCATTCAATCGGAGAGGGGCTAGTAGCGCCACTATGAGGATGGAAATCAGATTTTCTTAAAATACACTCTGTAACGGTCGTGAGAGTTAGTTATCTATGAGATTCGACATGGTGAAGGGTAGTAGGAGTAATCAATTTAACTACAGACCTGTATCATTGACGTCGTTTTTCAGTAGGGTTTTGGAGCATATACTGTATTTAAACATTATGAATCACCTCGAAGGGTACGATCTATTGACACGTAATCAGCATGGCTTCAGAAAACATCGCTCTTGTGCAACGCAGCTAGCTCTTTATTCGCACGAAGTAATGGGCGCTATCGACAGGTGATTTCAAGTTGATTGCGTATTTCTAGATTTCCGGAAAGCTTTTGGCACCGTTCCTCACAAGCGACTTCTAATCAAGCTGCGGACCTATGGGGTATCGTCTCAGTTGTGCGACTGGATTCGTGATTTCCTGTCAGGAAGGTCGCAGTTCGTAGTAATAGACGGCAAATCATCGAGTACAACTGAAGTGATATCAGGTGTTCCCCAGGGAAGCGTCCTGGGACCTCTGCTGTTTCTGATCTATATAAATGACCTGGGTAACAATCTGAACAGTTCTCTTAGATTGTTCGCAGATGATGCTGTAATTTACCGTCTAGTAAGGTCATCCGAAGACCAGTATCAGTTGCAAAGCGATTTAGAAAAGATTGCTGTATGGTGTGGCAGGTGGCAGTTGATGCTAAATAGCGAAAAGTGTGAGGTGATCCACATGAGTTCCAAAAGAAATCCGTTGGAATTCGATTACTCGATAAATAGTACAGTTCTCAAGGCTGTCAATTCCACTAAGTACCTGGATGTTAAAATTACGAACAACTTCAGTTGGAAGGATCACATAGATAATATTGTGGGGAAAGCGAGCCAAAGGTTACGTTTCATTGGCAGGGCACTTAGAAGATGCAACAAGTTCACTAAAGAGACAGCTTACACTACATCTATCTACATCTACATCCATACTCCGCAAGCCACCTGACGGTTCGTCCAATGTTAGAATATTGCTGCGCGGTGTGGGATCCTTACCAGGTGGGATTGACGGAGGACACCGAAAGGGTGCAAAAAAGGGCAGCTCGTTTTGTATTATCACGTAATAGGGGGGAGAGTGTGGCAGATACGATACGCGAGTTGGGATGGAAGTCATTACAGCAAAGACGTTTTTCGTCGCAGCGAGACCTTTTTACGAAATTTCAGTCACCAACTTTCTCTTCCGAATGCGAAAATATTTTGTTGAGCCCAACCTACATAGGTAGGAATGATCATCAAAATAAAATAAGAGAAATCAGAGCTCGAACAGAAAGGTTTACGTGTTCGTTTTTCCCGCGCGCTGTTCGGGAGTGGAATAGTAGAGAGATAGTATGATTGTGGTTCGATGAACCCTCTGCCAAGCACTTAAATGTGAATTGCAGAGTAGTCATGTAGATGTAGATGTGAGTGGATGCTAGTTAAGAATGCCTTTAAGGTGACAAAGACATGCTTCTCAACACAGCGAGTTTGAACAAGGTCGTATAATAGGGCTAAGAGGAGATGGATATTTCTTCTGTGATGTTGTAGAAAGGCTTGGCAGGCATATAGCCACTGCGTAGTTGCTAGCGGAGGTGGCCACGGGTGCGTACGGAAGACCAGGCTCCGGACGGCCACGTGGAACTACCGACACAGACGACCATCGTTTTCGGCGTATCGGTCTGTCACGTCGTCCTGCCAATTGGCACCACGCCGACACATCAGACTGTTACAAATCGTTTACTCCAAGGGTAGCTCCGAGCTAGAAGCCCAGTAGCGTGCACTCCACTGATCCTAAACCACAGTCGTTTCAGATTTCAGTGGTGTCAGGCGAGAGCTCATTGGAGGGCAGGGAGTTGGTCTGTTGTGATTTCGTATGATAGCGCAAGTATTCTCGTGGTTATCCCACGGACCCTGACTCCAACATCGTCCGTCTATCTGGTGACTGGACCCAACACTATACCAGGGGGTGTTTTCCAACAGGATAACGCTCGCCCACACACCGCTGTTGTAACCAAGCATGCTCTGCAGAGTATCGACCCATTGACTTGGTCTGCTCGATCACCAAATCGGTCTCGTATGAGATATCATCGGGCAAAACTGCACCATCATTCACAAATAGCTTCAACCGTCCCTGTATTGACCGACAAGTGCAACAGGTTTTGAACTCCAGCCACAGACTGACGTCCGGCACCTGTACACCGCTTGCACGCTTTCATTCAACATTCCGGCGGTTACACCGGTCGTTAAGATACCAGTATTTCACATCTGCAATGCATTAATCTGTGATCTTCCAGTATTAATCACTTAAATATGTTACCTAGACAAATGTTTTCCCGAAATTTGTTTATCCGGCATTGGTTATATTTTGTGTGGTAATTTTTTCCGTCAGTGTACTACACTGAATTAATGATAAGTAGTTTTACGTGCAATGTACTCATTATGACCTACAACACATACGTTACAGTGGATTGATACCCACAAAAGTCCTTCTTTGATAAACTAAAACACCATGCTTAACTCATTTTGAAATAAATTACAATGAACGTAAATATATCATCGGACTGAAATTCGACTGATAAGCGGCAGTCATCCATGTTCGCGGTACTGGTCATCTACTAAGGGAAATGGGTCAGATTTTACGAAAAGGCAAGTACTAGCCGTACTTGAAGAATGGGAAATATTTTTGCTTATTAGTAAGAGAGATAATATTTTAAGCGATTGTGTAATGCGTGGTTCGAGGATTTTCTTTAGAAGCTTTCTCAGAATGTAAAATAGTTGAGGCTTTCGTGGTACCTTGTTGACGTATAGCCTGTGGCTCTGTCTTTGAACCTTCGGCCGACTTTTCTTGATTATTTTTTTTTTTTTTTGGCATTTCGCCAGTAGCAGTGGCTGACATTGTCAAAGCTCCACCCTTCTGTCCGCCACCAGCAACATGTGATGAAGCTATGACAAGGTCAGCCACTTCCATAGGCGAAACGTCAGAAAAGTCATCAAAACGAGCGTCGGCCGGATAACCCTAGATATAAGCTTTGCCAGGGTTCTACGTAAACTCTGTCACACATCCGGGCGAAAGAATATGCATAAGCGCAGATCAGGAATAGATAAAGGTTACTATTACGTAAACTGCAGACAGAATCGATATACCAATCGTTGGAAACTGCACGTCAGTATCGGTGACGTGTTTTACGTAGTTGTCACAATAAAAGCAAATAACGCAGTGGCACAACCTACTCGCTCCACGTGTGCGACAGGACAACGATCAACGAAGTACACTCGATATGACGTTTTTGTGTCAGCTGGTGGAAGAAAATGATGAACAGAAAGAAACAAACATGTACGTTCGATGACACGAGCGGTATATGAATTGAACTGAATATAAAGTAAGGCGGACATAGCTTAGTCGAACAGTTACTGTTTTTTGCGTCATTGAAGCAACAACCTTCTCTTTTTAAATCGTTTTGTACATTTTACCTGAAGATGAGAAAAAATGTTAGAAAAAAACATCTCTCAACATTTTCACTTGAGAGTATAAAGTACATTAGCTACGGGAGAGTCTGTGGTTGTTTCTAAATTTGTTTGCATTCCAGCAGGGCATATACTGCATATTCTGAGACTGTAGAGAGAACGGAGTGTATTCTTAATCCGTGGTCAGTATTCACAGGGGAATACGAACATCGACTCGTCTTTCCTGCGGAGAGCTGGGCCTTATTTCATTGCTGACCTCAATATCGAGAAACTGTCACGAATGACCGGTTTAGCGACGCTTTCTCTTTTTCTGACATTGAATTATTTAAGCAAAGGCCACGGAAATTCAAACCGCGAAGTTCATACTTGCTACACTGCCCCGTTTTCGGTGTCTAATCTCTCGTTTAGTTCGATATTTTCACTTCCGTGACCAATTTACGTTCTTTGATTCAGAAGGCATGAATATTTTATTCTCCACTTTCTGAACTGGCAACGTTTCTTTGCTCCTGCACGGTCATCAAAGTGAGCTCCCAGCAGTTCGTGCACAGGCAAAACGTGAAAAGTGAAGCATGAGTACCTGACGTGTGGAAAATATTGTTTAGTTGGTACAGTAGTTGTAACGCAAACTGATCCTGATGCGGTAGTTTCCCACATCACAGGGCAATATCTTTCCCTTACTACACACATTCCTTTCCCTTCCCTCTATCACTCTGTCTGATATTCTCTACATGATTGTTTTATTTCCTGTGGTGATGGTGATGCTTAGTGTTTAACGTCCTGTCGACAACAAGGTCATTAGAGACGGAGCCCAAGCTCGGGTTAGGGAAGGATTGGGAAGGAAATCGGCAGTGCCCTTTCAAAGGAACCATCCCGGCATTTGCCTGAAACGATTTAGGGAAATCACGGAAAAACTAAATCAGGATGGCCGGAGACGGGATTGAACCGTCGTCCTCCCGAATGCGAGTCCAGTGTGCTAGCCACTGCGCCACCTCGCTCGGTTTTATTTCTTCTCTAATTACTCATTCTTAGAGACTTAATATGTAATGTTGGGGGGTAAAGTACATCGTTATAGATCCACCCCCTTATACAGTTGCAGTTCTTTTCAGACAAATACCATGTGAGTTGGGAGTGGAACAGACGGGATTCGCAATTGAAAATAGATGGAATGCGCTTGACACTTCCGGTATTTGCTATATAACCAATGGAAACCTTCGTAAACCTTAGTCAGAACTGGGACATCGTATCTATGGTGCCACTGTAAGTGGTACTTTCATGTTCAAAAATCAATGTTTTTCATCAAAGTATTACAAGTACAAATGTGGTTTATGCATAAATGGAACCGAAAATTCATCGAGTTTTCATTGTGCCCACCAGTTGGCGTTATGAGTGCACCATTTCACCAAGGATGAAGTGGCGACAAAGGAAGATGAAAGTTCTTATGTGTTGCAGTGTGCGATATTTTATAATGAATAATTCCAGGTAAGCTGCAATAGTTTAATTAGCAGTGGGTCTTCTTTATTACTAGCTTGTTTCGGCTACTGCGCCATCCTCAAGTAAAACTGTGGATATTACATTTGGTGTGTTTACTTCGGTTTATAAAAGTTGTATATAAAAGTCAGCTTAGATAGATACACACACTTTCATATGGTTGTAATAGATGGCCATAAAGCATCAGTGAGTGAATTGTCAACGGCCTATATGTTGCTAGATGGTTATAATCATGTAAGTTCTATATGTATAGAATATTTTCGTGCAAATATGTTTGACAGCTGGATTAACAATTTTTTCTCATTGATGAATTATGTTTACAGTGTAAATGTTAAGAGTCATTGGTACCCAGGCATAGACAAAATATCGTGTATCAACTACTCCAAGTTCTATGTCGGTCGAACGTAAGGAAATTTTAGCATTAAATTTGAATAATGCACTAGAAATTGGGACAGAAATCAACCACAAATTAGAACATATCGAAAATGCGTTACAAGGTCTACACAGAATACCAAAAGGACATGCCATGAACATCTTAGAAGAATCCGAATATATACGCACACAAAAAATCATCCAAATGATAATCCACAATGAATAAATCGATCTCAAACTTAAAAATTATCCATAGATTTCCATGACTTTTAGAAAAGAGATCGGATAAAAAAACACAGTAAACAAAAACAAAGGTTAGATGATACAATTTATAATATCAGTGGAACACAACTAAGTAAACAAAAAACAAAAGATAACGATAATACAATTGATAATATCAGTGGAACACAACTAAAATCACTGGCTAGCAAAGATTACACTGTAAACATAAAACACCAACGAGAATAAACTGTCAATCAAGCTGTGAAAATTATTTCACGAAAATGTTCTGTACAAGTGGAATTTACATGATTATAGCAATCTAACGACAAATAGACATTCGGTATTTTACTTGCTGATGTAGTATATTACAACTAGATGTAAGTATGAGTATCTATGTAAACTGATCTTTATGTACAACTTTTATGAACATAAGAAGTCTCACCAAATGAAACACCTACATGTTTACTTGAGAGTGAGGCTATCCGAAACAAGCTTATAATAAAAAAGAAACATTACTCATTAAACTATTGCAGCTTACCTGAGATTAATGATTATAAAGTGCAATGATGTATTCTACGCTGCGGTCCCTACCGTAAAGAAAATGTGCAAGATGTTCATCTGTTACAACGGTGCAGCGTTCATTCATAAGGAATTATGGGAGAGACCCGCCACTTAAACAGAGCATTGTGCGTTCGTATCGACTATTTAGGGACATACTCGTTGACTGTGTAAACAGAAAAGTACCGGTCGGGCACGTGTGCCGTACGCAGTGGTGGAGATTGTGTGTATTAAATTTGGTACGCAGTCCCGAAAAATCAATGGTCCGCTCAAATCACGTAATTACAATACCTTATCAAATTGTGTGGAAGAATCTGTGATGGCCGATTACATTGCAAACTGTATCGTCTGCAGCTCGTGCAACAATTAAAACCGGAATATTATGGCCGGCGTCTTCTATTTTGCCACTGCAGCGAGCACTTGAGGACAAACATTGCTCCTCCATGAAGGCATCTAGCAAAGAAGCAGTCTTCTATTTATCTGAAAATAGAAGGTTGCCTAATAATAGACGTTTAGATGGGAAAATGGGAGGGCAAGTTTTCAATAAAGAAAGGAATGAAAGAATGGTTGCTTCACAACGATATAAAGTAAGGGCTATAGAAAAATCATATGTTGGGAGTCGGGGCTTCAGGGATTGGAAAGGAGGAATGTGCATGGGAAGAGGGATTAATGCCACAACTATGACAATTAAAGCAAGCTAATGGTAAATTAACTAGCACTATAGAAGTTAACGGAACACCACCTTTGCCGTTCATTTGTGCTTGACTACTAAATAAACCAGTGTGTGCGCTTTGCCTTACTGGACAGTACTATTTCCGCAGTCAATTATAACTGATTTGTTGCTAACAAGGGAATTTATAAGTGGAGATGGTTACAGTTAGATACCAGACAGTATTTACAGATAACAAACCAAGCCTGACTGTAAAAGGGGGATTACACATTTATGTGACCAATGCTGATATTGCCTAAGAGGTAGGCGTAAAAGTGACAAAGTGGTAGTGAATTTAGCCACCGGCTGTATTTTGGTCGCCAGTTTTGCCGGCAGTGTTGGTTTGATTCCGTATTGGAATGAGCGATAATTTCATTTTAAGGTTAGCCCGCAAGTTCAGTTTCAATATTGTCAGCATGGGCAAAGAAGTATGATAATCATTCCTTATAATAAATCAAGTACAAGGGGAAGTGGAAGGGTGAACCCAGGTTCCTTGGGATTCATTCAAGGCAGATCAAGACAGTTTGTGTGGAATTCCCATGTTAACGCAAGAATTGCAAGTAATCAAGAATGTTGGACTGACTGATGATGTCGTGGTTAAAAAGGTTCCATATAGACTATGGCCCTTAACGTGTTACAACAAGAAGTAATTCATCCTTTTGTTTTTTCTAGTTCCGAAATGTAATGGCGAATATCGTAAGGCGGTGGACTACCAGCAACTGAACAAAAAAGGAATGTGTTCTGCACTCCTGTTTTGGGTGGTTTAATGGAGTACGTACCACCCCCTTGGACGTAGTCAAACTTATAATCATAGACCACTCAAGGAATGTTCAAACACTGTTCCAGCATTTTTATCAAACTTGAACATTTTTTAATTCAACTATATTCTCTTAGGTTTGGCCACAAACGCAGTTTTGATCCCTCAGTTAATGAACAGTGTGTTTTCTGACATTAAATTTCGATACATCTGTCATTATCTTGACGACTTGATGATTCACAGCAGGCCCATTCAAGAGCATATAAGACAATTCCAGCAGGTTTCTCGGAGGTTAATGTGGGCAGGACTGGCAGTTAAACCGCAGAAGATAGTTTTTGCCTGTTTATCGACGAAGTTTTTTGGGCACATAGTTGTCAGGGAGCGAATTTTATTTGATCCATACGAAATGTCAAAAATGTTGCCAGATTTGTAGGTATAACCAATCTCTTTAGTAAATACATTGGTCGCTTTGCTTGGAAAGCAGCACCACTTCATAAATTATATAAGAAACTTTGAAAATTTCTTTGAGATCTGTCACAGATATCCTTATTCCTGATTTTGAAGCAAGTATTGAAATCAACCGCCCGGCTAGCGGCGCGGTCTAACGCGTTGCTTCCAGAGCTGGAAGGCGTGCCGGTTAGCGTCACGAATCCGCCCGGCGGATTAGTGTCAAGGTCTGGATGGTTTTTAAGGCTGTTTTCCATCTACCTCGCCGAATACGGGCTGGTTCCCCCTATTCAAACTCAGTTACACTATGTCGGTGATCGCTGCATAAACAATGTCTCCACGTAAGCGTACACCAAAATTACTCTATCACATTTTTCGGGCTACACTCGTTTGGTATGAGACGTTCCCGGTTAAGAGCGGGGGGGGGGGGGTTCCACTGGAGGCCGATCTGCCAAATAACCCTGGGTTCGGAGGGGGGGATGGGGCACTGAGGGCTACACATTGTTTCTAGGTCCCTGGTTCAATACACACACAATAGACAATACAAGTTTTGAAATCAGCACTGGCCATAGCCCAACTAGACTTAAGTGCTAAATTTATTCTTCAGAATATAGGAGCTGTATTACTTCAACAAGAAGGTAAGAAATCGGTTGCTTATGCCTCAAGAACATAGAATGATTTAGAAAAGGAATGATTCTCCATGTATGAGTTAGAAGCACCAGTGGTTTTATTTGGAATGGAGGAATTTTGCTACCATTAGAAGAACCAAAAATTTACCTAAGAGAAACCAAGCTCTCAGCTTGGTAGTAGCTAGGCCACGATAAACAACACTTTCTGACAGAACGGAAACTGTATTACGACTTTCGCGTTTGAGATGCACAGCAAAAAGGAATCGGATAATTTGGTGGCAATTAGCTTAAGCTACACGTTCAATAACGCTGATGACTACGAAGTGGATGATCAGGCCAGTGATGATCGCCGCAAGTCAGGTTCGAATGGTAAGTCCGATTTTAGCGCAGGTTGTTCAGTTATTGTGCTGTATCACGGAGCTGCAAGATTAGGATGACCAACTGAATCAAGTGAAGGTTAAGTTAGAGAAAGATGAGTAAGTAAGGCCTTATGTTTTAAGGGAAAAGTTTATCTGCTGCAAGTTCCGTACGGGTTATCAATGTAATTTATTTGTTCCTCAAGAACTCGTTCCTTTGTTCCTTCAACATTTTCACGAGTCGCCACCAGGTGGGCATTTAGGCAATCATAAAACCCGTGAAGAAATTTGCCAAGGCAAGGCATGGGTAACGATATCCAAAAATTGCTATCCAGTTGTATTTCTATTGCTAGTAAGCTGACCTAAAATAGAATAGTACGTTATTTAGCTTCCGTGCAGGTGAATAGGCTTTTCAGAAGATTTATGTGTATATCATAGTTCCTTTGCCTGGATTTAAGCTAAGTAACCATTACATTTTGGTTCGCATCGATAAGTTTTGTATATCAACTACCCTGTAAGGTTGCAACTGCTCAAGTGATAGTACGGAATTTGCAAAGTATAACGCTACATCTTTTATGCTCCATAGATTTAAAGAATTCTCTTTAGGTGTGGGAATTCACCATGTTACTCACATGCTGAGTGCATTAATAGCAATCCGAGGTCTGCCCTTATAGCATATCCTAGCACTGATCAGAATGGCTGGAATCGATCACTGCCACGGTTAAAAAATGACATTTAATACTGCCTGTCATGAAAGCTAACAATCTACGACCACTAATTTGTTTTCTCCTTGGTTATCGAGTAGATATTCTAGTTTGTAACTTAGGTCAGTTTATGACCATTTTCGTGAGAGGAGCAATGCCCAGCTGGTGGTTAGTCAGTGGGGACAGGCTAAGAGGAACACTAAGAAAGCCCATCAATGGAGGCTAAGCAAAATAATGTGGAGCAGTGGCCAAATACCTATGGAGCTGGGATAAAGTAAAGCTACTGAAAAATATCATAACATCGGTTATATGAGTCACTGGGCAGAGAGGGCGTGTCCTCCCTCTGCTGAGACAGTGGTGTCTCGTCGTTCCAAGACACGCCATGGAAGTTTGGTGTGAGCCGAGGGAGTGTTGATGCTGCAAAGTGCGTGAGATGACAGGCATTAGTAGTAGAGACATTCCCATCTCCAGTCTCTTGGTGTTTTGCAACATTTGGCTCGCTGGTGATGAGTGTGAGTGTGCAGTTGTGGCTGTGATATCTGACATTTTGGATTTTGAACATTACTACATGACCCGCAAGTAAATATGATTGGTATATGCCTAGAAAAACAGTGCTTAGATGTGAAACTGTACACTGATTGTGTTGCTAATTCTGCTCCTCCTTAGCCACGGAGATTGATCTGTTTTGGTTCACTGGAATCTGCTGAAACTTGTTCGTTAGATGGAATGGCTGTTGGAAAACAGGTTACATGCCATAATAAGTAAAGTTTTCATAGCCTTTTAATGGTTCAACTTTCCTGGAAGAGTTATTGTTTGTAGTGATTTAAATCTATATTATTTTACATGTTGTTGATTCTCGTGTGTAATGGTAAACTATTCCAGGTAAACCCTACAGTAGTGGTTAATCGTGATGTAAACTATTTGAGCTGTCTCATAACTGATTATGAAGACAAAATTATGATGTGTAATGGATATAACTGGATCTTTAATAGCAGCCAGGTTTGAGCTAGGCTGTCTGGAATCCAAGCTCAGAACAATCGAAATTCTTTTACCAACAGGAAGCTGCTTTTCTAATTTTTTTTTTTTTGGGACTGCTTTCTTAATCATTTTGAAGTTTTATATTTAAATACTATGACGGAAAAAAATCACAACACCAAAAAATAAATAATGCAGAGCAACGAATTTTCGGGAATACTTTTATCAAGTTAAAATATTTAATTGATTAACGAAGGAAGATCAAAGGTTAATGTAAGTGCGATATAAGCCATTACAAACATGAAATGCTTGTACGTTGATAACTGGTGTAACAACCAGAATGCTGAATGAAAGCATTGTGTTGTACAAGTGCCAGATGTCAGTTTGTGGAATGGAGTTACAAGCTTTGTATGGGGGCTTAATTAAAATGGAATAATTTTAGTAGCTGTGTGTCCGGTTACCAAGTCTCCTAACCGGTTGGCCCTGACTAGTATTAGTACGCAATCTGACTGCATAAAGTAACAATAAAGAATGAAAGGAAATTTCCGTTAACACAATTGATTAATTAAGTCCCCAGCAACTATAAAGGCTACGAAACAACAAAGCACAAGTGTAACTGTTCTGTGTGTGGAAGTGTCATTCAACGTACATGTATCTGACACGGTTCTTGCTCAATACGACAAGAAATTTAAAACACCATTCACAATGAGCTAATTGAAAAACCAGAAATACTATAATTGCACACAGAAACCGGAATTACAAGTCTCATATATGAACACGAGCCAGATGCTTTGTTGACTGAACCTGTGAGCAAGAGGCATTGTCATTAAGGAAATGTGAAATTATTTTTTTTGTTACCTCCACATATATTGACGAAAAATACACTGTGATCATTGCAACATCTTCCATCTATACATTACACTAACCGAACAGCATCTGCTGTCTCGCCCAACAGAACAACAACTGCACACGACATGCTCTCACTAGTACTACTCTCGACATCCTCTCAACAAGTACTGCCCACGACAACCTCTGAACTACTACTGCACCAGTGGAGGCGCAATCTCTGGCGCTGTGACTCAGTGTAGCCATCTTTCAGCTTTTTGAACTTGTCGGTCAATACAGGAACGGTTAATGCTGTTTGTGGACGAAGCTGTAGTTGTCATCCGCTGCTGACCCATTGTCCGACTGGGTACGGATCTGGTGCTGGAGGACGCCAAGGCAACATGTCGTTCCATTGCGGAGCACGTTGGGTTACAACAGTGGTATGTGGAAGAGTGTTATCCTGCTGGGAAACACACCCTGTTCCGCTGTTTGCGAATAGCATTACAGGTCGAATCAGCAGATGGGAGTACAAATTCGTAGCCGGTGTGCGTGGGATAGCCACGAGGGTGCTCCTGCTGTCATATGGAATCGCACCCGGATCATAAGTCCAGGTGTAGGTCCAGTGTGCCCTGCACACATACAGGTTGCTTGCAAGCCCTCAGCTGTCCTCGTTGCAACCTACACAAGGCCATCACTGGCTCTGAGGCAGAACCATATTTCCTCAGAAAACGCAAGAGAGCTCCACTCAGCTCACAAGTGAGCTCTCCGTTAATATCACTGCAGTCGCAAATGACGGTGGTTTGAGGTCAGTGGTCCGCACTGTATAGGCTGCCTGGCTTGCAGCTGTCCTTGAAGTAACTGATTAGTAACAGCTCTTCGTGTCACTTGTGCGACCGTGCATTTTCGTGATCACCGTTCCTAGCAACCATGCATGAGAGGTACATTTCTGCCAAATGTTTCTGTAGTATCGCAGAAGGAACATCCAGCGTCTCGTAGCCCTATTATACGTAGAATCGTACAGGCTCTGTAAAAATTGATTATGGCATCTTTATCGTCTTAAGGGCATTCGTGACTAACATCAACTCACCATGTCCAGTGTCAAAGGTAACTAACTCCGAAGACCGTTACAGCCAGTATTTTAAGCAAACCTGATTTCTTTATTTTACAGGACCCCTTGGTCACACAAACTTTTCGCTTCACTATTACCGGTTTCGGCCACTGCCATCTTTAGATTTGTTACGAACAGAAATAGTATGCAACTAACTAAGTTCAGTTTCCTGACACTAAATCTGTAAAAAGCCTGGTGCTACATAAGAAAGATAACAAGTGTTTACATTATTAACAGCCATGCATAACAGGCGTACAAACCATTAAATCATTCTGATGTAGTGTCAACGTCAAACCAAACATATAGGTACATAGCAGGTACTGGTGATGATCAGAACACGTCTGGTATTTATACAAAGGGACTGAGGCCAGCAGAGGGCACTATAGCTAAGAGTATATGATTAACCAGTATCATAAATATAATGGTTAAAATGCGGTTGTTGTCGTAGTCGTCAGTCCTGAGACTGGTTTGATGCAGCTCTCCATGCTAATCTATCCTGTGCAAGCTCCTTCATCTCCTAGTACCTACTACAACCGACATCCTTCTGAATCTGCTTCGTGTATTCATCTCTACGATTTTTATCCTCCACGCTGCCCTCCAATGCTAAATTTGTGAACCCTTCATGCCTCAGGACACATCCTACCAATCGATCCCTTCTTCTAGTCAAGTTGTGCCACAAGCTTCTCTTCTCCCCAATCCTATTCAATACCTCCTCATTAGTTACATGATCTACCCATCTAATCTTCAATATTCTTCTGTAGCACCACATTTCGAAGTCTTCTATTCTCTTCTTGTGCAGACTATTTATTGTCCATGTTTCACTTCCATACATGGCTACACTCCATACAAATACTTTCAGAAACGACTTCCTGACACTTAAATCTATACTCGATGTTAACAAATTTCTCTTCTTCAGAAACGCTTTCGTTGCTATTGCCAGTCTACGTTTTATATCCACTCTACTTCGGCCACCATCAGTTATTTTGCTCCCCAAATAGCAAAACTCCTTTACTAATTTAAGCGTCTGATTTCCTAATCTAATTCGCTCAGCATCACCCGACTTATTTCCACTACATTCCATTATACTCGTTTTGCTTTTGTTGATGTTCATCTTATATCTTTCTAAAATGCGGTATGCGTAGTAATTAATCAAAATTACTTCACGTAGCAAACAACTTTTAACTGATTTTGGTACTTCTTCCTTCAATTTCGCTTGAAGACCAATGTACCTACCTGCCATATTTCCTGTGCCATCAAAAGGTACGCTAATAAGATCTTGCAAGTTTAAGTGTATCTACACTAATTCACGAGTTACAAGGTCTCAGTAAGTGACTATAGACTTTCCCGGCATAAACTGTTGATGGTTTCTCGGGTCTCCAGCCGGGTGGTGGCGTTGATATCTCGCGACGTTTCGTGAAGTGTCATACTACCCATATTCTGACGTAGTGTCGAGATTCGCGGAGAGCGGGCTATTTATATGCGCGGTCACTCCCTCCACTAGACCTCGAGTGGCTGCGGTGTTTTCGAAGTTGAAGGTGTGTTCTTCATTGATGCGAATGCGGAAAGCAGTACATTGGGCAAACACAGCGCTGCATATCTAAACGCTGCAAAGAACATATCAGATGTGTGCGACTAGGCCACACAGAAAAATCAGCCATAGCAGAACACAGCATCAATGAAGAACACACCTTCAACTTCGAAAACGCGAAGGTACTGTGCTGAGAATCTGGCTTTTGGGAAAGCGTTATCAAAGAATCCATAGAAATAAGGATTCACGAGAATCTGGTCAACAGAGACGAGGGATACCAACTCAGCGCAGCATGGATAGCGGCAATCCGTCGGGAGCTCGCCCGTCGACGTCCTCCGCCGCGGTCGCAGACAGAATGCTTACACCGAGAACCGAACGCGGCCGCCGGGGCGACCGCCATCCCCACCACCGCGCGCACGTCGCCGGTCCACCGTAGCCACTCGAGGTCTAGTGGAGGGGGGAGACCGCGCATATAAACAGCCCGCTGTCCGCCAATCTCGACACTTCGCCAGAAGTTGGGTAGTATGACACTTCACGAAACGTCGCGAGATACCAACGCTACCACCCGGCTGGAGACCCGAGAAACCTTCATCAAGGTCTCAGTAAGATTCCCCTGTTGATTTCCGAACAGAAACTAATGTAATCACCCGTTCTTGTGGGATACCGTTTTTAATAAAGCGTAGGCAAATTACAGCCCGATCAACGATGCTAACATTCTGGCGAGAAACCGCATTGGGTACCAAAGATTTGGCCGCTTGGATTGCTTTGATTAAGTTGACGTGCAAATATATTTATTAATTTATTTATAATGGTTCTTCACAAAAAGCTAATAGGGCAACCTCTACTCTCACCTCTTCCTAACTCTTTTCTTACTTTCAATAACTGCCTCGGATATGCTGATTTTAAGAACTGGACCATATTTCGATAATAGGAAAAATAAATTTAAAATGGTTTTGTGATTCTGGTTTCCGCCGTCGGCGACATCCGTCAATGAGTATAACGCCTCACTTTTTTTCCCGCCAAGTCGCGCGGGGTAGCTGCGCAGTCTCGGCGCCTTGCACAGTTCGCGCGTCTTCCCCCGTTGGATGTTCGAGTCCTCCCTTGGGCACGGGTGTGTGTGTTTTCCTTAGCTTAAGCTAAAGTTAGATTAAGTAGTGTGCGAGCTTAGGTACCGATGACCTCAGCAGTTTGGTCCCTTAAGACCTTACCACAAATTTCCGGATTTTCTTATATTTTCTTCTTTTTCCAGTTCCACTCTGAACTTAATTTGTTAGTTCATCTCATCCATTCTTTTTGCTACCTCCTCTATTTAACTTTCGTTATCTTCGTACAGTAGTTCCTTTGTACAAATACCAGACGTGTTCTGATCATCACCAGCACTTACTATGTACCTACATTTTTAGTTTTACGTCGATACTACATCAGAATGTTTGAATGGTATGTATCGCTGGCATGCATGGCTGTTAATCATGTAAACACTTTTTATCTTCCTTATGTAGTATCGGGACTTTTATAGATTTAAAGTATGCAAAATGAACTTAGTTAATTATATACTATTTTGTTTGTAACATATCTGAGGATGTCAGTAGCCGCAACCGGTAATAGTGAAATGTAAAAGTTTATGTGATCAAGACGGACCTGTAAAATAAAGTATCAAAATATGTTCACGAACTCATTTTCAGTTGATAAGTTTGTGCCAAATCAGGCCAAGAATGAGGTAAAACTTAAAACAAAGTTATAATGGAAATAAGGTTTAACAAATTCTGTTTGGATGAGGAGATTATTCCTAAATAAGTTAATGTCACGATTAATAATCATTCTGCAGCAGCGGTACTAGTGAAATGTAAAAGTGAATTTCTATGGGTAAGGACTGAGATCAGGGAAACATGCAGGAATAAAGAGAAATGTAATCTGGAAACATTCAGACTTCAGTTACTTTTAGGCACGTTACTCTCGACATCACAATTCTCGCGTGTTTTCATAGGTGTTAATAATGTAGTGGACAATGAACAGAAAAAGATCTCAGCGAGACAGAGGGAAAAAAGCTCCAATTTACAGACGAAGTATAATGTAATAGTAGACGAAAAGCGGGAAGGCAAACATCAATTTGCGGACAGGGTGGTTGAATCTTACGAACATAAAAGTGACGGACAATGAAATGGATTTTCCGAATAAGGGTTTAAATTGAGGTATTACTCCGAAATTGAGGCCACGCATAATCAAAAACACTATTCCGGAAGTAAAAGTTGCTGGTGACGTGGCTAAACTCAATATATTTGATCACATGGACATAGCAGTAAAAACTAACATATGTACATCCAAAGTACGTCGCTACGAACGTAATAATGTAAGATATTTACAAGCACTTAAAAGGCCAAATCAAAAATTAGAAATGGAAAGGGCTTTAGTTACGAGGGCTGACGAAGAAAATTCGGTTGTCGCAATCTATGTTCGCGATCACGCCCAAAAGAGAACTGAAAAATTCCTTGCAGCTGATAACATAGTTGAAATCAAGAGAAACCCTGTGAACAGATTTAAGTCACACATAAGGGAAACAATTGAGAATAGTACCTTTTTGTTTACCGACGAGGAACAGAAACGTATTTAAAAAATGATGGATCCATCCATTCCTGTGCTTCGTTCCCGAATTAAATTACGCAACAGGGGGAACCGACTCGGCCGGGAATGCAAAAAAAAAAAAAAAAGGAAAGAAAAGTCATTCAATGTCAAGAATAGCTATGAATTTGCGAATGGGATTTAGGATGTACCAAGACCAGCTGGAGCTACGTTGGCTTCTTTTGCATTTTTAACTTGTATACCAACGTCCCAGTAACCGATACATTGGAAATGTAAGAGAACTTGCAAACGTATAACAAGAAGAGTCAAGCCGAAACAGTAGAACTCTCAGAAATTTTTGAAATTGTGTTCTCATTTGATTATTTTAAGTTTAACGATAAAATTTCTTATCAAAAGGACGGGCTAGCAATGGGCAACAGCTTGTTTGACACTTTAGTTGAGATGTTAGAAAATAAATTTTTTGAACCAAATCCTGACGTCTTGCGCAAAAACTGTTAATTAGAGACGTTATGTAGATGATGTCATACTACTGTATAAAGGTAACGGAAGGCCCGCCCGGCTAGCCGTGCTGTCTAACGCGCTGCTTCCCGAGCGGGAAGGCTTGCCAGTCCTTGGCACGAATCTGCCCGGCGGATTAGTGTCGAGGTCCGGTGTGCCGGCCAGCCTGTGGATGGTTTTTGAGGCGGTTTGCCATCTACTTCGGCGAATGCAGGCTGGTTCCCCATATTCCGCCTAATTTACACTATGTCGCCGATGGCTGCGCAAACACTGTCTGCACATACGTATGCACCATAATTACTTAACCACGCAAACATTTCGTGTTACACTCGTCTAGTATGAGTAGTATGAGACGTTTCCGGAGGGGGGGGGGGGGGGGTGAGGTCCACTGGGGGCCGAACCGTACAATAACCCTGGGTTCGGTGTGGGGCTACAGTGGGGCGGGTGGACTGCTGTGGCCTGTTGTGGGGTTGTGAGCCACTGAGGGCTACAGCGGGACGAAGCCTCTCCGTAGTTTCTCGGTCCCTGGTTTAATACACAATACACAAGCTAAGGAAAGTAAAATACGCGAGGCAGCAGAAAGAGTGGGTACGATGCGGGAAAAAATTAAGTTCACAGTGGAACTGGGAGAAGAGGGAATATTAGATTTTTGGATGTTAAGTTAACTAAGAGGCATGAAAGGCATACTGTTAGCGTATTTTGAAGACGACAGCCACTGATACGGTTATAAATGTGAAGTCCTGTCACCCAAAGAAGTATAAAAGGGCATACCTCAGAGCCACGATAAGCAGAATGCTGATGCTGCCACTCACCCCTAATGACGAGGAAGAAAAATTAAACGTGATTAGACAAGTAACCAAGACAAACGAATATAATCTTTGTGATGTGATGAAACTTTACAATAAACTATAATCAAAAATATGTGATAGGAAGAGGACAATAGAACAAGAAGGAAAGAAGTTTGTTACTATGTCGTACAATGGTGTACTTTCGACAGAATTGCTTTAAGAAAAACGAAAATAAAAATTTAATTTCATACGAAATGTCGACTGGTGGCAGGCTACGCTACAAAGGTTGCAACAACAGCAATCAATATTTGGAATCTGGCGTCTATAAGATCAGCTGTGTGTTTTATTTCGGTCAGACAGGAAAGAATTTCAAGACACGTTTTAGAGAGCATACGTATAACCAAAATAAGACCGCTTTCGGTACACATTTGGACAGAAAAAAAGCATTCGATAGGAAACACAGAGAACAATGTGAAAGTGTTGCATAGGACACCAACGGGGCAGTTACTGAGTCAACTCCATGAAATGGAGCTTTATGTGCACTGAAAACGGCAACCGGAATTACTGCTGAATGAACTGATGAGTTTAACCTAAATGTTTACTCTGATGTAGGCAGAAACCTACTGGTTTGAGCGGCGTCGGGCGCCACAGAGGATTGGCGTGCGGTGCTGTGCGCTGACCGCCGGCGACGAGGAGACTGGGCCTTCCCCCGCCAGTTCCACCACAGGAAAACTAAGAAAAATACATAGAGAATCCACGACATGCCGCCATTATGATCCCACTCCGGATGTCTTATCTACTATCAATTTTTTTCATTTGCAACTAATAATCACGGTTACAGTAACTGATTTGTCATGTTGGAAGATTTCATTTTATGGATGTGATTTTAATCTTACACTTTTTATAGTGGCCTTTACACGATTGCATGTTTCACTTTTCCAGGCTTGGAGCTTCACATTATTAATATTTGCACTTTTTATGTGGACTTTAAATATGGATATAATTCCACGTATAGTATGTCAGTAAATGTCTTACTGTCAGACGCTCGTTTTCCTACGTGAAGTAATTTTAACTATTGACTACGCATACCACATTTTAACCATTATATTTGCGATACTGGTTAATCATGTACCCTAGCTATAGTTCCCTCTACTGCCCTCAGTTCCTTTTTATGAATTCCAGAGGTGTTCTGATCATCGCCTGCGTTTACTATGTACCAACTGTTTTACTGCTCAACAATGAAAAACTACGTTGATACTACATCTGAATATGTTAATGGTTTGTATGAGCTGTATGCATGGTTGTTAATCGTGTAAACACTTTTTATCTTTCTTATGTAGCACCAGGCGTTTTATAGATTTATCGTCAGAAAACTGAACTTAGCTAGTTCAAAAAATGTTCAAATGTGTGTGAAATCTTATGGTACTTAACTGCTAACATCATCAGTCCCTAAGCTTACACAATATCTAATCTAAATTATCCTAAATACAAATACACACGTCTATATCCGAGGGAGGGCTCGAACTTTCGCCGGGACCAGCCGCACAGTCCATAACAGGAGCGCCTAAGACCGCTCGGCTAATCCCGCGCGGCGAACATAGTTACATACATTCTTGTTTGTAGCATATCTGAAGATGGCAGCAGCCGAAACTGGTAGTAGTGAAGTGTAAACGTGTATGTGATCAAGATGTACCTGGAAAATGAAGTAAAATACAGTGCCAGCGGTTCTAGGCGCTTCAGTCCAGAACAGCATTGCTGCTACGGTCGCAGGTTCGAATCCTGCTTCGGGCATGAATGTGTGTGACGTCTTAAGGTTAGTTAGGTTTAAGTAGTTCTACGCCTGCGAGATTGATGATCTCATATGTTAAGTTCCATAGTGGTTAGAACCATTTTTTATGATCACGTTCTTATTTTCAGGCTTTATGTCTTCAATTGATATACCTGATTTCCATCTATAGCGTCGCTACTAGCGGCACTCTTATGCGTCTGGTGTGAAATTTGAGCAGAGATCATCTTTCAGAAGTCTAGACATAGCTACCAACTTTCGTTTATGTTGCGCATCTCCTTCTCGATGTAGCGAATTTTTTTCCTGTCAGTGTATAAGTGTTTAAGATGTTAGCTACTTGAATCGAATTTTAATTTCGAGACTGGAATAGTCATTTGCCATGTATGACAGGAGTTATTGTTTAAATACATGTACAAATGTTTTCAGTTTCTAACTCTACTCAGTCAGTCGGCCCCAGCCCTCGATTGTACTGCCCAGTGCTACTACAATTCTGCACCCAGGATCTGACCGAACATAGCCTGCGGTGCGTCAGCGACAAAAGAGGATTGCGAAGTGGTACTTGACCTTTAATAACGTGCGATTGTTAGCGACGGTGTGATGGGTTCTGCGATGGTTCCCTCGCCGTCAGTGATCTCGCGACGCGGCGGTGTCTGCGCTTATGGCGTTGTTCGCGGTTGCATAGGCGGCAGTGTCCACGTTGGCAGCCTTTGGCGGGGCTGGGGTGTCGTTCGGCTCGTGGTCGGGCAACGTGCTGGTGTCGGCAGGTGGTGACAATGTCCCGACCGCCAAGATATCGGAGTGCCCATCCGCAGCTCAGCACGGTCCGTTGACCTCCTGCAAGGCAGTGATGCCGGCCTCAACAAAGGGCCAGCTTCCGCGAAAGCAGTGGGGTGGGAGGGCGCGACTCTGCAAGCACGTGACCTGTTCCCTTATTCGCCTGCAGAGCCACTTGCTCTTGTCTGTACACCGTCACAGCTTTGAGGTTGCGGTAAGCAACGAAAGAAAAGTAACTCTCGCTCTCTAGAATTTTAAAAGTTCTCTACAGGTTTTCAGTCGCCACCCACTGTGTGTGACTAGCGGAAAATAGTTATCACACCCGTCATCTGTAAAGGCTCGGCCAAGTACAGTCAACAACGAACTGGGGTGAACTTTCCGTAGCTGCGGCAGAAACAAATGATCAGGACTGCCTAGAGGATCTGTGACTATGAAACCTAGTCCAGCCCTGTCATTGTCGTCAAATCTGTAGCCACTGTGGAAGTTATTTCAAGTAAATAAAAAAGATAAAGAAGATTATGTGAATGTGCACCCGTTTGCTTTACTTCTGGATTATCTCTTTCTGTGTGTTTAGTTTCTTTATGCATGTAAACTGTTGCAAACCATAAGAATTCTTTCGTAGCGGGCCCTTATCAGTTAGAGGGCCCACATAACAGAGAAGCAAGGTGGGCTGCCAACCTCCCTTCAAGAGCTCAGACCAGAACATCGCCAACGGATGTAAACATCAACAGACTTTCCGCATAAACACGGAACTACTTCGTGAAAAGCCATGTGACAGACCTCCACCAATTGGATCCAATGTGACTACATGTAGCACTCCGCCGAATCGGTGTTATAAGCAAGCCAGCAGAATCAGACCGGCAGTGTGGACCTACAGCTGGGACAGCTCTGGGCATATACTTAAGCTCGCTCTAGCCTAGTAAACGCTTTCCACAGCCTTCACTGGAACGTTGCATCTTTGTAATTGTGCAGAGTACTATTTTAGTTATTATTTTCTTTTCATTGTCTTGTTCTCTTATCTGGTTTTTCCCACCACAAGAATTGTTGTGCTTCTTATTGTTCTGGGGTCAGGAAATTAGTGCATGCTAAGAAGACGTTTTAGTTATAAAAAAGTGTGTTCAAACCTGATCTTTCCTGCCGACCACAGGAGACTACAAATTCCATCCATAGAAAAGATACACATGCATAACCTAATCTCACGTTTTCAGTTATGAACTAAATCTGTGTGCGAGAATAAGAAACAAGTCTGACTGTGCGAATATAAATGAAATACACCACTGGCCATTACAATTGCTACACCAAGAAGAAATGCAGATGATAAACGGGTGTTCATTGAAGAAATATATTATACTAGAACTGACATTTGATTACATTTTCATGCAATTTGCGTGCATAGATCCTCAGAAATCAGTACCCAGAACAACCAACTCTGGCCGTAATAACGGCCTTGATACGCCTGGGCATTGGGTCAAACAGAGCATGGATGGCATGTACAGGTACAGATGCCCATGCAGCGATACCACGATACCACAGCTTATCAAGAGTAGTAACTGGCATATTGTGACGAGCCAGTAGCTCGGCCACCTTTGACCAGACGTTTTCAGTTGGTGAGAGATCTGGAGAAGGTACTGGCCAGGGCAGCAGTCGAACATTTTCTGCATCCAGAAAGGCTCGTACACGACCTGCAACATGCGGTCGTGCATTATCCTGCTCAAATGTAGAGTTTCGCAGGCATCGGATGAAGGGTAGAGCCACCGGTCGTAACACATCTGAAATGTAACGTCCACTGTTCAAAGTGCCGTCAGTGCGAACAAGAGGTGACCGATACGTGTAACCAGTGGCATCCAATACCATCGCGCCGGGTGATACGCAAGTATTGGGATGACGAATATATGCTTCAAATGTACATTCGCCGCAGTGTCGCCAAACACGGATGTGACCATCATGATGCTGTAAACAGAACCTGGATTTATCCGAAAAAACGGCGTTTTGCCATTCGTGCCCCCAGGTTTGTCGTTGAGTACACCATCGCAGGCGCTCCTGTCTGTGATGCAGCGTCAAGGGTAACCGCAGCCATGGTCTCCGAGCTGATAGTCCATGCTGCTGCAAACATCGTCGAACTGTTCGTGCAGATGGTTGTTGTCTTGCAAACGTCCCCATCTGTTGACTCAGGGATCGAGATGTGGCTGCACGATCCGTTACAGCCATGCGGATACGATAAACCGCAATCGCGATAGCCTACAATTTGACGTTTATCAAAGTCGGAAACGTGACGGTACCCATTTCTTCTCCTTACACGAGGCATCACAACAACGTTTCACCGGGCAACGCCGATCAATTGCTGTTTGTGTATGAGAAATCGTTTGGGAACTTTCCTAATGTCAGCACGTTGTAAGTTTCGCCACCGGCGCCAACATTGTGTGAATGCTCTGAAAAGCTAATCATTTGCATATCACAGCATTTCCTTCCTGTCGATTAAATTTCGCTTCTGTAGCATGTCTTCTTCGTGGTGTAGCAATTTTAAGGGCCGGTATTGTATGTCCTGCTGAACAAACACTGTTTGTTAAAAAAATCTCTGTACTTTAATGAGAGTAGTTGAACCCAACACCGTTATTCGACCCTGTGAAGCAGTAAACTCATATCTGCTGTATTTGTCTTAGCAGTGCCAGAACAGAAAACGTCGTGCAACTGTTGTAGAAAAAGTAGAAAAGGCGCGTCGGAACTTCTGAGCTGCCTCTAGTTACCGAGAATCGTTGTAGTGCTCTGCGGTCTCCTAAGTACATACAATGCAAACTTGGTTCTCATAAAATTTATATCTCACAAAACAATGGATAATGCCATAAGGTAATCTCAGTTACTCTGTAGACAAAACTTTTTCTAAAGAAACTGTATTCAAAAATTCGTATCAAAAAAGTTTCTTGCCTATGAAATTTCACACTTGAAGACTCGGCAAGCAATGTGAAAGTATTTCATTACAAATTAAAATAATGTAAGATAAGCACTGAAGAAATACAAAAATTTAAGTCAGTATGGATATTTATTCCAACACAGAACTCCTGATGCCAATGATTAAGTTCTTTTTCATTTTCAAGTAATTAATATTAATTATTACCAAACTTTATTAAAATAGCAAAGAATCCCTGATAGCAATATCTATGTTGAACCAAGAATGCATAGCTAAACGCTATCGCAATAAAGTAAAATGTGTTCATCTGTGACCTTGAATCCCAATTTTCTCAAAATAGTATCTGTCTTAGTAAATCCATCTCATTCAACGCATAATGATAAAACTCCTTTTGTAAAAATATCTTCCATCAGTTCAAGAAAATAATTCCCAAGATAACCATGTTCCGTGTCCTTCCACGCTGCAACTGCCTCTCTCCTCTTCTCGTGATCAACACTTAATAGCCGCATATCTTCACAGAAAAGAGATGACCTCAGCGTCTCTGCCGACGTTTCTCTTGCATAACTAAACGATACAAATATTACATGCGTCTTCTAACAAATCGAAAAACAAAAAAAAGTACGTATAAAATTATACACACACACACACACACACACACACACACACACACACACACACACAAACATTCACATACATTCAACTGGAACTAATATAGTTCCTTGTCCTCATCAAGTCTGTAGCAACAGTGGATAGAATGACGAATTTACTGCCTATCACCATTTTTTTTTTGTCAGTCTACTGACTGGTTTGATGTGGCCCGCCACGAATTCCTTTCCTGTGCTAACCTCTTCATCTGAGAGTAGCACTTGCAACCTACGTCCTCAATTATTTGCTTGACGTATTCCAATCTCTGTCTTCCTCTACAGTTTTTGCCCTCTACAGCCCCCTCTAGTACCATGGAAGTCATTCCCTCATGTCTTAGCAGGTGTCCTATCATACTGTCCCTTCTCCTTATCAGTGTTTTCCACATATTCCTTTCCTCTCCGATTCTGCGTAGAACCTCCTAATTCCTTACCTTATCAAGTCCACCTAATTTTCAACATTCGTCTATAGCACCACATCTCAAATGCTTCGATTCTCTTCTGTTCCGGTTTTCCCACAGTCCATGTTTCACTACCATACAATGCTGTACTCCAGACGTACATCCTCAGAAATTTCTTCCTCAAATTTAGGCCGGTATTTGATATTAGTAGACTTCTCTTGGCCAGAAATGCCTTTTTTGCCATAGCGAGTCTGCTTTTGATGTCCTCCTTGCTCCATCCGTCATTGGTTATCTTACTGTCTAGGTAGCAGAATTCCTTAACCTCAATGACTTCGTGACCATCAATCCTGATGTTAAGTTTCTCGCTGTTCTCATTTCTACTACTTCTCATTACCTTCGTCTTTCTCCGATTTACTCTCAAACCATACTGTGTACTCATTAGACTGTTCATTCCGTTCAGCAGATCATTTAATTCTTCTTCACATTCACTCAGGATAGCAATGTCATCAGCGAGTCGTATCATTGATATCCTTTCACCTTGCATTTTAATTCCACTCCTGAACCTTTCTTTTATTTCCATCATTGCTTCCTCGATGTACAGATTGAAGAGTAGGGGCGAAAGGCTACAGCCTTGTCTTACTCCCTTCTTAATACGAGCACTTCGTTCTTGATCGTTCACTCTTATTATTCCCTCTTGGTTGTTGTACATATTGTATATGACCCGTCTCTCCCTATAGCTTACCCCTACTTTTTTCAGAATCTTGAACACCTTGTACCATTTTATATTGTCGAACGCTTTTTCCAGGTCGACAAAACCTATGAACGTGTCTTGATTTTTCTTTAGTCTTGCTTCCATTATTAGCCGTAACGTCAGAATTGCCTCTCTCGTGCCTTTACTTTTCCTAAAACCAAACTGATCGTCACCTAGCGCATTCTCAATTTTCTTTTCCATTCTTCTGTATATTATTCTTGTAAGCAGCTTCGATGCATGAGGTGTTAAGCTGATTGTGCGATAATTCTCGCACTTGTCAGCTCTTGCCGTCATCGGAATTGTGTGGATGATGCTTTTCCGAAAGTCAGATGGTATGGCGCCAGACTCATATATTCTACACACCAACGTGAATAGTCGTTTTGTTGCCACTTCCCCAAATGATTTTAGAAATTCTGATGGAATGTTATCTATCCCTTCCGCCTTATTTGACCGTAAGTCCTCCAAAGCTCTTTTAAATTCCGATTCTAATACTGGATCCCCTCTCTCTTCTAAATCGACTCCTGTTTCTTCTTCTGTCACATCAGACAAATCTTCAACCTCAAAGAGACTTTCAATGTATTCTTTCCACCTATCTGCTGTCTCCTCTGCATTTAGCAGTGGAATTCCCGTTGCACTCTTAATGTTACCACCCTTGCTTTTAATGTCACCAAAGGTTGTTTTGACTTTCCTGTATGCTGAGTCTGTCCTTCCGACAATCATATCTTTTACGATGTCTTCAGATTTTCCCTGTTGTCATTTCGTCTTAGCTTCCCTGCACTTCCTATTTATTTCATTCCTCAGCAACTTGTATTTATGTATTCCTGATTCTCCCGGAACATGTTTTTACTTCCTCCCTTCATCAATCAACTAAAGTATTTCTTCTGTTACCCATGGTTTCTTCGCAGCTACCTTCTTTGTTCCTATGTTTTCCTTCCCAACTTCTGTGATGGCCCTTTTTAGAGACGTCCATTCCTCTTCAACTGTGTTGCCTTGTGCGCTATTTCCCTATCAGCCAGGAAGTTGCAATAACCTGCCAATCATCTGTCCCCTATCGACGGAGATATGTCTTCCTCATCCGCTATAACTCTTTCGTAGGCGAGATTGACGTTAAAAGTGAAGAAAGATGAGGAAGTGGAAAAGCTACAGATCATTGACAGTAATTTAAATTAACTCCAAATATACTGAAGAATAAGACATAAATTGCAATAATTCGATCATAGAGCTGTAGCGAATATACTTACAATTCTGAGTTACTAGGCAAGCAGCCACCTTACTTTAAGAACAGTAATGATAAAGATATCGATGTGGCACTTACATGACTGTTTTGCATACTTCTTACATATACTTATTCACTAATTAAGTTCTGGCCTTTTGCACCAAACGTAACCCTCGACCACGCTGTTACGATAGCACCAACACGTTACGTTGCACTTGCATTAGTCTACAATTCTGTGATTTCTGTATGGAATTTAAAGAATGCAATATTTTGTTGTTCCCTTCTGTCACTCGTATGTATCATGATATGTACATCGTCCACTGTTTCCGTATTGTTGTCACCGAAATTCGAGCGATATTCTTTAAGGTCATTCAGTGGCGACACATTTTCCACAGTGTATTTGCCTTTTAATTATTTCGACTACATGTGCAGTAAATTAGTACAGTTGATACACAATACTAACTTTTACATTGTTACATGAATTGTGACTTCAAAACATAAAAAGAATAAAAGAAATTTTATAAAGGGAATTGTGTCATCCATATATACTCTGGTGTGGATTAAGTGCTTCATGTAATTACATATAAAATTCTGTATATTGCATTGTTTTGCGTACGCATTGCAGGTAACTTCTTCTCTACGCTGGCCTCAACAAATTGAAGTTCTGTATATTTGCCGCAGTTTAGGGGTAGCATCTTTGATGCATAATCAAATCGTTTTCTGCCCCTCGTTCGAAACCCACCACTACTTAAATTTTGATTCATAATCAGCATTGGCTGCCGAAGACTTCCAGCATAAGAAGTCCCTCTCATTCTGCCAACGACTTTGTCAAAGAGGACGGAGGAGTGGACAGAGGTTCAGCGCACTCCCTTGTCCTAGGGGCGGGAAACTGCCCATAAAGGTGGAAGAATCAGCAGTGATCAACGGCATGAGGCTGCAGAAGACAATGGAAACCCCTGCATTAAAAACACGTAACGTGTATCCACAGGACATGTGCCCTGTAGTTGAAGAAGTGTCATGGTGATTTCTCCATTCGCAGAAGATTCCGGAATAGTCTTCATTCGGATCTCCGGGAGAGGAGTCAACGAAGAGATAGTTTTCTACGAGCAGGGGCGTGGAATGTCAGAAACTTTAACGTGGCACGGAAACTAGAAAATCTGGAAGAGAAATGCAGAGACTCAATCTATATATAGCAGGGGTAAGTGAAGTGAAGTGGAAAGAAGACAAGGATTTCTGGTCAGATTAGTATAGGGTAATATCAACAGCAGCAGAAAATGCTAAAACGGGAGTAGGATTCGTTATGAATAGGAAGGTAGGGCAGAGAGAGGGTTACTGTGAACAGTTGAGTGACAGGATTGTTGTCATTATAATCGACAGCAAACCATCACCGACAACAATATTTCAGGCATACATGCCAACATCGCAAGCTGAAGATGAAGAGACAGATAAAGTGTATGAGGATATTCAAAGGGTAACACAGTGTGAAAAGGTGGATGAAAATCTAATAGTCATGAGGCACTGGAATGCAGTTGTAGCGGAAGGAGTAGAAGAAAATGTTACAGGAGAATATGGGCTTGGGACAAGGAATGAGAGAGGGGAAAGACTAAGTGAGTTCTGAAACAAGTTTCAGATAGTAATAGTGTAGACTCTGTTCAAGAATCACAAGAGGAGGAGGTATACTTGGAAATGTCGGGTGATACGTTAAGATTTCGGTTACATTACATCATGGCCAGACACAGATTCCGAAATCAGATACTGGCTTATAAGGCTGAAACGTCCTCTTAGAAAAATTACACACGAATGTGCTTAAAGTGACACACAATATTTTTAGCGCAACGCAATCTGACTTTTAATAATCCCTATAAAAGAATGGCCCTGACTAACATTAACCTATACCTTTCACAAATCACTTACCTCAACAAAAATCTTCGTTACTCGAACTACTGCAATACAGCGAGCGCCACTACTGCCAGCTAAATAAAAGGTTCAAACTACTGAAGACACTAACTACTGATAGGCATAGTTAGCAAATGAAATATTTTAATACAGAACAAACAATGTATTTACCTTAATAGTCAAAATATATATAGCAGTTCATGACATCCAGTCTTACAAATTTCAAAACTCCGCCATCTCTCTCCCCACATCCACCACTGCTGGCGGCTCACCTCCAACTGTGCAACACTACCCGCTGTTAGCATCCAGCTGCCGCTGCCCAACACTACAATGGCAGACAACAATGCAAACCAGCCACAGACTGCACACGGCACAGCCAGTGATTTTCATACAGAGCGCTACGTGGCGGCGGCGTTACCAATAAAAAAACCTAAACAGCCTACTTACATAGCCCCCATGCTCCCCATAAAAAAATTTACAAAATGTTTTGGGCAGTGACCAATACAGATTTGAAATTTTTTTTTCATAATTACAATAACAAAGAAATGAAATGCACACACTTATTGATACAATGTTGGTCAAAAGCTAAAATTTACTCGCAGTCCATAAAGACAGTCCTGATCGTTCATCACAGTAAAATTGCAGTGTTTTGTTTCAAAGTCTGAGCAATAAAAGAAATTGCACTAGGAAGTAGTGGATTTCTAAGCAGTCTTGAAGAAGTAGTGTTGTCCTTCCAACGGAAAGACAGTGCTGACTCTTGACATGCAGACAGGTAATGGGCCACAACAGAGCAAACACACAGCAGAGTCAGTCGAAGTTTTGAAGATTATTGGTAGGTAGGTCATCGCAGAGTAGACCCCTTGTAGTCCTGGTAGAGATTACGGTATTGGTGGGCCACCAGAGATGCAGACCCACTGTAGACCTTGCAGAAATAATGGTATTGGTGGGTCATCAAAGGTGTAGACCCACTGTAGTCCTCACAGAGATGGCCAGCAGCCATCTGTTTGACTGTGCAGGCGCACAATCACCATTGAAGAGTCTTGCGGATAATATAGCAAGTCCATAACCACCACTTGTGCACTCACAAAAATTGTTTTTGAAATGTCCTTAGAACCAGCAATGCTGTTATCCAGTCCCTTACTGAATTATTGACACACGTGCAAACACTATCAGTCCCTACTTCTCACATATTTTCCATATACTATGACCAACAGAAACGAGTGCAGTGAAATGTAATTTACAAGTTACTCAATTTGATGAACTGGTGTCAATTACAATTTTATAACATAAGAATACAATAACGAAGGTACAAAATACATCTTTAAAGAACATAATAGTACAGATAACATTTGCAGTAATACAGGCTGTACAAAATAATCGAAATAACATATACATCAGTGTTACAGGAATTGTGACAGGAGCACATACATAAAAAATCAGAATAAATTTCTAAACATCAACTTCACACATGAGCATTAAAACAGAACAGAATAAATAATTTCTAAACATATTTACAAAGAAAACGACATATTATTAATGCAAATTATATTTTAGGATAACAGTATTCCTCATCATTGTGAATGTAGCTCAATATTAGAAAATTCTACAACATAAGTCTTATCAGATGAACATATAAAGACATGAAGAACATAAATACACAAGGGTACACAAACAAATAGTGGGATAACACAAGGAAAGGGCAGGGTTTGTTTTACTGCAGTATTTTGCAAACAAACTTTCTTTACTTCTCGGAGATCTCCCTTCGTTCTTCATTATTTCCAAAAAGTCCTATCTATACCTGCTTTCTGTACTTTTCTCATATAACCTCTCAGTGCATTTCTTCAAATCCATCGCAAACTCATTCTCTTATATAGGTTACCCCCTCTTAAGCTAACTTAAATCTACTGAGCTCAGATGCTTAACTAAGGGACGAGGCAATGCAGCAGCACAAAACAATTTACACAAAAAGCAATGATTAAAAAAATGGAAATTGGCAAAAAAAGGCAGCAATATTACAACTAATATAAGGCAATGCGCAGCAAACAAGAAAAATAAATCAGTTATAAAATTGGCTTAACCTAGTAATACAAAGTGACATTCAGTACCACTATGAATGGCAAACAGCCGCAGCAAATGCTATAACTTATACCTAAAAATGACAAAGCTGAGGCAGAAAAAATGTTACACTAAAGACAAGAATGCAGATAAGGACAATGTCTATTCACATCTTAATGTCTATGCAATTAAAGTGGTGCACCACAAAAACTAATGCCACAACAAATTACCAAGTACTTGAAAAAAAAATTATATATACAGTTACTGTTATTAGTTGCTTCTTATTGTTATTTCCATTCCAAGAGCTCCTTTTTCGAAGAATGTGGATCATAAAGTAATTATTTAATGATCTGTTGACAGAAAGTGTTCACATTAGCAAATGCATTTAATTTTATTTTATAAAACCAATGCTGCAACACAGCTGGAAACCAGATATCAAATGAAATAAGCAACTATGAAAGGCAAAGCATAAAAATATCATTCAATAATGTGACATTTCATAAGTTAGTACAAATTCTCTCAACTCTCGTAGAAAGACGCTTGTCATTATCAGGTGTGCAGATGTGAGACAGTATCTTTTCAAGTAATGAGCGTGTCGTTTTTGCGATGCTTTCTACAAAGGAATGTCAATAGCGAGGATAGTAGCCTCTTTATTTTTTTCTCCACCTGTGCCTCTGAAAGGCACACACTAATGGCTTGTTTCCTGGTGGCTGTCGCCCAGCTGGGCGCCCACGACGCATTACGTGCAGGTGGTCACTTAAGTTTCTTACCGAAATATTTACGACACCAGTTTCCGCTACAGTGGCAGTCTCATATAAAAATTTCACAGGTCAAGAATATGCGTTACACATCTGTAGAAACAAAATCCTATTGATATAACAGTGTCCAAAAAACTTTCGTCGGCATTGTAATACATTCACGCATTTACATACATTTCATAACTCTTAAAGTACGATTCTTGGTTTCCAACAACCTTTTTCACAAACCAGAGTCCCTAACCACTACTCATTATTCCTTACCTTATTCGTCGACACTTCTTCAATATTTTATCATAACAGATACGTAGCATAACCAAATAACTCATATAGCATCAGCTTAAACATACCTCAGCAGCATAATTCACATCGTCGTCGTAATAATAACATCATAACACCTCAGTCAAATCTCAAAAACGTCATAGCTTCCTGCAATAATTTCAAAACCTAAAAAAATTCTCTGCTCATGTCAAAAGTGTCATCTACCTCAAACGTACTTTAAAAATCATGATCTCATACCAAATATGTCATTCAAAGCTCTCACAGTATCACAATGGTTCCGAAAGAATATGAACAGTTCACAAAGTACAGACAAAATACAATTTCATAAGTGTGAAGTTATCCAACGGTGTAAATACGTAAACATCTGTCACTGATGTAGTAAAAAAAGTTTGTCTCTCAGTTAAATTATCAGATAGTTGTGTAATTTATGTGTTAGAGAAATATAGTACCGATGTGTAAAGTTGTATAAGTAAATACCATATTAGCTAGGGCTCCTTGTGCTTGCCAAACACATGGTACACAAAGTAAGCGTGTACCCCCCCTGAGGATTAATGTAATTATATCCTCAGGTGTTACAGATTACAGCAATGGAATGAAATGTATCACGGAAAACCTTTGTTTCATTGTACTTCAAATATCTTTAAAAATATATGTTTTAAGTACAAAATTAATCACTTAAATACGTGTACTGTAGCGCTAAACTGTGGGTCTTGTTGTAAGATAATCTCTGTGCTGTGGAAGTGTCGTACTTATCGTCCTCCGAAAGCTAAGTTCTGCAGAAGTCAATGTACTTACCCTATGATAAACAAAAGTAAAATGCTTTGCGTATAGATATCGTAGTTACTACGCTTATTGCCGTGATGAAGTAAGTACTGTACTGTAACGTACTGTTGTGCTACAGAAAAGGCTGTCTCATTGTAGCTGTGCCACAAAGTTACTACTAAAACATGTTTTACTTTCCAGAATAATACAGAAAAACTGTGCAGATATAAAACAGATACAGTGCAAAAGCAACATTGTAAATTGTCACTCATTAGTACGTCGTGATAAAATCGTGTAGCTGTCACATAAACTAACCACTGAGTCATCTGGTATCTCACAGAAAGTACTTTAAATCCAGAATTTATTTTCAAGTAAACCAAAATGTTGCATTAAAATCTCATTAGCAGTACTGGTAAATGTTTTAAGTATGTCAGCCTTATAGTCGTTACGTAATCGTGCAACTAACAAGCAAGAATGTACACGCACAATAACACTGTGACATCTGTTCACTATAACAATGCATTCGTAATTTCTGTTAAAATAAGTTGTCTTGGTTCTTGACTGGGTATTTAACTTCAAACATTGTTGCATGTTAACAGTTTCTCAGCGTGACAAATTGTACTAGCAGCGTGATGTAAAAAATTTTATGGCAAAGACTAAGTTAAAAATCAGATGTATCTCAATAAACGGTTTTACATGTGAAATATGGTGAAATCCTTTGCTCTTCATAGTACTCAGAGTTTCAACTGAAAAGCAATTATCATGTGATTACATCGGTAAGGAACACTGGAATTTTGCTCAAGGTTAGCTTATGTTATTTTTCTCTGAGCCAGCCGGCGCACGCGGCTGCCTGCGGTGCGAGTCATTGTCTGTTTCTTTGTTGGCGCGCGCCGTTATTGGGATTAGGAGACCTAACTTGCCGAGAGGACCCAGCTCTGTTGGGATCCCGCCAGTTCTGATGAAATTCCGGTCTGTCGTTATGATTATATCGTCTGTCGTCATGTCGTAGCTCCTGTAGTTTCTTTCTTGTCGGTTAAGTGGTGGAGAATTTCTCCCTGAATTATCATTGCGCTGTGGACCCTTGCGTCTGAAATTATTCTGTCTCGCTTGATAATAATAGTTCTGGTTGCCATATTGTCTGTTTCTATGATTGTCTCTGTTATATTCATTACTACGGAAATAACCTAAACATCCTACTTACAAGGCGTACCCAGGAGCAGATACACACTCAGGTCACTATATAGTAGTGATGAAGAGAAGGCTGAAGTTTAAGACATTAATCAGGAAGAATCAATACGCAAAGAAGTGGTATACGAAAGTACTAAGGAATGACGAGATACGGTTGAAACTTTCTAAGAGTATAGATACAGCGATAAGGAATAGCTTAGTAGGCAGTACAGTTGAAGAGGAATGGACATCTCTAGAATAGGCCATCACTGAAGTTGGGAAGGAAAATATAGGTACCAAGAAGGTAACTGCGAAGAAACCATGGGTAACAGAAGAAATACTTCAATTGATCGATGAAAGGAGGAATTACAAAAATGTTCTGGGGAACTCAGGAATAGAGAAATACAAGGCGCTGAGGAATGAAATAAATAGGAAGCGCAGGGAAGCTAAGACGAAATGACTGCAGGAAAAATGTGAACACAGCGAAAAAGAAATGACTGTCTGAAGTACATATTCAGCGTAAAACTAAGTCGAAACAGCCGTCGGTGACTTTCATAGCAAGGGTGATAGCATCAAGAGTACAACGGGAATTCCACTGTTAAATGCAGAGGAGAGAGCGGATAGGCGGAAAGATTACATTGAAAGCCTCTATGGAGGGGAAGATTTGTCTGATGTGATAGAAGAAGAAACAGGAGTTGATTTAGAAGAGAAAGGGTTCCAGTATTAGAAATAGAATTTAAAAGAGCTTTGGACGACTTAAGATCAAATAAGGCAGAAGGGATAGATAACATTCCATTAGAATTTCTAAAATCATTGGGGGAAGTGGCAACAGAACCATTATTCACGTTGGTGAGTCTGGCGACATACCATCTGACTTTCGGGAAAGCACCAACCACACAATTCCGAAGATGGTTGAGCTGACAAGTGCGAGAATTATCGCACAATCAGCATGACAGCTCATACATCCAAATGGCTTAAAAAAATAATATACAGAAGAATGGAAAAGAAAACTGAGGATGCGCTAGATGACGGTGAGTTTTGCTTTAGGAAAGGTAAACACACGAGAGAGGCAATTCTGACGAAGTGGTTAATAATTGAAGCAAGACTAAAGATAAATCAAAACACGTCCATAGGATTTGTCGACATGGAAATAGCGTTCGACAATGTAAAATGGTGAAAGATGTTCGAAAGTCTGAAAAAGTAGGGGTAAGCTATAGGGAGAGTCGGGTCATATACAATATGCACAACAGATAAGAGGGAATAATAAGAGTGGACGATCAAGAACGAAGTGCTCGTATTAAAAAGGATGTAAGAAAAGGATGTAGCCTACGACCCTGCTGTTCAATCTGAAGAAAAGTTCAGGAGTGGAATTAAAATTCAATGGGGAAGGATATCAATGATACGCTTCGCCGATGACATTGCTATCCTGAGTGAAAGTGAAGAAAATTCACATGATCTGCTGAACGGAATGAACAGTACTCATTAGTACAGAGTGTTGACTGAGAGTAAATCGAAAAAAGTAGAGGGTAATGAGAAGTAGTGGGAATGGGAACAGCTAGAAAATTAACATCAGGATTGATGATCACGAAGTAGATGAAGTTAAGGAATTCTGCTACCTGGGCATTAAAATAACCAATGACGGACTCTCGCTTTCGTCGACCGTCGTAATTTAATACATTATTTTTTTATTTTGATTGTTGCCGACTTACGTGGTGGACCTTAATAAAAATGATATTTCATTCAATTTTGATTTACGATTAAATGCTTTTGTAAAGTTCTCCTTTTTAACAATATTAATGTTAAATTATTTGCTACGTTAATGAATGTTACGCTCGCTGAATCTTAAAACATGAGCATACAACTTGAACAAAAAATCTTTAGTTATTAATTACAAGTGCGGCCCACACACGCGCGAGAGTATTTTTCTTACCTCCGTTAACCTTTGCATTGTACTCGGAGTCCTGGCTCTGGCTCTCGGCTGTGGTACTGAAAATAAGAATCTTAAAGCTAAGCATTTTCTGCAGCGTCGGGCGGCTGTGGAGAAAAAGAATATTATGTTAATAGCGGGCGAGTATTTCACTTCCGCTAAATTTTATAAGTTAATATCGCCACGTAATGGCGTCGTTGGCTGCATCGATTGCTGCGATTGTTGAACTGTGAATTGCTCGAATGCAGGTTAATTCAAAGGAAGGTGGACATGAAATCGGGATCACCTCTTACAAGTTAAAAGTGCACAATAATATAAAATCAATATATTATCTGCTTAATTACTACAAATATGCTTACATTTGCCAGCACTCGCAAGATGTCCGTCTACACGCAACCAAGACAAGAAAGGAAGTAAAGACGACTAAAAAATTAACAAAAGAGCGTATCTGGTAGTCTCTTTAGATCATTTTGTTATATTTCTTTGCACTCTAAATTTACACAGAGAAATTATTATAATAGGGGTACGTGATAAAAAATATATATATTATTCAATTTTTGAATGCCTCTTCTTTAAAAATACTGTCTTTAAGTCTTTTCTTATTATCTCACTGTGGACGCAACACGGACGGAGCAAGGAGGACATCAAAAGCAGAATAGCAATGGTAAAAAGGGCATTCCTGGCCAAGAGAAGTCTACTAATATCAAATACCAGCCTTAATTTGAGGAAGATATTTCTGAGGATGTACGTCTGGAGTACAGCATTGTATGGTAGTGAAACATGGACTGTGGGAAAACCGGAACAGAAGAGGATCGAAGCATTTGAGATGTGGTGCTACAGACGAATGTTGAAAATTAGTTGGATTGATACAGTAAGGAATGAGGAGGCTCTGCAGGGATTCGGAGAGGAAAGGAACATGTGGAAAATACTGGTAAGGAAAAGGGACAGGATGAAAGGACATCCCTTAAGACATACGGGAATGACTTCCATGGTACTAGAGGGGGCCGTTGAGGTCAAAAGCTATAGAGGAAGACAGAGATTGGGATATATCAAGCAAATAACTGCGGATGTAGGTTGCAAGTGCTACTCTGAGATGCAGAGATTAGCACAGGAGAGGAATTCGTGGCGGGCCGCATCAAACCAGTCAGAACACTGGTGACCAAAAAATATGTTTGAGGCTCCATGTCACAGACTGCGCGGTCCCTCCCGCCGGAGGTTCGAGTCCTCCCTCGGGAATGGGAGTGTGTGCTGTTCTTAGCACAAGTTAGTTTACGTAGTGCGTAAGTCTAGGGACCGATGACGTCAGCAGTTTGGTCCCTTAGCTTCTCACACACATTTGAACAATTCTGTATTTTTCGTAGCTCTAGGTGGATATATGATGACTCAGCCAAAATTTATAGTTAGTGTGATGAATGGCAGCTAGGTCGAACTGCAAAAAAAAAAAAAAAAAAAAAAAAAAAAAAAATAAAATAAAATAAGTTAATGCGAAAGAGTACTAAAAACAAAACCGTAATTTTCCGATAACGAATTAATAATGTCCTGCTTGAAGCAGGACGTAATGTTGTAAAGCGAATGGAACTGTAGGGAAGGTGAAGGATAGACTTCGATTTATTGGGAGAATTTTCGGAAAATATGGTTCATCTGTAAAAAGAGACCGCATTTAACACGTATGTACTACCTATTCTTGAGTACTGCTGAGATGTTAGGGATCCGTACGAGGTAGCGTTAAAGGAAGACGTCGAACAATTCAGAGGCGGGCTGCCTAGATTTGTTACTGGTAGGTTCGAACAACACAGAAGTGTTGCGGACATGTTCCAGGAAACCAAACGGGAATCCCTGGACGGAAGGCGGGAGTCTTTTTGAGAAACACTATTGAGAAAATTTAGAGAACCGCCATTTGAAGCAGACAGCAGAACGATTCTTCTGCCTCCAACATACATCGCGCGTAAGGACCACGAACGTAAAACAAGAAATTAGTGCTCGTGCAGAGGCGTATAGGCAGTCGTTTTTCCATCTCTCTATTTGCTAGTGGAACAGGACAGGAAATGCCTAGTGCAGTAAGCGGTACCCTACCCCACCCGCCGTACGGCGGATTGCAAAGCATCTATGTGGATATAGATGTAGATGTTTACTACTGCAAAGCCACCTGCTGGTAGTTCGTAACATCTTTGCTTATGACATATGGTTCTCAGTCACCTTCCATCTGTTGTGTGATTATGACCTTGTGCAGTCGGTGCAACATGCATAACACTTTAAGAATATATCGTTGCATTAATATATATATATCACAGCCTGTTGGCGCATAAGTTGGGAAACAGGTCTCGGCACCAGTGGTCCGAACATGGTAGGATTTAGTGTTCCTCGTTGTTAACGTGGCTGCAGCTTAAACTTGAACGTAACGCTACCAAAATTTACCGATTTTCGTCATCCTGTGAAGTTTCTAAATTAATTAAATGGTGAATGTGAAAATTACTTCTCCCCCCCTCCCCTCAATGGATGATCCTCCATGCTGACATGCCGTCACTGGTGCCCGTTGCCAGAAGGTATATTGGAAATATTTTTTAATTAATTAGCAGTTACGTGCGCAATTACTATCAGTGAACTGGGAATTTTGCAGGCAACTCGAATCTTTCACGGAAACTACGAAATTAATTCAATTTTTTTCTTTCCTTGTAATCGACAGCCACTGTTGCTTGGCCATATGTATTGCAAGACTTCGAAAATTTTCGGTATTACAACCTAGTGAATTCACGTTTAGTACCATCTGCATCCTATCCGTTCCTCCCACTTAATGAAACTAGCGTTTAGAATATATGAAGACGTGAGCAGAAAAACGGACTAACCCAACAGTATTTAGAAATAGAGAAAATGGATTTCTGTAAAAGAGGGGGGAAAATATGTCAAAATATTTCATTCTTATTTTTTAACCTAAATAAATACAGTATTGATGAATTATTGTTTCTGATCTGTCATATCGTTTATATTGGAACGTAAAATGAAAAATAGTAATAAAGATGAACAAAAACTGTGAAGATTTGTTTTGCACATTGTCAAACATCCACAACCACAAATTATCATTAACTGTAGTAAAATGTACTGTAAAAGGGTAAATCGGTGATACATCACGTATGGCTGAAGTAGCCGAGCGCCAATGATCACTGTGATGGTCCGATGTAGCAAAACAATGCATCCATTGATGAAAACAATAACCATAATGGAATTACAACTTTTTTGAATATTCTGAGGCCGTTTTCAGATTTTCATAGGCAGTGCAAGCCTGTTTAAAGTGAAAATTGTTTTCCTTCTAGTTATTTCTTTTTCTCACAGTTTTTCTCACATAAAATTTGCATCTTAAGGTGATAACAAAGTCAACAAGTGTCACTACTTCTTTGAAATACCGATAAAATATTTTCAATACATGCCAAGGCTAAGAGGTTCCTTGTTGCTATCTTTGTACTTCTCTTGATAACGACTGTACACCTTTCTAATGTTTAGATCTGCACACAGAAACGTCATTATATAATGTTTTGCTGGAGTAGTGACTCGACTGCGTAGGAAAACTATTCTCCCATACACGATCCAATGAAAATTCCTGGTCCTTCTCGCTGCATTTATTTGGGTGATTGTTACGTCTCTCCCGGTTATCCACCTTAAATAAAATATTTACCTTTTAATGTCGTGTTACACATCATTACGGTAACAGGACTAGTGTTTTTTGCCTAATGAAACATAGAAACTAACTTCAGGAGTTCCAGATGATTTCTTTCGTTGCTTCACACGGGATAGGCGTCTATAGCTTATACCGAATATTGCTGGACAAGCTTCCTTGCAAATCTGAACGTCTACTTCACCTACAGTAATCTTATAGATGTTGATTGCCTGCTGCCTTTTCCTCTCTGGATCATCAGTATATCTTCGCTTGTCAGGATTCATATTCACACATCTAAATATATAAGAATTTTGAAGATCATTGATACTTAGACATCGGAAATCACGAAACAACTTCTCCCAGATATGTAGAGGTTCATAATCAAGGCATTTTCTGACACAGGCTCAACCTGAACCTTGTGGTTTTGTCTTTTTCACTACAAACATATAATTACTGAATCCTGTACCATTGTTTCGCTTCTCCTCATCAACTTCTTTGCGTCAATTCTGTGGATTACGCTTCCTCTTTCGATAACTTCCATTGTTTCTTCTCACTTTTGTCGACGTTTGAGATTTCTACATCCATCATGTTCACTATTTGTATTCGGTACTGAATGTGCCATATGGGCATATGAACACTTAGAACACTCTAAACTGAGTTTATGAACTGGTTAATATTACACAAAGATAATATTTCGCGTTTACACTTTTATTAACTCCAATATAATCTATCTCTGCCCCCAACTCAGCCCCTAACCCTTTTAAAATTACGGTTAATTATCTGTTGTCTATTTATCATATGGCACAATATTGGCTATCCTGCTGCTCGGCTGTTCAGCTTCTTTACACTCGAGGGAAGCCGGAGTGTAGCGGAAGGTTTGCCAGTTTTTGACCTTTTGACGTTACAGAAATCACATTTGGCGAAACGCAAGACATTCTCTGTGTTGTATTACATCACAATGAGACAGTTACGGGTGATACTAACGTCAATTTTGATAGTTCCTGTACCCAGAAACAGATGCGAGTACGTATCTCTAAGTTTTAACGTTTGAAGGTGGGCCTGTTTTTCCACACTTGTCTTCATGTTATCATTCTATGTGCTACAATAGACTTCAAATAAGTGAGTATGGTGATGATGAATTAATAATTATATTCGCATTCCACTTACTTGGTACCACGTATCATTACGAACAATCCTATTAATACTCATTACGACCAATCCTATTAAAAACAATCGGCCCCAGCCCAGTGGATAACTTTAAAGATTTTATAGCTTGAGTCGCCAGAGAAGTGTTCATCTAAGAATATTCCTTTCTCAATATTACTTTTCTTTTTCATGGTTTTGAATGTTCCCAGCTTTACACGTATTGCTGAAATGAGTATGTTAGGTACGTGTTATTGTCTTCAGGTAATTGAAACTCAGTAAGTTAAGATACCTTTTTCTCTTTTTCTGGTTGTTACTAGACCTACCATATCATAATAGACAGACTCACCGACTGTTCCTCATTAATTAGGTGTGTAGCTGAAGTAAATCCACAGGCTGCTTGTACATTACTATACCTATTAGTGCTGTTATCAACATAAACATATTATTATTAATTTACATTAATATATGAACAATATTATTATTATTATATTTTTCAGTATTAATTTTATGTTGATCCTTATAAATCAGTTTTATAGTAGCTATTTTTTTATAATTTGTTCTCAATATCTTAGACGTTTTTTTGTAACCCAGTGTCATCGACAAGGGTGTCACGTTGAACGGAAGTTGCAGCACTTACATTTGCTATAACGTGAAAATAGGAGTCACTACTGTGATGGTAGAAGACTAAAAGTTTAAGCAATTGCCCCCAGCCTGTAAGTTACTTTAGAAAAGTAGGCTAGAGAAATGAGTTTTTCAGGCTTCCTTCTTGTTGTTTGCATGGGAAATTTCCCCTTAAACGGTCTGATAAGGAAATAGACATACGAATTTGATGTAGAAGGTAACACTGAATTAAAAATGTGAATAATATATCCACACGACACTGCATCCTTCTAATACGTATTGACGATATCCATCCCTCTCGCAATAAATTTTGGAAACTAATTTAAAATTTGTACCTGTTCTAACCTCTGATTTCTGTATTAGGATTAACGAGGGATGGGTGTTCAATGACAAAAGAAATGTTATGGGATAACAGTAGAATCTGAACAGACAAATGGACGAATTGGTTAGACGTGATATAGAATACAGATATATAGATATAAAAAGATGACAAAGACCTATTCTCAGGCGACTAAAGGACATTCCATTCCATTAGTGAATGGTATAATATTATCAATTATGTTGCGGTATTTTATTATTATTTTAATTACAATGAATTTTTGTTATAATACTTCACACAGATTGTAGTAAAATATGTGTTTTAATTATCCAGTATCCCAAGATTCACGGACTCGGACTTAGTAAGAATACGAGGAGTTCAGAATATTTCTTTTCCGTAGCAAAGTTATAAATTTTTTTATCAGTTACTGTAGGATTAGTTTCTTACGTCTCAATGAGATAAACACACGACGACTAAGTTCTTTACCAGTTTTTCAAAAATTTGGTATTTGTGACGAAAGTGTACTGTTAGAACAAGAGGATTGCATTACTCACTCTGAATGCAGAAAATCCAGTAAGCTTTGTTCAGATCAGTTTCCAAGAAACTTCCAGTTCAGGATTACAAATAAATAAAATCGCTTGATTATACAATAACTCTTTCCAATAAAATCTTCTGGTATTGTAATTCGTTGAATTCAGGTTACATATATCGACTTTCCTCTGAATGCATAGACTACATTCTCTTCCGACGGTTACACGGAATCGATAGACGATGACCGAGTATTTTCATAACAAACGTAACGAGACTCTTGGCAATGTGGATTTCACAATCTTTCAATCGCTGGCCGTTGGCTACTCATCGCGGAAATTGCGGTACTGGAAAGCACTGCGTCATATAAGAAATGTAGTACGGCTTTTTTGGGATCTCGTAAACTACACATGAAAAAGAACAATAAACAAATTTATATGAATACATTGAAATAAATATTGTGCAAACACATTAAATATAACATTATAAATACTGTAACTGACATCAAGCAGGAGGAAAATACATCAGTGTTTTCTAATTATTAACAGACCCTGGTGCAAAATTCTACCAGGATTTGTCGGTCTGAGACAGTAATTCTGAGGATGTCGCTTGTAGGCACTGTGGCAACATTAACAGGGAGTCGTGGGATGCTACCAGGAAGCATATCGTGGCTGCCCTAACTGCTCGGGCCCTATTAATCTCTAGGGCAGATTCGCTCTGGATTACTGCAAGCTATCGCGAGTGCATCTATCTCCATGGCCTAGAAATGGGTCCAGATTTCGGTAAGAGAAATGGGTCATATCTAAACATAACGGCACTCTACAGCAATTGCCTCTGACCAGTATATTATTCAAGCGACGGCTCGCACAGGTGTTCATAGCAAGTAATCTGTCGACAGAAAGTAATAAAATTTACATTGATGAAGTCCACGTCCCAAGCATTATTATAGAACAGCAGTAAAAGCTTGTTTTAAGAAATTAGACTTTTGGAAAAAAGTACATCTTCTTTGTTGACCACACCACACACGTCATCCTTTGCTATTTGTTGTCTTACATACACTTTTAGTATTCAATCGCGATTTTTGTTTTTGTTTTATTCTGGTTTGGTATGTTACTGGTGTTTACTATCCTGTGCGGCTAGTCCCGGCGGAGGTTCGAGTCCTCCCTCTGGCATGGGTGTGTGTGTTTGTCCTTAGGATAATTTAGGTTAAGTAGTGTGTAAGCTTAGGGACTGATGACCGTAGCTGTTAAGTCATATAAGATTTCACACACATTTGAACATTTTGAAAACCAGTCTGATAGAAAAGTTAAAGTCGTATGGTACTATGAAATCAACTAAATACTAGAACATGCAAAAAAAGGGAATGCATACACATTTATGTTATGGAACAGGGATAAATAGCCGGAGGACATCAGCACCACTGGCGCATAGGTGCTGAAATATGCCTATAGACCTGATCTTGTGCAGAAAGACGCCGTCTCTCTACTCAACAATGTGGAGTTCTGTGCATTAGTATTCCAGTCAAATGTTTATTGCGGAACTGTACGTAACGCAAAGTCTACATTATTTGATTACCTAAGAAGCCACAGCAACTCAAGTCGAAGGAGAAACTACATAGGGGCCAACATGGTTACGATCTATATTCATACCACAGCTGCGCAAGGACGCTCTGTGAGTGTTTGAGGAATTTGGTGTTGAAACTACGGCATGCAAGGTAGGAAGATACCATCTCACAAATGCACAGTTCAGAAAATTGCAGCAATATGGACAGCGATGTAATCAGACAACAATCGCAGTGTCAGTTCCACTACACTCGCTGTAAAGGAAGCATTATCACTGACAGAAATTACGTAGCGTACGGGTTCAGGCGTAACAATACGTTAGCAAGAAATGATAATCTTAGATTTTCGTTATCATGGTTTATTTTTACTCTGGGTATGACTTCACGACATTTTATAATACGTACAGGATGGTAAAATATTAATATGGCGTGTTCACAACTGTGAAGCGAAGTTCTTAATGTTCTTTAATAGTAAGATGGTGGATGACCATGTCTGTGGGTCAATAACATCCAAACAAATTATATATAATTGGTGCCACAGATATCAATTAAACTAAAATGCACAATTCAAATAACCAATTAATGGATGGGAGGTAAAGAGCAATCAGGAAAAAGGGCAGAATTAAAACATTCCCACAACTTCAGAGTATAAAGCACTCTACAGTGGCTGATCAGTCCTTTTCATTAGATCGGATATCTCGCGTTTCTGCTTCAATTAGGATCAACAATCACGAATATGTTGAACTTCAAGTGATTGGTTGAATGTACGAAAAAATAGGAGAGACGGACTCGACTGCAGTTCTGAATGTCAACTGAATATCACTTGCTGGCGTAGCGCGATAGCGCGTGTTTACCTTCTGTCGGCGTGGCACTGGCAGTTTTTGCCGGGCGCTGTGAACCTGACAAGGGAACCTCCCCATCGCAACCCCCTCAGATTTAGTTATAAGTTGGCACAGTGGATAGGCCTTGAAAAACTGAGCACAGACAAATCGAGAAAAATGGAAGTTGTATGGAAGTATGAGAAAAATAAGCAAAATACACCAACTGAGTAGTCCATGTGCAACATAGGCAACATCAAGGATAATCTGTCACCAGGAACGTCGTGGTCCCGTGGTTAGCGTGAGCAGCTGCAGAGCGAGAGGTCCTTGGTTCAAGTCTTACCTCCGGTGAAACGTTTAATTTTTTATTTTCAGACAACGTTATCAAAGTTCAAGCACTCATTCATAATCAACTTCGCTCTCCAAAATTTCGGGACATGTTCAGATTTGCTTGTACATAGGCAGGATTTGACGGTCTACACACAGAGAAATTTGAAAACGTTATAAACATATGTTTTGACAGAGCACATGGAAAACTGTGCGACTGTGAAACTGTTGCAATCGTTTGTTGCAGTTTATGTGAGTAACTCTTATGTTTTCATCACTTTTTTGGGAGTAATTATCACATCCACAAGAAAACCTAAATCGGGCAAGGTAGAAGAATCTTTTTACCCATTCGCCAAGTGTACAAGTTAGGTGGGTCGACAACATATCTCTGTTATGTGACGCACATGCCGTCAGCAGCGTCGTGTAGAATATATCAGACGTGTTTTCCTGTGGAGGAATCGGTTGCCCAACGACATTGCGATCAAATGTTTTCGGTTCCCGTTGGAGAGGCACGTCCTTTCGTCTACTAATCGCACGGGTGTGCGGTGCGGTCTGCAAAACACAGACACTAAACTTATTACAGTGAACAGAGACGTCAATGAACGAACGGACAGATCATAACTTTGCGAAGATTAAGAAAGTAAGCTTTTCACCTGAGGGAAGACTTGAACCAAGGACGTCGCATTCCACAGCTGCTCGTGTTAACCACAGGACCACTGCGCTCCTAAGCTCACACTCTCCTTGATGTTACTTGTTGCGCATGGACTACTCAGTTTGTATATTTTGCTTATTTTTTTCATAGTTCCACACAAGGTATTCCTGTTTTCTCGATTGATCTGTGTTCAATTTTTCAAGGCCTATTCACTGTGCCAACTTATAACTAAATCTGAGGGGAGTGAGATGGGGAGGTTCTCTTGTGAGTATCGCCGCGAAGTCTCTCTCGACTGTTAAACCCCAGTCTGATATACTTCCCACGTCTTCGGTGAGGCCGAGACGCCTAGTTGTTCCCTAGCTAAGTTGATTCGCATGATACAAGCTATTTGGTTGGAATAGCGCATACGTCGTTGCCCTCAAATCGCTCTTCAGCGTTAACTGTCAGTGCTCAGTGCGGTTCTCCATACTAAAAGGCATTGCAGTTTAACTCCTTACGAGTTAAGACGATCCTCAGAACAAGTGTTTACATAATGACCCTCGCAATCTCTCAGCGCGCCACGAGTCGCCTTACTCAAACACTCGACGGTTTGCTGCAAAAGAAAGGGTGAATTCTTCTCTCTACATTTTCCTGTATCAAAGCTGGTGGCCACGCGTTTTCTTTCTGGCCAATCAAAGCGCTTGCACTTATAACTCCACCCACTAGAGTTTCTGCAGCCTATCAGAGTTTAATTTCTGTTACGTAATACAGAGATGAACAGCTTTTTCTTCGTGCGAATTTTAACACTGGTGGCTACAGTGAGTCACTATTGGTTTGAGTTAGGTTTCTCTTGACGTTTATCGGCAATCTCCAGCTGTGTTCCTGTTGAAAGGCTTTCCAAAGGGTCGTCTTTAAAAGTAGGGGCAGGAGTGGCTTTTCCCGCTGGCGGTCTGCACAATGGCTCCGACGTCTCATTCTGTCCGCTAGATGTCTGCTGTGAAGTTTTCGGCCTACAAGGGACAGGAGTTGCCGTCATAACATTCTCCTTCCCTTTGAACTGTGTCTCGTAGGTTGGGTCTCCATATCAATAAAATTCGTACAACTTCACATAACTATTTTTTTCATGGTTAAGTAGTAGCATATTTTTACATATACTTCACAGTAATTCATGTCTTTCGATAATTTACTAATGCTTGTAGTGCAAAAATCTGATAACCAATTCGTTATACAAGTGGAGAAATAATTAAAAACAAACATTAATCTTTCGGCTGCTTTCTCGCCGTCAGGGGCGCTGGTGTCGTCCCAACCGTCAGATGGTAACAATTTTCACAGCAGTGAGGCCGCGACTGTGTGTGTTAGACTTTGACTCTACCTGTTATGCTAGAACATAATGCCGTTATGAGTGCGACGAAACATGTATTTCATGGTCGATTTCAGAGTTAATGTTCGTGGGCTTCAAAATAACAGATTCCGTGACAAATGAATAGACAGAGGTGAACGAATTCCTTGGCCACCAAGCTCTCCAAACCTAAAACCACTAGGCTTTTTTGGTGTCGGTATCTGAAGGTTCTTGTATACTGTACTCCGGTAAAAGGTGCATGGAGTCTTCGTGCCCATATTGTGAAAAGCACATCAGCGCAGCGGGGATTCAAGATACGTATTCTTGCTAACGGATGATATTTTGAACATTTCATTTAGAAAAGTGTTTAATACTGTGCTGAAACCTTCTTTTCCTGTTTGTTTCCCGTGATTAATGGTTGAAGAGTTGTAGAAACTGACATCTAATAACTAAATAAATCGTTTTTTGACCCACCTATACATAAGGTATTTTCTTTCACTGAATCGGTATTTTCTTTCACTGAATCTGAATTTAGTTTCCCTGCCTTTATTCCAGATCTACAGGTTACTTTCGAGTAAGTATTCGAGAATGTACTCACCTCAGATGTTTGGGTGGCTGCTTCCCCATATCAGGTTGTGGACATTGGCACCACAACCAACCAACAGTTGTTCATTCAGCTCTGAAGAGCTGCCTACCAGTCTCCTCACTTCCTGGGAAGAAGGAGCACTGTCCTCGTAAGGAAGGTAAGCTGAGGCTAATGCAGTTTACCTCAGGCTATCTTATTTATGCTGATTAATCCTACTGGCCACTAATTCCCTGGGACAACAATTCGCCATCTGAAGGAACGTAATTCCATGTTCAAATAGCTCACGGAAATGCCATCGACAAGCGACGATATTTCAAGGCAAATAAGTGTTGCTGCGCGTGACGGATGATCAGTTGCAATCAATAGAAAATACTGTGAGGTCTTGGCGCACCTCCTTATCGCCACTTATAACATGGAATCTTTTCAACGCGATTTCAAGTAAGACATAGTCCTATGACACGAGGCTTCCGTCTCAATCGTGAAGAACGACCATTTGTGATGCATGTGGTTTGTTGATTACAGTTCGCCGTATTTTAATGGGCTGTATTTTACATAACGACGAGAGGGTACACGCTGGTTTACCGGCAGACCTACGCTTAATGTCCGCAGCTCGTGGTCGTGTGGTAGCGTTCTCGCTTCACACGCCCGGGTTCCCGGGTTCGATTCCCGGCGGGGTCAGGGATTTTCTCTGCCTCGTGATGATTGGGTCTTTTGTGACGTCCTTAGGTTAATTAGGTTTAAGTAGTTCTAAGTTCTAGGGGACTGATGACTATAGATGTTAAGTCCCATAGTGCTCAGAGCCATTTGAACCTACCCTCAGTGTTACGTGATAATGAGCTGAATGTGGCATGTGTTTAACAAATTTGTTTTTTTTTCCTTCTAACTAAGTTATTAGGTCGAAGCTTTTAGTATATTACAGGATGATTGACGCATCCAACTTCAGATCACTTTCCGTCGGAATAGATATACTGAAGTACAGGTCAGATGTGGGTTACGCTATAGACCAGCCTTGCACCGGCTGAGTGATGATAATACAGAGTAAGCACGAAGATCTGCAGCCTTTCGATCTTCCGCAGGAAGCATATCCAACAATAACGGTCATATTTTGCAGAAGGTTTAGGGTTGTTTTGGTTTCCGTTAAGGACGATCTTGATTTCCGTAAGGCGGGTGTCTAATGCATTCCTTGTACTTATGGCTTGTCATATATTGGTCAGATTATCAGGACCTTGGAGGACCAGTGTACTGAGCATAAGCGTCACACACGCTTACAAAAGACCCGAAAATTGGCTGTTGGTGAACCCCAATGGATGGATGTTTGTGTTCTCATCACGTCCCTCAGGTTCTGTTTTACTTTGTTCTGTGTTCTCCAATTTAGTCCCAAGAGAATTGGGGATTTATTAGGTCAGCAGCACGCGGCCACATGCGGTGCAAGGGTAATTACTCAGAGAAATCGTCCATGATCCTTGAGGCTCCGTGATTGACACATCTTCCTATGTGCCAATGCAACCCTCGACACAGATTCCAGTTTCACTTTACGTTGGGTGATTTGGAGAGGACTAAGGCAATGGTTGTGGGAGAGGTGGATTGTTGTGGGACAATCTTCATCTGCTTCGCCCACGGAGGTCTATCCGGCGTGGGAGACACTGCCATTAGCTACACTACGACTGGCATAGTACCCGGCTTCATCTCCGCACGCACGGTCAGTACCTCGGCAAGGCGGTGTCCCCCGAAAAGGAGAAGGCGTGAAATATAAAATACTCGATCGGCCTTCCATTATTATTAATAGCGTACAGATCAAGAGAGATATCAGTTTAAATTTGTGCTGTAATTCGATGTTTATTTTTTCAACGTGAAAGAAATGATTTCACAGTTTCTACACGAGTGTAATTCTCATACCCAACATAACCAGGCTTTGAAGAGATGAACTTTCTGACTCTTCATTTACGAAGCTATCAGCAGTTCTTCGTGCAGGGTTCCAAATTTCCCTCAAATCACTTAAGACTGGGGAGTACTCTTTTCGATCCACTCAACATTTAATCAAAAAATCAGACTGATGTTTGTGAGAAAATGAATAGCACACATACTATTGCTAACTGCTATGAGAAAAAAATGCTGAAATGCAAGGATTTCTATAAACCTTATTACCAGTTCCACAGTCTAGAGTTTTTCAATACAACTACGTCTAATTTAGAATAAATGAATTCATAAAATCCTCTTCTCAATCGAGTGCCACGCAGCTTCTCGGATATCTCGGTTGTAGTTCGGGGCTGGAGGAAATGTCTAGCCAGCAGACGGCATCTGAGCTTGAGCGACTGGCGAAATATGAGGACTACGCAGTAGGCCGGCTGACAGAGGGGCAGCGAGTTGAATGAAAGGGTTACCGCGACTGGTTGAAATTCCGCTGATGACGTGAGTGTGCGACCACGGAGAAAAATCGGAAGCTGCAAATTATCTCACACCTGCCGCATAACTAAAATCCATATTAACTAAGATACTGAATAGGCACTGGCACGACACATAATAGAGAAAAAACACAATGAAGGAGGTCTTCACGCCGATCATGTAAGTAAACTAGCACTGTACATACTGACGATGGCAGATATGAATTGAACTATTACCTTTACAAATTAATAACTTCTCTTCACGTAAAAAAATAAAAATAAAGAAATAAAAACCTGGCAGCTGATGGCGCGAACAGCACTATCGGAAAACATCTTTTTCGTTTCTACACTCCTGGAAATGGAAAAGAGAACACATTGACACCGGTGTGTCAGACCCACCATACTTGCTCCGGACACTGCGAGAGGGCTGTACAAGCAATGATCACACGCACGGCACAGCGGACACACCAGGAACCGCGGTGTTGGCCGTCTAATGGCGCTAGCTGCGCAGCATTTGTGCACCGCCGCCGTCAGTGTCAGCCAGTTTGCCGTGGCATACGGAGCTCCATCGCAGTCTTTAACACTGGTAGCATGCCGCGACAGCGTGGACGTGAACCGTATGTGCAGTTGACGGACTTTGAGCGAGGGCGTATAGTGGGCATGCGGGAGGCCGGGTGGACATACCGCCGAATTGTTCAACACGTGGGGCGTGAGGTCTCCACAGCACATCGATGTTGTCGCCAGTGGTCGGCGGAAGGTGCACGTGCCCGTCGACCTGGGACCGGACCGCAGCGACGCACGGATGCACGCCAAGACCGTAGGATCCTACGCAGTGCCGTAGGGGACCGCACCGCCACTTCCCAGCAAATTAGGGACACTGTTGCTCCTGGGGTATCGGCGAGGACCATTCGCAACCGTCTCCATGAAGCTGGGCTACGGTCCCGCACACCGTTAGGCCGTCTTCCGCTCACGCCCCAACATCGTGCAGCCTGCCTCCAGTGGTGTCGCGACAGGCGTGAATGGAGGGACGAATGGAGACGTGTCGTCTTCAACGATGAGAGTCGCTTCAGCCTTGGTGCCAATGATGGTCGTATGCGTGTTTGGCGCCGTGCAGGTGAGTGCCACAATCAGGACTGCATACGACCGAGGCACACAGGGCCAACACCCGGCATCATGGTGTGGGGAGCGATCTCCTACACTGGCCGTACACCTCTGGTGATCGTCGAGGGGACACTGAATAGTGCACGGTACATCCAAACCGACATCGAACCCATCGTTCTACCATTCCTAGACCGGCAAGGGAACTTGCTGTTCCAACAGGACAATGCACGTCCGCATGTATCCCGTGCCACCCAACGTGCTCTAGAAGGTGTAAGTCAACTACCCTGGCCAGCAAGATCTCCGGATCTGTCCTCCATTGAGCATGTTTGGGACTGGATGAAGCGCCGTCTCATGCGGTCTGCACGTCCAGCACGAACGCTGGTCCAACTGAGTCGCCAGGTGGAAATGGCATGGCAAGCCGTTCCACAGGACTACATCCAGCATCTCTACGATCGTCTCCATGGGAGAATAGCAGCCTGCATTGCTGCGAAAGGTGGATATACACTGTACTAGTGCCGACATTGTGCATGCTCTGTTGCCTGTGTCTATGTGCCTGTGGTTCTGTCAGTGTGATCATGTGAAGTATCTGACCCCAGGAATGTGTCAATAAAGTTTCCCCTTCCTGGGACAATGAATTCACGGTGTTCTTATTTCAATTTCCAGGAGTGTATTACACCAGTATAATTTGTGTTATGAAGCGAGATGATGATTCCGAATGTTAATCAACACGTTTTAGTACTAAATTAATTGCAAAATAATAAGTGTAGATGATAGACAACTATAGCTATCATTCTTTCTTTCTTTTCTTTCTTTCACTGGTGCCTATGTCCCGCGCTGACGCAGGGTCTGCATTTTAGGAACGGATTTGGCAAGGTTAGTGGAAAAGGGTGGCCGGATGCCCTTCCTGCCTCCACCCCATATTCCCCAGGACGGAATTAGTGTAGCCCAACTGTCTGCGACTAGTGTAATTCATGGAAGAGCGCGATCGTGTTCAGATGTCTGCGAGTCGTTTAACTGAGGCTGGATGTGGGGACCAGCCCGGTATTCACCTAGCGGGATGTGGAAAACCGCCTAAATGCCACATCCAGGCTGGCTGGCACACCGACCGACGTTGGTAATCCGCCGGGCGGATTCGATCCGCAGGCGTTGTCTACCCGGTCCACGAAGCAGCGCATTAGCGCTCTCGGCTAACCTGGCGGGCACAACTATAGCTATATGTAGACGTTTAATTATACCTGCCTTATAAAATGGATAATTGCAGATAATACTAAGTTTGACCATACCATCGAATAATTCGCAAATAACCCACAAACCAAGCATTTCACCTAATGCTGTCACCACAGAACACAGGTGAAATTGTAGACCAAATTCATCGGTAAAATTTGTTCAATGAGGCGACAAAAATGGTGTCTGATTTCCTTTTGCCCGGCGTCGTGAAGCAGCACAACGCAGCATGAATTCAACAACTCGTTGGAAGTACCCTGTAGAAATATTGAGCCATGCTGTCGCTATTGCCGTCCATAATTGCAGAGATGTTGCCGGCGCGGGATTTCAATGCACGAACTGACCTCTTGATTATGTCCCATAAATTTTCGAAGGGGTTTATGTCGGGCGATATGGGTGACCAAACAATCTGCTCTAATTATCCAGAATGTTCTTCAAACCAATCGAGAACAACTGTGGCCCGGTGACATGGCGCACTGTCATCCACAAAAATTCCATCGTTATTTGGGAACATAGCGACCATTATTGGCGGCAAATGGTCTTCCTAGTAGCCGAACATACAGAGGACCCAGTCCATTCTGTGTAAACACGGCCCACGCCATTATGAAGCCACCGCCAGCTCGCACAGTGCGTTGTTGACAACTTGAGTCCACGGCTTGGTGGTGTCTGCCCCACACTCCAATCCTAAGATCCGCTCTTACCAACTGAAATCGGGATTCATCAGACCAGGCCGCAGTTTTCCAGTCGCCTAGGATCCAACAGCTATTGTTACGAGCCCAGGAGAAGCGCTTGCTGGCGATGTCGTACTGCTAGCAAAGGTACTGGTATCGGTCGTCTGTTTCCATAGACCAATGACGCCAAATTTCGCCGCACTGTCCTGACGGATATGTTCGTCGAACGTCTCACAATGATTTCTGCAGTTATTTCACGAACCATTGCTTGTCTGTTAGGCCTGACAACTCTACACAAACGCCACTGCTCTCGGTCGTTAAGTGAAGGCCGTCCTTGGTGAGACGTAATGCCTGAAGTTTGGTATTCTCGTCACACTCTTAACATTGTGGATCTCGGAATATTGAATCACCTAACGATTTCCGAAATGGAATATCCCATGAGTCTAGCTCCAACTATTATCCCGCGTTTAAAGTGTGTTGAAACCATAATCCTGCCCCGAAACCTTTTCACATGAATCACCCGAGTAAAATTAGCAGCACCGCCAATACTCTGCCCCTCTACTGTGAGCGACACAACTGCTATCATTATATGTGGGTATCGCTATCCGATGACTTTTGACACCTCAGTGTAGTAGTGATTTAGTTTAAAGTAATCTCTGAGGTTTCCTCGGAGCAGTTTATTAGTGGTGTACATACGGGTCTTCAGCAGAGCTATTAATCCCATCTAATGCAGAACATTTCAACGACCAATCCAGTCTTCTTTAGGCGCTGCGAGTTGTGCTGTTATCTGTGCTCGCTACCTGAACTCCAACAGGACTGTAGCTGGAATCGACTCCTGAAGGCCACTGCACTCACTGTCGACTTTTTTTTCCGAGGACCCGCACTGATATTCCGTGAAACGCAGATTTCCCCAGTGTTTCCAAGCTCTGCTGGATGTGGTGACCAACGAGATTTTAATAACTAAGAGCCGGACTCGAAGCCTTATTTAAATTCAAATCGCCATCCCTGTCCACTAGGTTTTCCGGCATTTTAATTTCGGTGGACTTCTTAAATTACTCTGTCGCAGAAAGTTGGTGTTTGTGCCATGGCATTAGTCATTTGTATGTCATTCTATGATTATACTGGAGACAGTGGTCGGCGACATCTCATTTGCTTCGTTGTTTTAGTCGGGTGTGTCACTGACGTCCACTGCATCTCTCCATGGCTTTTGTAATAGTCTGCTCCACATTCGCGAGCAATGCGGTACAAATCCTGATAGAACGTCTTAAAAATTACAAAGAAGAATTTTTATCTTTGTGGGCGGAGCGGAACATAGTGGATGTTTTGTTTGCGTAGGAGACTGAGGGTCTGTCTGTTTATTGGGCTAGCGTACAGTAAAATAAGCGAGCTTTTGCGATTCTTTTTGTGTGTATGTGTGTGTCTCAGTCAGTTCAGGAGCATTCGATTTTCACGACCGCTGGGTTTGACGGTAGGGTAAACTTCCTTCGGCACACTGTTCGTAGGAGTTGTAATTCCTTGGTGAGATTCTCTCTGAAAGCGACTGCTATTGACCAGTGTGTTTAGCGTCAAGTTTCTTTATAACGGAGGGCGGTAGTTCGAGGAGTGGACATAGGGGTAAGCTTGCGTGGCTTTCGATATAGACTTTGATCTAGAGATCCGCCCTGTCTTCTCTTGTCTAACATGCCAGAGAAGACGTAGCTGGCGCTCCTTTTCCAGCTCCATCGAGAATTTCATATTATATGGATGCGGTTTACACGTTAAAGGAGCTCTTCACCGTTTATCGTTCCATGTAGTCACGCCACATGTGGCGGGGCGGGATCGGTCGTCTGCGTTTTTGTTAAAGCTATCGTTCACCTACCTCGATTTCACGAACCATTGCTTGTCTGTTAGGCCTGACAACTCTACACAAACGCCACTGCTCTCGGTCGTTAAGTGAAGGCCGTCCTTGGTGAGACGTAATGCCTGAAGTTTGGTATTCTCGTCACACTCTTAACATTGTGGATCTCGGAATATTGAATCACCTAACGATTTCCGAAATGGAATATCCCATGAGTCTAGCTCCAACTATTATCCCGCGTTTAAAGTGTGTTGAAACCATAATCCTGCCCCGAAACCTTTTCACATGAATCACCCGAGTAAAATTAGCAGCACCGCCAATACTCTGCCCCTCTACTGTGAGCGACACAACTGCTATCATTATATGTGGGTATCGCTATCCGATGACTTTTGACACCTCAGTGTAGTAGTGATTTAGTTTAAAGTAATCTCTGAGGTTTCCTCGGAGCAGTTTATTAGTGGTGTACATACGGGTCTTCAGCAGAGCTATTAATCCCATCTAATGCAGAACATTTCAACGACCAATCCAGTCTTCTTTAGGCGCTGCGAGTTGTGCTGTTATCTGTGCTCGCTACCTGAACTCCAACAGGACTGTAGCTGGAATCGACTCCTGAAGGCCACTGCACTCACTGTCGACTTTTTTTTCCGAGGACCCGCACTGATATTCCGTGAAACGCAGATTTCCCCAGTGTTTCCAAGCTCTGCTGGATGTGGTGACCAACGAGATTTTAATAACTAAGAGCCGGACTCGAAGCCTTATTTAAATTCAAATCGCCATCCCTGTCCACTAGGTTTTCCGGCATTTTAATTTCGGTGGACTTCTTAAATTACTCTGTCGCAGAAAGTTGGTGTTTGTGCCATGGCATTAGTCATTTGTATGTCATTCTATGATTATACTGGAGACAGTGGTCGGCGACATCTCATTTGCTTCGTTGTTTTAGTCGGGTGTGTCACTGACGTCCACTGCATCTCTCCATGGCTTTTGTAATAGTCTGCTCCACATTCGCGAGCAATGCGGTACAAATCCTGATAGAACGTCTTAAAAATTACAAAGAAGAATTTTTATCTTTGTGGGCGGAGCGGAACATAGTGGATGTTTTGTTTGCGTAGGAGACTGAGGGTCTGTCTGTTTATTGGGCTAGCGTACAGTAAAATAAGCGAGCTTTTGCGATTCTTTTTGTGTGTATGTGTGTGTCTCAGTCAGTTCAGGAGCATTCGATTTTCACGACCGCTGGGTTTGACGGTAGGGTAAACTTCCTTCGGCACACTGTTCGTAGGAGTTGTAATTCCTTGGTGAGATTCTCTCTGAAAGCGACTGCTATTGACCAGTGTGTTTAGCGTCAAGTTTCTTTATAACGGAGGGCGGTAGTTCGAGGAGTGGACATAGGGGTAAGCTTGCGTGGCTTTCGATATAGACTTTGATCTAGAGATCCGCCCTGTCTTCTCTTGTCTAACATGCCAGAGAAGACGTAGCTGGCGCTCCTTTTCCAGCTCCATCGAGAATTTCATATTATATGGATGCGGTTTACACGTTAAAGGAGCTCTTCACCGTTTATCGTTCCATGTAGTCACGCCACATGTGGCGGGGCGGGATCGGTCGTCTGCGTTTTTGTTAAAGCTATCGTTCACCTACCTCGATAGAATTCTTGCCGATGTCCTTTCACTCTGTGGTAGCAGATACGTGCAAGGCAGTGTAAAGCAGCGTTGATGAAACCACCACCCAATACCTACCACACAGAGGCCGCGGAACTCTAGCTGCAACTCATTTCCTGAAAGTTCATGATTAAAAAATCGGGTGCTCGGGATCTTCAGTCTGCCTGCAGAAAACCGTTTAACATTGGATTAAATCTGCTTTTTATTCATACTGAAAAACATGAAATGGCTATCAAGCCCATAATTATTATGGTAAAACGTTATCATTCAAAGTTGACTGTCTGTATAACAAATATTCACTGTAAAAGCAGCCAGAATTTTAGTAAGTCCGACCCGACTAATTTTCACGTTTTACCAGTCACAGACCCACAACTATTCGCGAGTTAAACATTCGGTCGTTTCAGTGGCCTTCATCGTAAGAAGTGCTGGCCAAACTACAGAGTACGAAACACGCCATGAGGAGTTGTTACTACGCCCAGAAAGTTCACACGCTCGTATTTCTCGAACTATTTAATTTAGAAACACCAAACTTTCATTACAATGTTTGTAACTCCAGTCGCTTCAGTCACGATATGTGCGAACCGAAATTAGCTCACTATATCCTCATCTTACAATGTATTTTCAGGAGCGACCTGACATCGTGTTATCCGTAGACCGGACAGCAAGCGACTCTTCTCGAGGTACTCTCTCCTACATCATGCCCACTCCTCTTTTCGCGCGGGAACAGCTTAATTCTGATTAGCTGTTGATCTAAAACACCAATCAGAACATTCCTTTCAGATCATTCTCGCTGCAAATCTTGCCTTATACAGTCACTAATTTGATAGCAATTAATGACAGCAAAACGTCAAATTCTTGTATTTTGTTTACTCAAAATAAACCAAGTGCTAAATATCCTTCAAATTGATAAATAAACTTATTCCGCCTCTAACTTCCATTCTGGCTACTTTTATACAAAAGCAAGCACACATCGCCGTACGTCACCTGGATTGTGGTTGCAACATAACTTTTCCACGGTTCGTTTGTACAAGGTTTTACGTAAAATGAAATATTAAATTTTAGCGTATGTCCCACATACAATCATTGTCACGCACTCACACGGCAAAATATTATCAAATACTAATTCTGGCAGATTTTTGCATTACGTAATGCACAGTAAGTAAAGTCTTAAAAAGAAAATTCTAATTAGTTGATTTCTATGCACTGATAACTTTGGAATGTGTTCAAATGATAATGAAAGTCAATCTTTTATTGTTCCTAACTTGGTTTTGAAAAACAAGTGTAAGTTTTAGGAATTTTAGGTAATTTTCTTTATCTCCGGAACTACAATAAATAAAAATATAAAATTTTGTCAGCGTCACTAATAACAAAAGGCTCTGTACCAATTCTGAACAAAACGGATAATAACTAATGTGGATTATTTAGATTCGTAGAGGTATGAATCTTCGTATCGACTGAATGTTACGCTAAGCGGTTCTCACGGCAGGCAGCGTCAGCTGTGCTGTGAGCAAAGCGAAAAAAAAAAAGAAAAATAGCCATTCTGCAGCCACCGTACAGGACGGCTAGGTGCCTTACTGCAACGAATGTCATCTCGTAATATCTTGCTGCGTTTCACACAGACCATTCGTGCACGGACTGCCTTTGTTTCAAAGTGTCCTTCGTACAGCTCCACCACGCCAGACAACGGATTACCCACCGTGACGTTATTGTTTTGTTCATATTTTCTGTCGCACAGGAAATAAGCTGACGTCAGAACGTAGCTAAAGTTTAAATGAAATTTTTTCCGCCATTCGTTTATACCAGAGCAGTACTCGACTGACTGATGTACAACGTTAGCAGAGATCGCACTCCCTTACATATTTGTTAAGAATATGTTACAGCTATTTTGTCAGCTGTTTTGTAGGTGCTCCAATATTGCTGTGAGTCTTAGCGGAGTGCCTTCCTAGTCTACGTTGACACCACCATAAGTTGCACAGCTGTTCGTGTTATAGCATCTTTAATGAAGTTACGTGGAAAACCTATATCATTGAGAACAGTTAGCATCTTACCCACGTGTTTATTCGCAGTATCGACATTTCCGGAACTTTATGCGGAATTACCGGCGACGAGCGCAAATGAGGACCACACCGGGACTCGAACTCAGTATTTCCCGCTTCGGGACTCGAACTCAGTATTTCCCGCTTCGGGACTCGAACTCAGTATTTCCCGCCTACTAGGCAACTGCGTTCACCATTGTGCCACCTGGACACAGTGTTAATCGTCAATGCGCGAACTCTCTCGTCACGCATCCCCCCTAGCACCAACTATGCGCAGTGTCCGTCCAGTGTCGCTTATGCTCGCTGCTTTGATATTTTCCCTGGAATCCAAACCTAAATGTGCATCCGCAGTGAAGATGGTCGATTTACTGCCCCTCGAAGTGAATCAATTATATGAATGCGTGGAGTCTGTTCTTTCGCATAGAGACACCGCGTTTATACACTGATGCGCCAAAGAAACTGGTATAAGCACGCGTATTCAAATACAGAGTAATGTACAGGTAGATAAGGCGCTGCGGTTGGCAACGCCTATATAAGACAAGTGCCTGGCGCACTTGTTAGACAGGTTACTGCTGCTACAATCGCAGGTTATCGAGAGTTCAATGAGTTTGAACGTGGTGTTACAGTCGACGCACGAGCGATGTGACATATCATCTCCGAGGCAGCGAGGAAGTGGGGATTTTCCAGTACAATCATTTCACGACTGTACCGTGAATATTAGGAATTCGGTAAAACATAAAATCTCCGACACCGCTGCAAGAATGGGACCAACGACGAATGAAGAGAATCGTTCAACGTGACTGAAGTGCAACCCTGTGGCAGATTGCTGCAGATTTCGGTGCTGGGGCATCAGCGAGTGTCTGCGTGGGAACCATTCACTGATATGGGCTTTTCTGAGCCGAAGGCCCACTCATGTATGCTTGATGACTGCACGACACAAAGCTTTACCCCTCGCCTGTCACCGTCGACAGCGACATTGGACTGTTGATGACTGGAATCATGTTGCGTGATGGGAAGAGTTTCGTTTCAGATTGTATCGAGCGGATGGATGTGTGAGGGTATGAAGAGAGCCTCATGAATCCTTGGACCCTGCATGTCAGCAGGGAACTAAGTGTTCAGCTTGTGGAGGCTCTATATTTGGTGTGGGGCGTGTGCACTTGACGTGGTGTGGGACCCCTGATACGTCTAGAAACGACTCTGACAGGTGACACGCACGTAAACATCCTGTATGATCATCTACTTCCATTCATGCCCTTTGTACATTCCGACGGGCTTGAGCAATCCCAGCAGGAGGAAGCGACGTCTGCCCCGCGGGATTAGCCGAGCGGTCTCAGACGCTGCAGTCATGGACTGTGCGGCTGCCCCCGGCGGAGATTAGAGTCCTCCCTCAGGCTTAGGATAATTTAGGTTAAGTAGTGTGTAAGCTTAGGGACTGATGACTTTAGCAGTTAAGTCTCACAATATTTCACACACATTTGAACATTTTTGAAAGCGACGCCCCACACGTCCAGATCTGCTACAGAGTGGATCCAGGAACACTCTTCTGAGTTTAAACACTTCCGCTGGCCACCAGTCTCACCAGACATGAACATTATTGAACAGATCTTGTATGCGGTTATGAATGGCGCATTGGTGAACGCAAGTGCCGATTGAACATCGGAACCTGGGTCCAAGTCCCGGTCTGGGGCTCATTTTCACTCGTCGCTGCTGATTGAACATCAAGTCCCAATAAAGCTGATATTACTAGTTCCTCTCCTTTCCTCCCCCCCCCCTCCATCCGCTCCACCTTCAATTTACATAATAATTCGAAGGATCGATAATCTTCTCATCGTAGCCCACACGTGAATTAGGGCTGTTGCGGTGGCCCTTGTCGGCTTGCTGAATTTCAGTTTGCTTGCCATCCCGCAGACTTATAAGTGGTAGTCGTTCCTCCGTATAGATGTTGGGTGCAGGCATTGCCACCTTGGTGAGTGATTTACACGTTTCCCATCGAACCTCTTATGCTGCCTCTGGTAGGAGAGGATCTCGAACATGATCCACACTGGTAAAATCAACTCGGGTTGAGAGCCGAGTCTGGTGTTGTTCTCCAGCAACGTTTCAACAAGTTTCTTACTTGCCATCTTCACATTCCCTGAAGATGGCAAGTAAGAAGCTTGCTGAAACGTTGCTGGAGAATAACACATTGACTCGGCTGTCAACCCGAGAAGATTTATCATCGAGATTCGCCGAGAAAGCCTGCTATCTCATATGATCCACATTAGTATTGTAATGTGGTAATGATAGCACATTCCTAGGCGGTACAAGATTTAGCCTTTTGGAGAGGATCTTTACTGTATCCTCATCCATAAGTCTGCCAATGACATTACCATACGGCTCCTTGCATCTTGTAGTGGCTTTTTGAGCAAGTGGCCTACTTTTGCTTTTTGGCGTGCATACTCTTTCAACTACATTGTTATGCTTTCGTAATCATATCCACGAAGAGCGACTTTACAGCAAAAATTAGTAAGTCGTACACTTAGATCGTAAAAAACCTTTATTTTATAAATTTTCTTTTGATGACAACCTTGACAGGTACCACAGAATATAAAGTAAAATTAGGGTGTGACTGTGTGACAGCGAGTGGACTCCGCCACATTCCCTATGCGGTTTATGAAGGTGAAACGCATTGACGGTGACAAAGGAGACTGCCACTCCCGACTCTCAGCGTTAGTATAGGCGCTAAGGGTGGAACAAACGACAGGCGTGCGGCTCCCTCAACACGGCGGCAAAGTGCCGCTAATGGAGCAGGCCGCGGCGGGCCGCTTTATTGCCACCGGGAATAAAGGCTAACGCGAGGGCAGGACGCAGTGCGGTGAAAGCAACCACAGTCTGCGATGCTGACCGATAGGAAGTAAACTTCACCTTCTAGAAAGGAATAGAAAATAAACAACCAGCCGATCGCTTTCCAGATAATGCTACAACAGAATTTCAATTAGAGAGAGATGGCGGAATCCTTAAGACAATATACTTATGTGGATATGGTGTCTGTTCTTTCGGACATGTCCGAACAGACACCATTGATGACCTGCAGCTGTCTAGAACGAAATGAGAATTATGTTGATACCTTCAGCTGCCGACAGGCGTTGATATATATCAACGGGGACATGTGACAATGTGTGCCCCGACTGGGATTCGAACCCGGGATCTCCTGTGTAGATGACAGACGCTCTACCATCTTCGCCACCGAGGGCACAGTCAGCGCGACTGCAGGGTCTATCCCGCGCACGCCTCCCGCGCGACCCATACTCTCACCTTGTTTGTCCACACACTACATTCGTAGTGTCCCACCCATGCACACTCATTACTCGTGGAAGACAATCTTACCAAGCCCCGCAAGAGTTCGGGGAATATGTGTGCATCCACACAGAAGAAGAAGTTCATGGCCGGTGTTGCCAGAACTATATACTCATATGGATATGGTGTCTGTTCTTTCGGACATGTCTCTCTGGAGGCATGCGCGAGATTGTCCCTGCAGTCGCCCTATCCTCTCAGCCCTCGGTGGCTCAGATGGATAGAGCGTCTGCCATGTAAGCAGGAGATGCCGGGTTCGAGTCCCGGTCGGGGCACACATTTCCACCCGTCCCCGTTGATATATATCAACGCCCGTCAGCAGCTGAATGTATTAATATAATTATAATTTCGCTTAAGACAATGGTCGCACAATCGGGAGGAGCAGGGTTCAAACATCAGTCCAACTGAATATGAGGAGCGTTCAATAAGTAGTGAAACACATTTTTTTTTCTGAAAGCACGTAGTTTTTATTCAGGATTCCTATACACCATAGTATTCCCCACTCTGTTGGCTCCGAAACCGTATTTTTCAACATAATCTCTCTTGAATTACTGGCAGGGCCCGAGGGTCCGCTTGGTACCACTCTACTGCTCAACGTCGGAGTCTTACGTGTTTCTACATCAATAACCTCCCCTTCAACCACTTCCTGCTTCCTGCAGAGTACAACATTCTTAGCAGCAAGCAGATGGGAGTCGGAAATTGTGAGATCCGGAGTTCAGGGTGGATGAAAAAGAACAGTATAAAGAAGTTTTGTGAGCTCCTCTCGGGTGCACAGACTTCCCTGAGGCGATGCGTTGTCAGGGTTTTTTGTTGCTCTTTATGGTCTCCTGTTGGACTGCCCCAACTGGTAGACGAGTGTGTCAGCACTACCAACAGAGACGTCCAGTTGTGTAGCAATGTGTGTGTGATTGTGATCCGTAAATCACCTCGAATGAGAGTTTCCCCACGTTCAAACATTGTAAAAGTCAAGGCTGTGTGCGACTGGCTGACACGCGGGAGATCGGACAAATTTGCACAGTGATTGCAGACGCCCCGCCCAAAGACTCACCATGGTTTGCCCTTGTCCACTGCCAGGTCTTCGTAGATATTCTGCAAGCTCCTATGGACATCTTCTACGATTTGGTTTTCCGCCAAAAGAAACTCAGTGACAGCTCTCTGCTCGAAACGCACCTCCTTTGCGGTCGCCATTTTGAAGACTACGTACAGCGCCGCCGCCTATCGGAACTTAATGAAACTATAGGAGGTGAAGCGGATAAATTCCTTGATCCCCCACAACCGAAACTGGCCGGGAAAAAAATCGCCCTTCATACAGCAAATTTTGTGGGAGAGGAAGAATTACTGTGAAAATTAGCGTCTGATTGCTGAGCATGAATAACGTATTACTGCGTCTACTAATTCCACTTCGAGGCTCTAACTTAAGTGTCTCCTCGTGATTCCTTTTTTTTTAAGTTTCTCTTATGGGATCAAACTATCTCGCGAGACAAAGCTATTTGGTCAAGAAATGTCAGTATGCAGACAGTTGATTATAAAGTTTACAAACAAAATAACTAAAGAATTAATAAAGGTAGCGCAAAAGGTGGAAGAATGTATCATAAAATAACACTTTTCAGATAAATGTTCCAAACTTGTGTGGAACTGCTAAACAGTAAGTGTGTGCCACAAGAAAGCTTCACAATTTAGATTTGAAAAAAAGCTGTTTATAAATTAGTTACAAAAAAGTAACCTTTAATAGTGAAAAGGGAAAACAACTTAAAGGTTTGATACAGCCATGAATGCAGTATATCTTCACGTTTTGTTCCCGGTTACCGTGTTAGTCTCCGACTTTTTCGCTGCGAGTGAGTTATTCCAACCTTCATCGTGGAGTTGTATAACGGTGGAGAGCATGCGCAATGTTGTATATGGTTTCAAGAATCCGAATACTCTGCCAATGTTCAGAGACAATTCAAGGCTAAATATCACAAGTCTCCACCTCAGAGATAAACAGCTTTTAATTGCTACAATCGTTTCACGGAATGTGTATGTGTATCACGCAGGACGCCGGGTCAGGGTTGGGCTGCAGTCTCTGATGTAGCAATTGAGAAAGTTCGGCAGTCTTACATTCGTTGTCCAGGTAAATCAACGAGATGTGCTAGCTTACAATAGAATATGTCTACTGTATTACGGAAACGCCTGTCATTCAAGCCCTTCCGCTTGGAACCGTTGCAAGCTTCAAGCGAATGTGACAAAGAAAAACGCTATGAGTTTTGCATAGAAATGTTGAACTAAACGTAAATTGAATATAATTTTCTCGATAAAACTGTGTTCAGTCACGAAGCCACCATCCATATCTGCGGTAAAGTAAATGGGCATAATGTTTGTAAATGGGGTGACCAGAAACCACGTCAGGTACTCGAACACATCGGGACTCCCCAAAGGTAAATGTTTTTGCTCTATAAGCTGTTACAAGCTTTACGGTGCTTTCTTTTAGCCGAGTCTACAGTAACTGGCATATCGTGCAACGACTCGTTTTTCCCGCGTGCCGTTCGAGAGTGGAACGGTAGAGAAACAGCTTGAAGGTGGTTAATTGAACACTCTACCTGGCACTTTATTTTCAATAGCAGTGTAATCACGTAGATGTAGATCTAGACTACCTTGAAATTATTTAATGCATCAATTATAACTTGATATGGGCACAAAATTTAGTGTCCAGCAAGATGCGCGTCACCACATTATCATCGTGAAGTTGTCGCGTTTCTCCGAAGTATTGTGCCGACTTGAATGTAGGCGTTGGAACAATATTCTGGTCGCCAGGTTCAACAGATTTAACCACAATGGACCTTGGTACGCGGGGATTATATTACAGATAGAATGTTACAAACTGTTGCCACCGTATATCAACACTTTCTTCATACAATTTAGCAGGAATCTGATCACATATAGGACATTTGTTGTTTGTTTGGACGATTTCGGGTAGGGTGGGGTGGGGGGAGGGGGGGGGGGGGGTCAAACAGCGAGGTCACCGCTCCCATTGTGTTAGGGAAGAAGGATCGGGAAGGAAATCGGCCATGCCCTTTGAAATGAAGCATCCCATCATTTGACTCAAGCGATTTAAGGAAATTAAGGAAAACTTAAACGGCCCGACTCGGGTTTGAACCGTCGTCCTCCCGAATGCGAATCCAGTGTGCTAACCCCTGAGCTACATCCTTCGGTAGGGGCATTTATCCTTTTACAAAACGTAGGCACATGGATCATTGCTTTGAAGATTCTGGGATGATTCCTTTGAAAAGACGCCGTTAAAATAAATCTGTCCTCGCCATTTTCCTTAGCGCCAACTCCATCTTTAATGACTTCGTCCTGTAACGTGTGTTATGTCGTGATTTTTCCTTGTTCCACTGGATTTTTAGTTATTGATTCACTGCTGCAAATACGGGGTGGTACTGCGAAAAGGGGAGATAGTGAGAGTTGTAGTGGCAGCTTTGACAAGAGAGTAGGAAGTTGAGCGTCGCGTCTCTTGTCACTCACTGTGGAGCTTTTAGTTGGTTCGCAGTGTGCATTGGTCGTAAGAGCATGAAGACTTATTATGGTGACTTATTATTGCTGTAAGAGAATTCCGATATCACCACAATTTAGGACTAATGGTGAAATTCCATGGTGTCACGCCTTCGAGACATGGGTGAGAATTACTAATGGACGACTTCAGACCTAAAAAATAATTCACAATGAGGTAAAAGCACTCAGCGAACCTCAGAAAATACTGAAGCATTTCGGGCGTCAATCTGAAGAGTCCACAGCGATCGGTAATAAAAGACACGTCAACATTAAACTTAATTCGAAGAACTATCCGTCAGTTTCTCCACAGTAATTCGCAAGTTTCACATTTACAAATTTCAAGATGTACCGAAACTGAAAACTGTAGACCGTAAAATTGTGAAACAATGGTGGAAACTGTTACAGACGACATTAATTTTGCTGAGGATCTTTACATATCGGATCAGGGTCAGTTGTCGAATAAATAGCTGTAAAAACAAGCAGAATTTCGGACACACGGCACCTGAGAAGCTCGTCAATTGCACGACCGACCATTACACAGTAAAGATTACAGTTCGGTGTGCCTCTTGAACGTGAGGTGTGATGGCGCTTTACTGCACTGAGGATGAGAGAACAAAAGCAAGGTTCGAAGAGCATGTGAAAATTCTGTAGACTTTTGTAACAGAACAACTCCAGAACTTCCCGATGTTCATATTTCAGTGATACAGTGCTACGGTCTACACCGGAAGCACGACTAAAGCTGCGGTAGCTATTGGCTAAACACGTAATTTCACGTTCTGACGAAGTTATCGGCTCCGAGGTCACCAGATTTGCCGATGTGCGATTTTTTTCTTGTTGGGGCATTTCAAAAGCAAAGCATACACATCATTCGACAACAGCCGCTCAGTTGACAACGAAAAGAGATCACTGAAAGCCTCACTGTAGTGTTTTAAAGCGCCTTACGAACCTTTTGCATTCGCTTCATGGAAATGCAAACATTTGGAAGGTCACCTTATTATGGTCCGTGTTTTTAGAAAGGTTTTTTATTGTTGGTACAACACTTAATGAAATATAATTTGCTGTTTGTTGCCACAATAAAACTTCTAAATTCACTTTATTTAGTGACTTAAAATTTTCCCGTTCATTGCGACACCCCATATTAAAATTGGAGTGCATTAGGTATCATTCCTTCGTTAACTTTCACCGTCTTACTGAATGTTGTTGTTGTGAACACAATGTAGATGCAGTAATCTGAAATGTACGGCAATTAAATCTGCCGGGCTATACCACATTGCACCACTCTAGACTCCATTCGCTTGTGCCTGTTTTAAGGAGCTTCTGCGTATGCGCGACTGGCATGGCGTGTTATGGGCCAAATACATACAAATAAACAGTGTGGACGGTTCGTGACGTGCACAGCTAGGTCTCACCACTCAACTACAAGTTATGTCAGCGCCACTGTATGGTAGCACACTGTGGCAGGCGTTTATTTCCACTCTCTACGTAACTGGCATAAACCCCGTTACGTGGTAGCACACTCGTCAGATACGACAATTCACGATATGTAGTAAAATAAAATCCGACGTCATTATATGTTATACCAATAGAGGAACCTATTTTGTAGATTTCTGAATGAGTTGTTGTATATTAAGTTTTGGATTTTATCATACAGTTATCATTTTGTACTCCTAACAGCAGAGTGCACCAATTTAGTTGGTTTCATTTACCTGTTGTCAGGTGACTGCATTGGCAGGCAGTATCATTTCCATAAAATGCAGTTTTTTTTAAGTTGGTTGGGTTCTATGTGGACGACAGTACGGACATGAAACAGTGAATCGGCTTTCATATACAGTGTCAAGATGAACTCTGTTGAACCGATTTTAAGAGCTAACAGAAAACAATTACCAGTACAAGTTAGCCGCATAGTAACTAGGGCCCACACGATCAAATCTGTTGATTGAGAATGTGATGAAATCAAATGCTGTAAGCGTGACTGCAAGCGAGCATTTAACAAAGAAGTTTACAATAACTTTACGTCGTTGTGTGGGTGCAGCGTAAGACAGGTACTGTATTGTTCCCATGTCTGACTTTCAGCCCAGACGTTTATTCGTGGGCTAATATAGGTGTTAGGGATCTTGCACATTTGTCTGAAAAAATAAGAAAAGAACGAAACCTTCCATTTATATAAAAACACGAACACTGAACTCTCAGGTCTTGGTAAAGTGAACGTCAGTACTCAGCTTAACAGTGTATACAGAGTGTCTGTCAGGAAACATAACGAGCAAGTGGACAGGAATAGACATATCCTCTCCATGGTAACAGACTGCATAAAATTTTGCGGGGCGTTGGAGTTAGCTTTACGTGGTCACGATAAAAGGGAAGATTCAGAAAACCCAAGACTGTTTCGTGGACTTGTAAATTTGCTAAGTGCTATTCCTGGCTCAATGAAGGAACACTTAGAAGCTGCTTTCTGTCTAAAGATATATCCAAAACAGTTGAAAATGGACTTCTGGATTGTATGCTAAGTGTATGTAAAGAAGAAATTTTAAGTGCCCAATATTTGGCTATAATGGAGGACGGAACAAGACATGTGTCTACCATGCAACAATAGGCGATTGTTTATAAATACGAACTTCATGGCTCTGTTGTGGAGAGATTTTGGGGCTTCTTTAACCCTGGCGCTCATGATGCAGTGACGTTATATAAGGTGATAAATTCTGAATTTCAGAAACATGCAGATGGAAACAAGGAAAAGGTGATAGCACAATGCTGTGAGGGTGCTGCTGGTATGAGAGGAGGCATTCACGGTGTTCAGGCAAGATGATACTTCTATAAATATATCTGCTAGAATACTATTTTCTAATCTCTTCGGCTCTCCAGCTTTTATCTCCTAGTCGTCACAATGCATAAGACTGAATTGTACAAACTAGACTACCACGGACAGCAGCTACAACATGGGTGCTTAACATTCGGGGCAATCCACAAAGTTAAAGAGAACAAGAAAATTCTGATCAAATGTTTAAAAGAAATCACCCTGTCCTATCGTGTAGATGACAAAACCAGACGAGAAAGTTACGGGCGCCTCCCCAATTTCAAACACCCTGAGTTCTTATTTTGGCTAGAATTTTTTCATACGCTCATGCCACATGCAGACATACTCTTCAGGAAACTACATCATCAAAATCTTGAAGCAAATACAGGTAGATAATATTTATTATAATTGAAGGGCTTATTTCAATAATGGTACAAGTCCATTAGCTCCACTTTTCTGCCTATAATGCTTCTGAAATTAATGAGCCAAACAAACAGAAAGAAAGGTTCATCTCTAGCAAGAAGCCATATGCTTGAATATTTCTGGTATCTCAACTGCAGATTTTTCAGCGCTCATTTAACTTTAGCACTCTGTATCTCAATATTAACATAAGTGGACTTGTACGACTATCGAAATAGGCCCTTCAATTGAAGATGTAATTACAGGAATAAGAAATACTGCCATTGGAGAAAATCCATCATCATATGAAAAAAAATTTCACAAGAAAAGAAAATCAGAAAACATAGAAGCAGATGCGAAGGAAGTTTGTGTCGCCATAATAAGTCCTGTGAATGAAAGATCATCATTCACGAATCACCTTGTGGCCTCAGAATTGTTAAACGTGAGCTCATTTTTCCGACAAATTTTCCTGAGAGAGAACTTGACATTACTGTCGAAACGTACCCACGGTTATCGAAGACACAACTGGGAACAGAGCTATAAGTACTCTACAACAGAAAAGACTTTAAACGCGTAGGTGGCGCTGTTGCACTGCTGCAGCTTCTATTAGACAACACTTTTGATCTAGACGCATTTCCGCAGTTATTTGAACTGATGAACATAATTATAACAACTCCTCCTACAACAGTTGGACTTGAACGTTGTTTCTCAAAATGAAAAGGATAAAAACCTTTCTTGGAAAAACAGTGACAGGCTACAGGATTTGGCATTGGCAATGCTTGCAATTGAGAAAAGGTTTGTGAATCATACTAAAGACTTCAGTCATAGAGTGATCGATATGTCTGCGCGATTGAAAAACAGACACATCGATTTTCTTTATAAATATGCAATGTCAGTCATGATGCAGTATAGTTTTCTCTATTTAATGTATACCTACAGCGCAGTGTAACGTGTATTAATATTAACTTTTGTGTGGAATATACGGAAATATAGGACATTTCGTAGGAAGAGGTTATGCCGATTTCCTGCTTCATAAACTGAGACTTGGTGGGTGATAACACTTTAGTAATATTAATATTTGACTCACGAGACGAAGAGTAATTAAACCTTATACATTATGTCGCTCTTGCCCTAAACTCTACCTAACTAAGTGCAAAACAACGAATTTTCCCTAAACCAAGTCTTTCTTGCGTCAGACAAGTTACGCTTATTATTATGATTACAGTATGTATTATTATTATTTCCATTATTTATTATTATTTCCATTATTTATTATTATTATTAATTATTATTTTTATTATTTCTATTTTTTGTTTGTTTATTTATTATTATTATTATTGGCAGTCGCTGCAGTTGTATAAACTTGTTCATAATCATAATTGTTATACAGCAGATGCTATTTCACATTCACGAATGCTTTGCATGGCGAGTCATTCGAACAACTGGAATCACGCCTAAATTCTGACTCGGTGCAGTTTCATAACTACTACAGAACCTGGCATCTAAACCTTAATGCATCAAAAACAGTAAGCATAGTGATGCACCTTAATAACAAACAAGCAGACAGAAGCCGCGCGGGGTAGCCGCGAGGTCTCAGGCGCCTTGTGCTGGTTTTCGTGGCTCCTCCCGTCGGAGGTTTGAGTCCTCCCTCAGAAATGGGCGCGTGTGTTGTCCTTAGCGTAAGTTAATTCAAGTTTGATTAAGTAATGTGTAAGACTAGGGACCGATGACATCAGGAGTTTGGTCCCATAGCACCTTACCACAAATTTCGAAAATAAGACAGGAAGTTGCACTTGAATATAGCAGGCCAGAATATAAGACATGAAAGAGCAGCAAAATACCTGGGTGTTAAACTGGACCGCAGCCTAACATTCAAAGACCACCTGCAGAATATCAGCCAAAAACTCAGAGGCAAACTGATCCAGAAACTTGCAGGCTGTACCTGAGGAAGTAATGCTACGACACTTCACACTTCCTCGTTTGCTCTAGTCTAGAGCGTTGCAGAATACTGTGCGCCTGTATGGGCCAACAGTTCGCACGTCTTCTGCCGGAGTGACCGAGCGGTTCTAGGCGCTACAGCCTGGAACCGCGCGACTGCTACGACCCTTAGGTTAATTAGGTTTGAGTAGTTCTAAGTTCTATGGGGCTGATGACCTTACAAGTTAAGTCCCATAGTGCTCAGAGCCATTTGTACCATTTTTTAGCCAGTTCGCACGTCAATAAAGCAGATGTCGCCTAAATTACACCTTGGGAATAATTACTGGAGCAGTGGTACCTACCCCAACACTTGATACTCTGTGCTGGCAAACAGTGAACCTCCCTCACTCCGCAGACACCACGCAATCCAAAGAGAAATGCAAAAAAACTGCTGGTGACGCCACACTCCCAATACGCGCCGATCCGCATGGCCTGTCACGATTAAAGTCAAGAAATCCGTTCTGGAACCACTCCTCGAACAATCGGGACACGAAATCAGAATGGAAACACCTATAACGGCAAGCAAATGTTAACAATGGAGACCTCATTAAGAACACGGCTGATCGTGTTCCTGGCTTCAACATTTCTAGAAGAACCTGGGTGGCACTAAACAGAATGAGAAATGGTGTTGGACGGTGCAACGAACTGATGACCAAGTGGGGCCGCATGGACGATCCTCACTGTGACTGCTGCGAAATACTGATGATGCAGCACATAACCGAGTATTAAATTCACGGTTTCCGGAACGGTTCACTAAAGGATCTGCATAGTGCATAGACTCACAGACTGTACCATTCCTTGGCTTTGTAATTTGTGCTTCTGTTTAATTGTTAATTTTTTTGACAGATGACAATATGTATGCACTATAGGTTTATAAGTACTTTAATAGGAGTATCTAAATTTATAATTAATAATGTTTTGTTACAATTGCATGTTAAGTTTCCCATGCTGAATGTGTATACTACTGTAAGGCATATGGCATATCGGACGCAAAATAAATAAATAAATGAAAACACCCATAATATATACTCAGGGTCTGTCACTGCACATGCTCGTAACTGCTTTGTAATTGTAAACTCCCTTTCTTGATCGAAGCTAAAGTCTGTTACACTGATGCCATGTTGTTTTTCACATGAGTTAAAAAATCGTTCAAATGGCTGTAAGCACTATGGGACTTAACATCTGAGGTCATCAATGTCCGAGACTTAGAACTACGTAAACCTAACTAACCTAAGGACATCACACACATCCATGCCTGAGGCAGGATTCGAACCTGCGACCGTAGTAGCCTCGTGGTTCCTGGCTGAAGCGGCTAGAACCGCTCGGCCACAGTGCCCTGCTCCACGTGAGTGTTAACTGCGACCAACTTACAATGCTTTTCCCATTTACGCAATCAACAAATGGGACAAGTGGCTTCGAGAAAATGGAAGTTTGCTCTCAATGTTTGGCTGCTACGACAAGCACGTAGTTATAGAGGCTACTGTTGAATTCAAGCGTGCGTCCTTCCAGCGGAGCTCTCGTTAGTCAATCCGACAAACAAGTAGGCAGTTAAAGTTACCTCGTTTGACAGTATATGATATCGTCCATAAGACATTCCGCGTGTGGACGTACCAACTACAACTTCGCCACAAAAACAAGCCTGAAGACAGGCCGCGAGGGAGGGCAATCGCGGAGACAACACAAGCAAAAATGGATTAAATAAGACATTACTAGATTTCGTCTTTTCTCGAACGAAACATAGTAAACAGGCGCACCTGCCACGTATGGGGAACTAAACCTCCACCACCCCCATGTAGTGATAGTGCGAACGTGACTCTCCGAATGCGAATGTGTGATGTGGATCGTTGAAGGATAAAATTATAGGACAACTCTTCTTCGCACAGCCTACAGTTAATGCAACAACGTACATAGACATGTTGGAGCTCTATGCTCTGGCACAGCTTCCTCGTGACAGCATGTTTCAACAAGATGATGCAATTTTGTGAACACTGTGAGAGATTTCTTCGATCATCAGTTTCCAGATCGCTGTATTGGGACAGGTCGTCCTTCGGTCGTTACACCAATTGATTTATTTCTGTGGGGGTTTATCAAGATTCAAGTGGCATTTCGAAAAACGGGACTTCTGCCGGATGTTTGCGTCGTTCTCGCGCGATATTTCGACGGCGCAACTCGCTGTCTTTTTCAGGTGCTACCATTCTCGGGTAGTACCTGAAGAAGCCACCGACTTAAGCCGTCGAAATATGGTGAGATAACGACGCGAACATCCGCAGAAGTCCCGTTTTGCAAACTGTCGACAGACCGCCGGGAAAAGCCTGAAGAATTACAATTCATGATCTAAAATATATGCGTCATCGCATTCGCTCAGCTATTTCAAATGTAACGCCAGCAGTGCTGAAAAACTTGGAGAGACGTGAGTGTTATTCCACTAATAGAGCACCCATCGAGGTGTATTAGGTGTTTAGAAAACGTTTTGACCATACTTTTAGAAACACGCCATCAATAAATATTTAAACTACTTATGAGGTTATTACATGTTATGCTATTATACGTTTAAAGAGGATGACCTGTCTTTTGTGGTCTACACATTTAAGTACTGTGTGATATATTAAAGCTATTTGGAATAAATTATTAACTCTTCAGGTACAAAATTTTATGGAGGGTAAATTGCTATAAATTTTTAGAACTGTTTATATAGCATGTCGATACTTAAATCGGACCTTGTCGTTCACTCTTTACCTTGCTTGTAAATGGTTCAAATGGCTCTGAGCACCATAGGACTTAACTTCTGAGGTCATCAGTCCCCTACAACTTAGAACTACATAAAACTATCTAACCTAAGGACATCACACACATCCATGCCCGAATCAGGATTCGAAACTGCGACCGTAGCTGTCGCGCGGTTCCAGACTGTAGCACCTAGAACCGCTCGGCCACACCAGCCGGCCTTTGCTTGTAAGAGATGTCGGTTGTATGATGCGTATTCTTTGATGATGATATATTTGAAGAATTGTGGTCAGAGAAACAGTCGTTAGGCAACAGTATCTGTGTCTCCGGTAACAGCTCTGTGGAGTTGTAGAATCTTTGATAGTCGGTAGTGGGTAGCTGCAGTGTGCAGCAGGCGGATTCGTTGAGTGTGCAGTGGACTGCATGGACGCACTTTCGAACTATGTGAGTTGCAGATTTATTACGAGGCGGGATGACGACTCAGAACAATCATTGGATAGCATACGGCCTTAAAAAAAGGCTTTGAAACGAAGAATAAGGTAACTTTTGATGAGGTAAGCAGTTTATTTTTATTTTTGTATACTTATATTGTTGGTCCTTTTAGTTGGTCCTCGTCACAGCCCATCTTTTGATAATTATTGTATTGGTGGATCTTCTGAATTAATTTACTGTACCATGTTATGAGATGAAATTTATTCTCCTATTAGAGTCTACAATTTTTTTATAAGTTCCTTCCTAAATAAAAATTCAATGTCTTACGTCGGCAAGATTAAAAATGTAGGTTCTGTCAGTTTCTTTGTTTTACCAGGACCAGAAACTTTCGTGAGTTTCAGGTTACATTCTTAAACACGTCGACATTACAGTTTATTTCCATAAAGTTACTTTTTTTTCAGACAGATGGCACTGACCAAGTCTATTGAGCTTGAAATTATTGGTTGGCTTATTTATTTGCTTAAGAATAAGATCGGCTTTTAAAGACATATGATTCTTTTCATTTTCATGTAAGTGATGTGGCTTTGACCTCAATATACCACTTAGGTTGTCAGTTCACTTTCCCAGGTTTGTATTTACCATAACACACACGCACGTAAGGCTACTCGCTTACACTTGGCGACAACTTGCATAGGATATGTTCATTTGCTTTTCTTGGAAGTAATTAGAATATTAAATTATTTGTTTAGCAACAGCCATAGCAACATCTAGAAGTTATTTCAGTGTTTAACCATTTGTGTAATTCCTTTTCAGATTGTATTGATATGAAACACTTCTGCCATACAGCATCAATGCAAAACACCATCTGCCACTTGGCACTGGTACAAAGAATCTTCTGCCACTCAACATTGGCACGTGTGCTAGGCACGCTCCACCACGCAGAATTTTCACGAAGTAACCCACATCGCGCAACATCGGCACGAAGCACTCTTTGTAATACAACACTGGAAAGAAGCAGTCTCTGCGATGCAACATCTCTAGGATGTGAAAAAGTTTTCAAACACCGCTACCACTCACAACTAACTTATGTATTTAGCGATATGTTTCCGAGTGATAACTTCATCATGAGGCTACATACTGTGGCGTCGCAACTAGTGCGAGCGCACAGTTTTCTATCAAATATTTACTGTGAAATGTAGACAGACTGTAAAGTAGCCATCAGATTAGCATATGTGCTGTAGCGGGCAGATTACCGGTGTCCGTTCGTCTGACGTCACGACCATATGGCATGTCTGTACCGTGAGAATGTAAGACCTGTGCGCTAACTAGCCGCGTGTATAACGTGGAACTTTCATCTTTAATAACTTCTAACTGAGGAACCTGAGGAAATTAAAAGTTAATATACTAGTTTCTGTTATGAATAAAAATAAGTCATCCAAATTTGAGCTTTGAAACCTGCATATTTTGGAAATTAGAAAAATCTTACAGAAAACGCAAATTTCTACAATTTTCGAGTCTAAATAAATACCATTATGTATAGATCACCTTCAGTGACCATCCAACTATGAAACAAAATCACCTTCCGTGTTTTTGTATTTATTTTGAGAATTTTACTTTTAGAAATTCACCTATAACTTTGTTAAAACCATAAATGTTTTGAATTTTTGTGAACAGTTATTTTATATGAGTAGGTGAGAGTGAATGAGTGTGCCTGAGTGAATGAAAGAGGGACATTCGCCATTCTTTGCAAGTGTATAAAATCTAGGTTGGAACTCGCAAGTGTTCAGACGATGTAACCGTGGGAACAGAGTCGCCAGTGGTTCCCCATCTTAGTGAATGTCGGATGTCCAAGAGTGTATGGTATTGTACAAGCAGCCAGAACGTTCGCGAGTATTTAAATAATTTCTGGAAATAAAGTAAAGTCTAGTTTTCCTTTCGGTTTGTTAAATTATACAGTAAATTTTGTGTAACAAGAAATCATGACGTAAATGATTCAGAAGTCATGACTGGTGCGTGCTAGATTTTGGCGCGAGGCGCACCCAAAGAGTTAATTCTGATTGGCTGTGTGATGTGTGAGCCAATGAGATGCGAGGACGGTTAGCAGACCAGGAGAGTGAGTCGCGAGTGGATGAGGGGTCGCGAAGGAACTGTGATCGAGAAGAGACATGCTTGATGTGTCCTCGCGAATAATGTGTAAAATGAAGTCATAAAACGGCTTCATCGGTTCGGTACTGTGCGATTTGAGACTGGAAGAGTCCAGTAACGCGTAGTGTGAGTTTGAGCGAGTTGTGACTTTTCGTTCCGCGAAAGACGCGAGTAACTTTAATAATTAAAAGCGTGGCGGTACTTCGTAAACTTTTACTAAGTGCTTATGGCGAGCATTAACGTTAAAAAACGAACTATTATTGAACATCGACTGCAAACGTGTATGTTAGAAAATCGTCTGTGTTGCAGTTAAGTAAATTCCGTAACTTTGAAAGCTAATTCTGGCGGGGTTTGAGTGTGGATAGAATTGTGAACTGAACTTTCTTCAAACGTAGATTAGCGGGCTGATGATCAGGCTTAAAGACAATAAAGAGCTTAAATAGAATTACCAACTTCGCGTTCTCGTTTGAGTAAACAATTACTACCATTCCAATAACTCAATTTATTTAGGAAGATTGCTCATAGATTGTATTTCAGCAAACATGTATCGCGGCCTCCGGTGAGCGGCTATTAAATTGCAGTTTCTTCAACACTGCTTTTTCTGCAATTTTTCCAGTAGCTGCTATCAGGAGAGGCGAGTGCAGCAACTACCTAAGAAACGAGGTAGGTGGATTTTCTTTCAGGGAAAGGAAACTGCGCGATAAGAGCCTGACCCGTCGCAAGTGGTGCATCGGCCGGGAAATAAAAATAGTAAATTCCAGTGAATTTCAAAAAAAGCAGTAGTGACAATTACCGGACAATACAGAAGTGCTCGCTATGTGTAGGAACTGTGTAGCGTACAAATTGATATCGCCACGTGAATAGGAAGGACAGTGAAAGTGTCCGTGAACTGTAATGTGTTGTACGGAACGGAAGAATTTTTCGGTGACTACGCGCCGATTGGAATAGCAGTCTACGACGGCGTCTGGCAGACGACGAGCTACGGAGACTACGCAGAGGCGACGACAGCAGTGGCAGTTGGCAGCGCTGATTCGAGCGGGGGCCCGGAAACTGGTACAGCATTGCAGTGTATGGTGAACGGACCCGCAGTTTCATCTAGCAGCAACGCAGCACGCCGAAGCACAAAGTTAAGTACAGTGCTTTTGAAAACTTTGTGTGTTTGTGGAGTCAAACTGAGAAAAATGGCTGAGTTTCAACCAAGTGACAAAAAGGCGGAACTAAGTTGTGATAGTGGGATGGAGACAGGGGAAAATGACCCCATGAATTTTAGTTTAGACGTGTCTCAACCCAATTTCAGTAGTAGTTTGACTGATTCATCCTATGTTAATTATAGTTTGGAGTCAGATCCAAATATGTCAGTGCCCAGTGAGTTACAGTTACCCATGCCGGTAGTTAATGTTAATAGAGACATTGTATCAGCAAATGAGGGGGCGAAGGATAATGTCGCCAGTATGCTGATGAATCTATTAACTAAGATGAACGTGTTGGATTCCAATATGTCAAGTAAGATGGATTCCAGTATGTCAAAATTGGAAACTAATATGTCACAAATGGAAACTAATATGTCAAGTAAAATGGATTCAAAAATGTCTAAATTAGGATCTGATTTAAGTAATGAGATGACTAAAATGGGCGCTGATTTAGATTCCAAAATATCCGATCTCAGAGACTGTTGGAAGCAAGATTTAGCAGTGCTCAGTAGTAAAGTAAATGTTGAAATACAGCAGGTTAAACTAGAATGTACAGAAAATATTGTTCAAGTGCAAAGTGAATTGACGACACGAATCGAACAGGTTACTGGGGATCAACAGCAATTTAAATCCCATGTTGATGCAGAATTAGATAAAGTATGTGAGCACATAAAAGTGGTAGAGAATTCCAATGAAATTAATCATGCCGCCTTAGAATGTAAAGTAAATGATACCAAAATTCGGTGTGAGAAACTTGGAGAGCAAGTTGTAAATAAGGTCAATAATTTAGAGACTCACATAAGAAATTTCAGTGACAGTGTGAATGAGCAACTTTGTGGGCATGAATGCAGACTAACCAAAGTAGAACAGTGTGTTTCTAACCATAGTGGTAGTATAATTTCCAGTGGAATAATTGAATCTACCGAGGTTGCGTATGTTACCCACAGACAGTTTTTAAAATTTGACCCAAGTAAGAACATGCACCCCAGAGAATTTTGGAACGATTTTGAAGACGTTTTGCCGAAAGTATGGAGCGACAAACAAAAGATAGGCTTTATCACTTCAAATTTGATGGGAGAGGCCAGAGTATGGGGGAATTTAGCCTCTGAAAGATACGCGAAATTGTCAGAATTTAAATTAGCGTTCTTTGAGGAATACTGGGGAAAGAGAAAGCAGATGGATGTTCTTAATCGGTTCTGGTCGGGAGAGAAGTATGACCCCAAGAGAGAGGGCATCAAACGATTTGTTCAAAGGTGGGTAACAACTCTGTCCTACCTTAGTAATAAGTTAGAAACAGAACAGATCATATTAGGGGTAGAAAATAAGCTACCGTGGAACTGGAAAACTAAGATCATATCTGCGCCCCGAGATAACATTGACAAGTTCGTACAGTATTTAGAAAGGGTTGAATCCGTCCAAAAAGAAGAAGAAAACATGAGGAGGGAGCATCGCCCGCCTGCTAGGCAGAATGACAATCGCGCGGATGTAAACATTAATAGGATGGGTGTTCAGAGAGGCGGCGGATACCGTGGCAGTTCACGTGGTAGAGGAAGAACATATGTTAACAGGTTCAATGAACGCGAGCAGTATGACAGCGGCCGACAGATGTCAGGAGGTGAGGCGGTCAGCTGGAGGCATAGTGATGACGCACCGCGCTCGGAAAACCATTAATTGTCTACGAGTGTGCTGGCGATCGTAGGCAACAGCGTTTAAAGTTAAATCCGCTGGCAAAACCATTCATAAGAAAGCAGCCTGAACGACCACCTAACATAAATGTTGTTGCTACAAAATTTAGGGAGGATAACGTAAAACAGACAGAGATAGTAGCTTTAAGTCAAGTGGAGGTTAATGAACCAATTAACTGTAAGAATAATCATAAGAAGCCACTTATTGAAGAACTAAGTACTAGTTATAAGGGTAATAATCAGAAAGACATTATGCACAGTAAAACTAATGAAGAGCTGTCGGATAGGGGTGAGAACAGTAATAATGGCAGGGTTGTGACTGTGCTTGATAAGATAATTGATGTTGTAGATAGTTACGAAGAAGAGGATAGATTAGAGGAGGAGGTAGAGGTTAATGACGACGCCTTGGATAGGGTCGTAGAAAAGGAGGTTAATGAGAAAGAGGGGGAAACATTGGAAAAATGTTTTGACTTAGCAATAGTGGATAGGCTAATAGGAGCTGCCACTAGAATTGAGGGTGATAATAAGCATGAAATAAACCCTGTAAGTGTGAATGTGATTGCCACCCAAAAGACAGGCTTCGAAAGGAGAGAAATTGTGCAAGATTTATTGGAGGAAGCAGAACCCAAAATAAATAAAGAGTACTTAGGGCAACCGATAGTAGAGCTAAGAGTATTAAATGAACCAGTTAAATGTTTGATAGATACTGGATCGGAAGTCTGTGCAGTATCCCAGAACTTGGTAAATGAACTCCCTAACAGTAAACAGATTGTTAAGATGCCAGTAAGTGGCTTGAACATTGTAGTAGCAACCGGTAAGACTAAGAAGACAGTAAAACAGGAAGTGTTTCTACCCATAGCATTTAAGGAAGTAGAAATAAGACAGAACTTCTTAGTTATAAATGGACTGAGTGTAGACATATTGGTGGGGGCTGACTTTTTGAATAAATATGAAGGATGGGTGAATTTTTCTACCAATGATGTTATGGTAAAAATTAAGGGTAAACTAATTACTATACCTTTCATCGGTAAGCAGCTATGTGAGGATCCTGAGCAGAATGATTTTCCTATATGTATTTGTAAAACAGAGAAATTCTTGGAGGGTTATAATGAGTACGGTGGCAAAAAAGTAGAGGATCCGTCTGAGCTTGTGAGTGTCAGAAATAGGATCGAGGAGAAATTACTAGAATTAATTGATATTGATGAAGCAAGGAAAAACGATTTAAGACAAATACTAGTCAAACATGCCGAGGTTTTCTCAGATCAACCAGGGCTAGTAAAGGATTATGAGTGTTTTTTGACAGTGCAGAAAGACGCTCATTTCTTCAAAAAACCATTTGCAATCCCAGAAGTACATAAGGAGGCAGTACGTGACTTAATTCAAAATATGTTAGAGTGGGGAATTATTGAAAGGGCTGTTAGTGTGTACAATAACCCGCTAGTCATAGTTCCTAAGAAGGATGGCTCAATTAGACTAGTGTTGGATGCTCGAGCATTAAACAAAATAGTACTACCTGAGAGTGACCGTCCGGAGAATATTGAAGAACTGCTACAAAAGTTTAAAGGTGCTAAGTTCTTTACATCCATGGATGTGACCTGTGGATATTGGAACCTACCGTTAGCAAAGGAATCAAGAAAGTACACGGCATTCTTATTCGAAGGTAGATGTTATCAGTATAAGGTGGTGCCGTTTGGTTTAAATATAAGTGTATGTGCCTTTGTAAGAGCTATGTCGCAGGTATTAGGGGACCATCTACTAAGAAGAATTACAGTGTATGTAGACGACGTTTTGATATCGACACCAACGTGGGAGGAACACTGTATGTTATTGGATGAAGTATTGAGGGCCATAAAATTGGGGGGTATGAAATTGAAGCTAGACAAAACTGAATTTGTGAAGAAAGAAATTAAATTCTTGGGGCACATAGTGAGTGGCGATGGTATCATGCTGGATCCAGAAAAGATTAGAGCAATAAGGGATTATGCTGCACCTACAACACGTAAAGCATTAAAGGGGATGTTTGGTTTGTTTGGGTTTTATAGAAAATTTGTGTCTGGACAATTATTCAATGCACCGTGCCTGCGAGAACTCTTAAAGAAAAATGTAGTTTATAAATGGACTTCTGAGTGTCAGAAGGCGTTTGAAGAATTGAAAGAAGCTCTTATTAATAGTAAGATTTTGAACCATCCCGATTTTTCGAAACCATTTTGTCTGGGATCTGATGCTTGTGGTTACGGGTTAGGAGTTGAACTATTTCAGTTGGAAAAAGAAGGAGAAGAGGAAGTCCACAAGACCATAGCCTTTGCGAGCAGGTCATTGCAACAATCCGAGAAAAATTATAGTATATCTGAACTTGAAGCATTAGCTGTTATTTTCGGCCTGCAAAAATTTGAAAAGTACCTTTTAGGACATGAAATTTGGATCTACACAGACCATAGTGCCCTTACATATTTAGACTCATGTCAGCTAAAACATGCTAGATTAAGAAGGTGGTCCCTGTATTTACAGCAATTTAATTATAAGATGATATACATTAAGGGTTCCGAGAACATCGTGGCGGACGCCTTATCAAGAAGTGTGAAAGATACAGGACAAGAAGGGAAATCTTTAAGAAATACCGATAATAATGAAGTAATGTTGGCCATCATGCAGCTCCAGGACGATGGCTTAATTAAGCGCATTTGTAAGAACCTACGGAGGGAACAGAACCAGGATGACAACATTAAATTAGTAAAGAGTAGATTAGGTCATCCAGACTACCCAAAATTACTGGTCTACTATAAAGTGCATAAAGATGTCTTATTTAGGCGCAGGAAAGACAGTGAGGAGAATTGGAAAATATGTTTTCCGGAGCAACATGTAGATGCACTTATAGACTACGTACATTGTAAGTATGGGCATTATGGCGCTCGTAAATGTATAGCTAAGTTAAGTGAAGTGGTAATTTTTGATAATATGTGGAGAAGGGTGCAACAGCGATTAGAATCCTGTGATCGTTGCCAGAAAGTTAGGGCCAACAATAGAACTATCCAAGGACAGATGTATTCAGTAGAACCACAAAATCGGCTGGATTTAGTAGCTGTAGATTTATTTGGTCCACTACCAGTGTCTAGAGGGGGATGTGAATATGTGTTTGTGATGGTGGATGGGTTTACTAAGTACGTAAAATTTTACCCAATTAAGAAAGCCAACTCTAAAGTATTAGTGAATAAGTTGGAGAAGGACTATTTTGGGAAGATAGGAGTGCCAAAGGCAATATTGTCAGACAATGGGCCCCAGTTTATCTCTAAGAAATTTAGTGAATGTTTACAACAGAGAGGTATCGATCACATAAAAATCTCCGCGTACTTTCCTCAAGGGAACATGTGTGAGCGAATTATGAAGGAGTTAAACAGATTGTGTAGAACATATTGTCATAAAAAACACTCCGCTTGGGCCAATTATATTGAATACTTCGAAGAAGTAATAAACCATCTGAAGCATGAAGCCACAGGATATGCACCAGTAGAGCTAATGTGTGACATTAGGCCGAATAATATTTTATTCGACCTGGTCGAGTTTCCAAATCTCACAGACATAGCCATCGAAGAGAAGGAGAGACTGGCACGTATTAATATAAGAAAGAAGGCCCTGGAAGGAAAGAGAAGGCATGACGCAAGAGCTGATCCCACTAGTTTTCAGGTAGGGGATCTAGTGCTAGTGAAAACTAGGGAAAGATCTAAGAAACTTACGTCAGAAACAAAGAAGTTTACCGATGAGTACGTGGGCCCATTTAGAATCGTAGAGAAGCCTCACCCAAATGCTTATAGACTGGAGTTTGTGAAATCACATAAGGTGTTAGGGCTTAGGAACATTGTGGATTTGAAAAGATATGTTCAAAAGAGAGACGTGGCCAGGAGTGAGTAGATACCTCAGAGAGCTTTGCACTCTTTGCAGAGCTAAGTGCGTGACGAGCACTAGGTCTCGAGTCGTTTGACAATATTTCTTCCACTTTCTTTTCCGTATTGTCAACCTACCTCTTCTTTCATTCAGAACTAAAATTCTATCGTCTTTCCTTCTTCTCTATCGTAGTTTTTAAGTGATAAAGTGTTTAAGTAATGAGTAGGAAAGAACCTCAGTGCAGTATAGGTTAAGCGTAAGGAATGAGTGTAAGAGAAAATCAAAAAGGATTAAGATACCTCAGATAAGTAATAAGTCTCAGTAAAGTAAATGTTTGGCCTAAGGTGTGAGTAATGCCCTTAGAAAGGTAAAATAACTAAGAAATGTAGGAGCCTCAGAAAATATGGTGACGAACATTGAAGCTGTTTGTTAAGTAACAGAACGATATGTTAAGACGTAGCATTAAGCTAATGTTTAGGAAAGGAAATGGAGCAGTACAGCAAAACTGTCTGTTCAATGAAGTCAGAGCCTCAGGAGGTGATTTAGTGGTAAAATGAGTAAAGGTACAGTGCAACAAGGTTGACTGTCAAAGGGGTAAAGGAAGTTAAGTTAAAGGGACAGTGCAGCAGGACTGACTGTCAAATGAAGAGAAATATGTGAGAAAAGGAGAAAGAATGAGCATAGTGTTTGGCTAGCTCGATATTAGGAAAAAGTGAGGCTACGAAGGTGAGTAAATAAAAAGCTTAATGTTGGTAACCAGAGGTGGCGTTTGTTGGTAAACAGAGGAGATGTTTGTAAACAAAAGGAAGTGAGGCTACGAATGTAAACAGAGCTGAGGCGACGTTGGTAACTCAGGAGGTGGATGTATGTTAGAAAGTATGGGTAACGAGGTTTCGCAGATTAGTAGGAAACGCTTTAACAAATACTAACCTGAGTGTGTGAAGTATGAGTATGAGAGTTGTAAATTAAACCCGAATGTGACTAGAGAAAACCTGATGTTGACAAGAAATTGAAGTAACTCCAGATATGTGAGATGAGGAAAGTACCCATGACATCGATTCCATTTTTGACCAGAGACACACAAAGCTCCCCAAGTTTGTCGTAGAGATTAGTATAAGGATTGTAGTGTTGATAAATGAATAAGTAAATATGTATTTTTCAGTGTTTAATTTATGATACAGGACTACAGGAGATTGCCTGGAGACAGAATTGTAATATTGATAATTTTGTGTATATTTTATATTGTTGTGTATTGTACAGGAACTGGAGAGTCACCAGTGCTGGCGGAGATTTATTATGTATTTGTGAACTATTTGTAGGAATTGTTTTTCTTAGTATTTCTTATGTAACCATAACTTGTTTGATTATGAGATGAAGAAGTAATTAAAGAGTAAATGTGCCACTTCGGTACTGCATTAGGAAAGTCAATTCACTTTTCACTTAAAAAAAAAAAAAAAAAAAAAAAAAAAAAAAAATTTGAAAATTGTACATACTGTAAAGTAAATTTTATCAAAAATATGAGACTTTAGAGTCAAGCAGATAGCGCCATTTATCGCTGCTGTAGGTTAAGACGTAGCAGTTAGAAAGGGAACTGAGGCCAGCTGATGTTTCAGGTGCGCCGAAGTAAACAGAGGTGGTAGCACGAGACTTGAAATGGACCTCCCAAGCAGGACCCGGTCGAACTACGAGTGCTATCAAAATCTTAAGTGTAAGTGGTAAAAAAGTGACGCTCACCATAGCGATAGTAGTGTTAGTGTGCGTGTGACGTACATCAAGATAGTATTTAGGTTTGTTTTCTCTTTCAGGAATTTGTAAATAGAATTTTGTAATCTGAAAAATTTTTTTTTTGAATGATGATAAAAGTGCATGTTTAGATATAAGATGTTTTGTAGGTCGTCAGCCCTAGGTATAAGTGGATGATTGATGTACAGGAACTATAAATGTTAAATAGCTGTTTGAGTAAATCTTTAATAGAAATTTTTTTTAGAAAACTAAAAGTTTGTCATGAATGAAAAAATTTAGTTTCCTCAGGAGGTGTGTGGCGTCGCAACTAGTGCGAGCGCACAGTTTTCTATCAAATATTTACTGTGAAATGTAGACAGACTGTAAAGTAGCCATCAGATTAGCATATGTGCTGTAGCGGGCAGATTACCGGTGTCCGTTCGTCTGACGTCACGACCATATGGCATGTCTGTACCGTGAGAATGTAAGACCTGTGCGCTAACTAGCCGCGTGTATAACGTGGAACTTTCATCTTTAATAACTTCTAACTGAGGAACCTGAGGAAATTAAAAGTTAATATACTAGTTTCTGTTATGAATAAAAATAAGTCATCCAAATTTGAGCTTTGAAACCTGCATATTTTGGAAATTAGAAAAATCTTACAGAAAACGCAAATTTCTACAATTTTCGAGTCTAAATAAATACCATTATGTATAGATCACCTTCAGTGACCATCCAACTATGAAACAAAATCACCTTCCGTGTTTTTGTATTTATTTTGAGAATTTTACTTTTAGAAATTCACCTATAATTTTGTTAAAACCATAAATGTTTTGAATTTTTGTGAACAGTTATTTTATATGAGTAGGTGAGAGTGAATGAGTGTGCCTGAGTGAATGAAAGAGGGACATTCGCCATTCTTTGCAAGTGTATAAAATCTAGGTTGGAACTCGCAAGTGTTCAGACGATGTAACCGTGGGAACAGAGTCGCCAGTGGTTCCCCATCTTAGTGAATGTCGGATGTCCAAGAGTGTATGGTATTGTACAAGCAGCCAGAACGTTCGCGAGTATTTAAATAATTTCTGGAAATAAAGTAAAGTCTAGTTTTCCTTTCGGTTTGTTAAATTATACAGTAAATTTTGTGTAACAAGAAATCATGACGTAAATGATTCAGAAGTCATGACTGGTGCGTGCTAGATTTTGGCGCGAGGCGCACCCAAAGAGTTAATTCTGATTGGCTGTGTGATGTGTGAGCCAATGAGATGCGAGGACGGTTAGCAGACCAGGAGAGTGAGTCGCGAGTGGATGAGGGGTCGCGAAGGAACTGTGATCGAGAAGAGACATGCTTGATGTGTCCTCGCGAATAATGTGTAAAATGAAGTCATAAAACGGCTTCATCGGTTCGGTACTGTGCGATTTGAGACTGGAAGAGTCCAGTAACGCGTAGTGTGAGTTTGAGCGAGTTGTGACTTTTCGTTCCGCGAAAGACGCGAGTAACTTTAATAATTAAAAGCGTGGCGGTACTTCGTAAACTTTTACTAAGTGCTTATGGCGAGCATTAACGTTAAAAAACGAACTATTATTGAACATCGACTGCAAACGTGTATGTTAGAAAATCGTCTGTGTTGCAGTTAAGTAAATTCCGTAACTTTGAAAGCTAATTCTGGCGGGGTTTGAGTGTGGATAGAATTGTGAACTGAACTTTCTTCAAACGTAGATTAGCGGGCTGATGATCAGGCTTAAAGACAATAAAGAGCTTAAATAGAATTACCAACTTCGCGTTCTCGTTTGAGTAAACAATTACTACCATTCCAATAACTCAATTTATTTAGGAAGATTGCTCATAGATTGTATTTCAGCAAACATGTATCGCGGCCTCCGGTGAGCGGCTATTAAATTGCAGTTTCTTCAACACTGCTTTTTCTGCAATTTTTCCAGTAGCTGCTATCAGGAGAGGCGAGTGCAGCAACTACCTAAGAAACGAGGTAGGTGGATTTTCTTTCAGGGAAAGGAAACTGCGCGATAAGAGCCTGACCCGTCGCAATACGCATTACAAAAAAAATTTACGCTTGTTTATACAGATATTAAAGCTTATTTACAACATTGCTATGGTCATCCTGTGGAGACGATCACAGCAGTCTTGAAAAGAAGCTTTAATGTTTGCGTACAGAAGCGTTAAATGTTTTTGTGATGCCAATTTGCCCTAATGATGAGGTATCACCAGAAAACATGTCGGTAAGCAAATAATATAGTTATCAACAAATTTTCTGACTGGTAGCGGTATTTGAAATCCATTTCGTATTTTTGAAACAGTCACGGTCGATTAGTAGACAATATGCTTCAGGTTATCTCTAGCATGCATCCTCTGCCACACAGCATTGGTACGCAGTACCCTCCGCCACGTACTATCGGTATGAACAATGAAGCATTCTTCTCCAAATACCTTTGGTACAAAGCACCCTCTGCAACACAACAAAACGTATGGACCATTCGAAAGAGCTCTACCATTCACCACTAGACCTCAATGACATCTTTTTCGCAGACAGCTAGGGCTTTAATTCATCATGGTGCAACCAGTTTGCACGACATATTTATAAATTAGACACACAAACCTTGCTAGGAATAATTCTAGCTATTACTCATTTACTTAACCTGATCAAGGTAGGGCCTTCAGGCCCTCCCTTACATCAGACCAGGGTTTCACACACACACAGCACCTTTTTTTCGTTATAAACACCAAAGAAATACCAGTAATTTTAATATGGAAAATCGTAATAAAATGATTTGGGTGTCTGTAGAGCCAATGCAAATAAATGGTACTGGCCAATAGCCACTAAAGTTAAATCTGTCTGTATTTCTACCACTGCTGGTTCCAATAACAATGATAACAATGATAGTGGCAGATTTGTGTGTTCAATACAGATATTTTCTGATACAGCGTGTCCCGGAGAAAGAAAATTTAAGAAGATTGAACCAGCTAAGAATATTGGGAATGAAGGACGCTCTGGATGTGAAGTGGAAACGAGTGCGTACAGGGACAATAGTGGTGATTATTGTTACTTCAATAGACATGGCACCAACTGTCTTTTGAAACTGGAGATGTCAGTCAGTTGTCTAATACAACGATGTAATTTGTTCCACAGTCGGTTTTCTGCTACTGGGAAGGACTTCAAGAAAGTGGCTGAGAGCTGGAGTGGGACAGAAAAAGAGTTTTGCTCTGATGTGAACGGGGGTCACTGCCGTGTTGTTCAGACAGGTGCTTTAAGGTCGAGGAGAAATACGAGGGACAGTGTACGGTGGTAAGGCAGCAGAGAAGACAGAAGGCATGAAAATATCCGTCCTTGTCTGCGCGCAGCCAGGATAGCTGTGCATATGATGGGGAAATACGATCAAAGAGTCGAACGTCACAAGTATTTCGAACACAGGCGTTCGTAACCAGTTCCCGAAGGTACGAGGGTTCCTCAGAATTACTTGTAGGATAACGTCGCTGTAATCAATCACTGAAACTTCAAGTGTCTGTACAACTTTCTTTTCCACAGCATGGAGAGACGTTGATACTTTCTTGCAGTTATGTACTCTGTCCAGTTTACATTTTCCTCTATTATTACTCGTAGACTCTTTGGTGAGGGGGACAATTTCATATGTGTCGCATTCATGATTAAAGATATTAGCAACTTTCCGATATTTCGGGTAATAAGCGTAGAATGACCAAACAATACTGCTTGAGTTTTGGATGCGCTGAGCTCTAACCCTATGCTCTGCTTCCAGTTTGGTAGTACACACAAGTCAGTATTGAAATTCTCGACAGCTGTTTTCTTAGTGAAATATTAATGGAAATTCCTGTAGTAGTTCCTGAGATTAGCCCAGACGCACAGGCAGAAACCAGGCCTGAAGTATTCAGTTTATACACACGACCGGAAAAAAGTGAATACACTATTTTAGAGGTTTCCAATTCACTCAATATTTATTTTTGCTATATTTATTTTAAAAAAGATCTTATCTTAAACATGGCAGTTTTCCATTTCCAGTATAACTCTTCATTATTACAAAACGTTTCAAAAATTATTTTTATTCATTAACTTGATTTAAATCGAAGACGGTAACACACGCCGACAAGATTTACTCTCGCTCAACGGCCTATGCATGGTGGCAACAGCTACCAGCTATCGGTCACTGGCGGCGGCGTCGAATGCAAGTTATGCCGCCTCTCTTCGACATGAATCAGAATACAAATAGAACATTGAGTATACATTTTAAACATCTTTAGTTGCAACAACAAAATTCAATACTAGTGCTACTCAACCATAGGTCATGATATCGATATATACCCACCTACCAACTGAGTAGTAGGACTGTCTGGACCTTCTTGTCAAACCACATAGTGCATATGGGGTACATGAAGGCACCCAATCGATCGTACTGATAGCGAATACTGTGCAGCGATACGTTATGCCACGCCTGTTCTACCTGTTCAGGTAGTTCTGTAAGAGTTATTGGTTAGCGAATTGTACGAATTCCATCATAGCCCACACGTGCTCGATTGGAACAAGCCCGAACGTCTTGCTGGCCAGGGAAATTGGTGCCTTATTTGTAGCAAACGTTGAGTCCCACGGGCATTGTGTTGGCGAGCACTATCCCGTTGAAAAAAAAACACCTTCCTACTCCAAGAAAGGCAAAATAACGCGTTTAACAACACTCCACACGTACCGTGTGCTGGTTAGCATCCACTCCAGAAACACGAAAAGGTGAACGAGAGTTGTAGCTTATCGTACGACAGACTCTAAAGCCGTGGGCGAGGCCAATATGTCTTGTACGAATGCACTCTACGAGACAGCGCTCTCCAGGTATACGTCGTGCACGCAAACCACCAACATCTTCGTACAGTCAGAATCTGCTTTCATTGCTGAATATCACGGCGGACATTTCCATCTTCCAAGTGGTCCTCTGACGGCACCACTCAAACTGTGCACGTCGATGCGGTGGCGTGAATGAAAGACTGGGTAGAGTTGTGTATGCCAGTAGTCCTACTGCTAAGAACTCTTTCGCAACATTCATATTGACATTTCCGGACTGACAAACCCCCTTATCTATGCCACTACTGCTCTTATAATACGACAGCCTTGGCTGACGTCTGTGCTGCATACCATTCACAACCTCATCTATGGGTGTTAGAACGTTCATGTGACCACTGGTACCAGCATCGTTGCGCGACGCAATACGCCGAACTTGCGTGGCAAGTCTCTGAAAGGACCACCTCGCCACTTCGAAAGACACAATGTGATCCCTTTCGGACTTAACTCATTTGCTGTACGAAGCACGAGTGGGTATCCATGTCATGGCTGCGTACTTGCTTCACATGTTAGCACCACACTGTATCATCTGGATGTGAGCATTCCCTATTAAAGGGTAGATGCAGATGCCGCTGTGATAGCTCTGATAGCTATGCCACAACGGTATCTGTTGGTGGACGACGCTGAAGCCATTATTAGTACATCTACTATCCCCCACGTGGCATAGCCGTCATTGGATCAAAATCGACGTCGCCTACCCGGATATACTATTTTTTCCGGCAGTGTATGTATGGAAGATTACACATATTACTTCGCTAGTCAATCTACAGGATGTTTAGAAACTACCATTGCAAACTTCTAGAACGTCTCGAGTGTAGCCAGTACATAATATTTTGAATAGGAACCCACGTCCGGCAACATACCGTTTCCGTTCTACAGCCGTCTGAAAACATGTCTGATGGGTAGACATGCAACAGGGTAATCAAGGCGCGCTGCGGTTATGTCGGATCGGCTGTCATTTGACGTCCATCCTGTCCCACTGACCTGCTTCGAGTTTCATTCACGTGTCTGTGAGTGTTAGAGCAACTTGTTTGAGTACACATTTGCAGAATACACCTATTTGATGCTTCTGAATGTCGAGTTCGTGGTGAAGGAAGAGCTACTCGTCGCCTTTATCAAGATCGTTATTCAGAATGTCCGGCGCCGTTGCATAGACCATTCGCCACAATTATTCAACGGCTTCGAGAAAAGGATACCTCCACCGCCACCGGGTGCGACTGTGGTGCTCCAAAGCGACGCCGTACACACGAACTGGAAGAGGCATTACTGCATCAAGTTGAAGATATCACGTCAACGAGTACACGAGCTATTTCACTGGATGTTAATGAGTGGAAATATAAAAATTTGTGGTGTACTAGGTCACACCTAATCAGCTACTTGTAGATGTGGTTGCATTATAAACATGCTTCCAAATGGTTGCACCACGGGAACGGTACGCTTCCGTCATGGGTTCCGATCCAAAATATTATCACTGCACTGTACAGGTCCTAGAAGTTTGTAACGAGAATTTGCGAACACCCTGTATATTTCACCTGAATTGTGTCTCCCTCTACTCTTTACGATGGTACATCGTCCTTCACTGAAGTACTATGGTTTTCACTGCACACGCGCACATGTTCATAAAGCAATATAGTCCCATGTGTATGCTGCCGGGTTGAAAGAACGTCACGTCCTGGCCCGCGCGAATTTTGACCGGTCTACATGCTCTCAGTACCAAGAATTTTTGCGAGCTGTTAACACGGCGCGCCGGATGGCGCCTACACTATGGCGCACGTGAATGAAATGCAGCGCATTACCAAAATGAATCATCTGTAATCTCATCACATCAATTAAATATCTATAACTTATTGCTATAAATAAGCATTACAATAAATCCAAAAACACAATAAAAATCTCTTTCCATTCTCTTTGACTTCGATATAAAAAAATAGCCCCATTTATTTTCATGAGTGGCTTTATCTAACTCTTCTAGCAAGTCGAATTTTCTTTCCTTCATTTTCAAGTACAGGAGTTCCATGTCACTACCTGTTTACATGTTGGAGCTATGCTGACTTTTCGTAATTCGTCAGTCTGAAAGCATAGTTGTGTCCTTAGCATATGACCGAAAATGTCCATCTGTCCGTCCAGTACACTTGTACTTGTACTATATTTTTACTTAATGACGATCATCACAATTCAAAGTATAACTTAGTGAATAACTGGTCTGGTACAGAAGTGTGGACTATTGTAATGGTAGACGAGGGCACACTATGCAGGTGATTTGTTTCATTTTATGTATTATATGAACGCTGCAAATGTGTTGTTAGCGTTCTTAGTGTTTTAACAGTATGAGCTGATTGTTGGTAACATGGTGATGAGAGACTTCGCTCTAAATGCATTGTTAAATTGTTGTTGTTGTTGTGGTCTTCAGTCCTGAGACTGGTTTGATGCAGCTCTCAATGCCACTGTATCCTGTGCAAGCAGCTTCATCTCCCAGTACCTACTGCAACCTACATCCTTCTGAATCTGCTTAGTGTATTCATCTCTTGGTCTCCCTCTACGATTTTTACCCTCCACGCTGCCCTCCAGTGCTAAATTGGTGATCACTTGATGCCTCAGAACATGTCCTACCAACCGATCGCTTCTTCTGGTCAAGTTGTGCCACAAACTTCTCTTCTCCCCAATCCTATTCAATACCTGCTCGTTAGTTATGTGATCTACCCATCTACTCTTCAGCATTCTTCTGTAGCACCACATTTCGAAAGCTTCTATTCTCTTCTTGTCCAAACTATTTATTGTCCATGATTCACTTGCATACATGGCTACACTCCATACAAATACTTTCAGAAATGACTTCCTGACACTTAAATCTATACTCGATGTTAACAAATTTCTCTTCTTCAGAAACGCTTTCCTTGCCATTGCCAAACTACAATTTATGTCCTCTCTACTTCAGTTATTTTGCTCCCCAAATAGTCTTTAAGTGTCTCATTTTCTAATCTAATAACCTCAGCATCACCCGACTTAATTTGACTACGTTCCATTATCTTCGTTTTGCTTTTGTTGATGTTCATCTTACACCCTCCTTTCAAGACACTGTCCATTCCGTTCAACTGCTCTTCCAAGTCCTTTGCTATCTCTGACAGAATTACAATGTCATCGGCGAACCTCAAAGTTTTTATTTCTTCTCCCTGGATTTTAATACCTACTCCGAATTTTTCTTTTGTTTCCTTTACTGCTTGCTCAATATACAGATTGAATAAAATCGGGGAGAGGCTCCAACCCTGTCTTACTCCCTTCCCAACAACCTTTCATGTCCCTCGACTCTTATAACTGCCATCTGGTACTGTACAAATTGTAAATAGCCTTTCGCTCCCTGTATTTTACCCCTGCCACCTTCATAATTTGATACAGAGGATTCCAGTCAACATTGTCAAAAGCTTTCTTTAAGTCTACAAATGCTAGAAACGTAGGTTTGCCTTTTCTTAATCTTTCTTCTAAGATAAGTCGTAAGGTCAGTATTGCCTCACGTGTTCCAACATTTCGACGGAATCCAAACTGATCCTCCCCGAGGTCTGCATCTACCAGTTTTTCCATTCGTCTGTAAAGAATTCGCGTTAGTATTTTGCACCCGTGGCTTATTAAACTGATAGTTCGGTAAGTTTCACATCTGTCAGCACCTGCTTTCTTTGGGGTTGGAATTATTATATTCTTTTTGAAGTCTGAGGGTATTTCGCCTGTCTCATACATTTTGCTCACCAGATGGTAGAGTTTTGTCAGGACTGACTCTCCCAAGGCCGTCAGTAGTTCCAATGGAATGTTGTCTACTTCGGGGGCCTTGTTTCGATTCAGGTCTTTCAGTGCTCTGTCAAACTCTTCACGCAGTATCGTATCTCCCGTTTCATCTTCATCTACATCCTCTTTCATTTCTATAATATTGTCCTCAAGCACATCGCCCTTGCATAGACCCTCTATATACTCCTTCCACCTTTCTGCTTTCCCTTCTTTGCTTAAAACTAGGTTTCCATCTGAGCTCTTGATGTTCATACAAGTTGTTCTCTTATCTCCAAAGGTCTCTTTAATTTTCCTGTAGGCAGTATCTATCTTACCCCTAGTCAGATAAGCCTCTACATCCTTACATTTGTCCTCTAGCCATCCCTGCTTAGCCATTTTGCACTTCCTGTCCATCTCATTTTTGAGACGTTTGTATTCCTTTTTGCCTGCTTCATTTACTGAATTTTTATATTTTCTCATTTCATCAATAAAATTTAGTATTTCTTCTGTTACCCAAGGATTTCTACTAGCCCTCGTCTTTTTACCTACTTGATCCTCCGCTGCCTTCACTACTTCATCCCTCAAAGCTACCCATTCTTCTTCTAATGTATTTCTTTCCCCCATTCTTGTCAATTGTTCCCTTATGCTCTCCCTGAAACTCTGTACAACCTCTGCTTCTTTCAGTTTATCCAGGTCCCATCTCCTTAAATTCCCACCTTTTTGCAGTTTCTTCAGTTTTAATCTACAGGTCATAACCAATAGATTGTGGTCGGAGTCCACATCTGCCCCTGGAAATGTCTTACAATTTAAAACCTGGTTCCTAAATCTCTGTCTTACCTTTATATAATCTATCTGATATCTTTTAGTATCTCCAGGGTTCTTCCATGTATACAACCTTCTTTCATGATTCTTAAATCAAGTTGCGCTCTGTGCATAATTTTACCGGGCGGCTTCTTCTTTCATTTCTCTCCCCCAATCCATATTCACCTACTACGTTTCCTTCTCTCCCTTTTCCTACAACCGAATTTCAGTCACCCATGACTATTAAATTTTCGTCTCCTTCACTATCTGAATAATTTCTTTTATTTCATCATACATTTCTTCAATTTCTTCGTCATCTGCAGAGCTAATTGGCATATAAACTTGTAGTACTGTAGTAGGTGTGGGCTTCGTATCAATCTTGGCCACAATAATGCGTTCACTGTGCTGTTTGTAGTAGCTTACCCGCATTCCTATTTTCCTATTCATTATTAAACCAACTCCTGCATTACCCCTATTTGATTTTGTGTTTATAACCATGTAGTCACCTGACCAAAAGTCTTGTTCCTCCTGCCCCCGAATTTCACTAATTCCCACTATATCTAACTTTAACCTACCCATTTCCCTTTTTAAATTTTCTAACCTAGCTGCCCGATTAAGGGACCTGACATTCCACTCCCCGATCCGTAGAACGCCATCCTCTTGAGTAGTCTCCGCCCGGAGATACGAATGGCCGACTATTTTACCTCTGAAATATTTTACCCAAGAGGACGCCATCATCATTTAATCATACAGTAAAGCTGCATGCCCTCGGGAAAAATTGCGGCCGTAGTTTCCCCTTGCTTTCAGCCGTTCGCAGTACCAGCACAGCAAGGCCGTTTTGGTTATTGTTACAAGGCCAGGTCAGTAAATCATCCAGACTGTTGCCCTTGCAACTACTGAAAAGGCTGCTGCCCCTCTTCAGGAACCACACGTTTGTCTGGCCTCTCAGCAGATACCCCTCCGTTGTGGTTGCACCTACGGTACGGCTACCTGTATCGCTGAGGCACGCAAGCCTCCCCACCAACGGCAAGGTCCATGGTTCATGGGGGAGGTGTTAAATTGTGTGAAACACTATTAAAGTGTTTGAGCGGTACAAAGTATTACTGTTAACGTATAATGACCTCCACTTCTTAAAAAAGCTGTTGATATTGACCTATTATATACTTCTCTATATTTTAAATGTGATCACATTTAAAATATGATAAGTTACTTGTCACCAAATAGCTCCTACGATGTTGACTCTTGCGGCAGCGTTTATCGATACCTTCCGCTCTAGCATAAAGTCTTTATGTCATTACCGGGTAGCTGAGGCTCGGATATCTCACTAGGTGGCAGCGACGTAGCCTTTCCTAAGCGTAAATACTCGAGCGTGAGCTCTTGCCAGGAGGTTGGTTGAGTGTCCACTGCAGCACTGTTACTTGTGGGCGACATATTTCTGTCGGCTCCATCTAACGGCCAAAGAACTGGCCTCGGCAGTTGAGTCTATTAGGAATATCGAGGTGGACGTGTTGATTGTTAACGGGGCTGCCATGCTGTTGGAAGCGCCTGTTTATTCCCTGCTGGATCATTGGCGAGTCATGGGCAGAGGCGGTGGGTTATAGCCCTCCCCCCCCCCCCCCCCTTCACCAGATACAATCTTTTTTTATATAATTGTGTAGCAATATAGGTTACTCTGTACTTCAAACACATATTAACAAAAGAAAAAGAGCGTGAAACAGCTTACTATCTAAACCAATAAATATCATTTAACTTAAAATGGGCGTCTTATTATTTATTAATATACATTGGACGTGTAGTAACGTACCACTTACAATAATCAAAAAAGCTAAATATGTTCTTGCAAATATCCATAAAGAAAGAGATATGGACGTTGAAAATACCATTGACGTATTCAGTAAAAGGAAACAGAGACGAATGAGCGTGATAAATTGGGCAGAAGATGGAAATATCCAGTGAATTTTGTTACACAATTTGTTTATCTTCATGTCAAGTTAAAGTTCTTACGTACATATCATCTTCTATATCCAGAAAATTAATGAAAACTTATTCGTTATAAGTTGACATTTTCTATGGTTTATGTAATTTATAAAATCTTCCATGTTAAAATAACTTTTTTTTACCCTGAACTTTAAGCAATACCAAATTTTACCAATTTGCCGGTGAAGGACCCCAACTCTCCTTTTGTTAACCCGTCTTCTAGAATCACGCCTGGTCGTGATTGGGTTGGAGTCCAAGTCCACGAATACACTGCTTTGCCTGCTAAGTAGGGGCCTTGTACCGGTTTCATTTTCAGCCAGGAATAACAAGGAAACTTGGTAACATTTGCTTCACTGCATCGGGTGCCAGGGAGAGGAATTTTAGAAAACCCCGTGTTCTGCTGTAAGCTTCCGTCATCCTGATCATCGACACACATTGGATTGTAAAATTGTGTGGTCCCAACCTGCCTGGGAACATTGGTTATGCTCTGTTGTTCTAATTAGCCAGTGTGTTACTTTTTGTTCAATTTTTGTACAGTTCTGCCTCAGATTTGGTGGAGGGTTGCCTTTTCAATATACATATTGTAGGCTGGGGAACAAACATTGTCCGTATTTACCCTGTATTATTTGTGTTTGCGTTGTATAAAAAAAAAGCGTAAGGCCGATGGCAGTGACAGAAGTACTTGTGGCCTTTGCCGATGGTGGCCGTTTGGTGATTGCTCTTTGGTCTACTCTTTATTTTTTGTTTCACAACATAATGCCTGATGCGGTAGGAAGCTGGTTGTGGAATGGTAAGGTACTGGGATAACAAACTTACAAAATACTTTATTATCAGAAATACGTTTGAACAAGACGGGTTTAACGAAGGTTCATCACGTCAATAAACACAGTACTTTAAAAGCGTGGATGAAGAGCGACAGTTAAAAAAATAGCCGCCCGTTGGCGAATCCCAAACAAAATCCCTTTCTGCAATTTTGTCATATGATGACATGTTGGAGACCGTGGCTGTTTTTGAAGACAAATGTTGATGCTGTTAGGACAGCAACCAGCCACAAATCCCTTTCATTTGATTATCAAAATAATTTAAGATAATAAGCAGTCGTAGCAAGGATGATTAATTTCCTTGCGGTGTTACTTGTTAACAGACAGTTACAGGTCAAGAACATCCAACTGATCAACCAAATAAATACTCCTAGCAACTACACAATCGGCTTGAGGCCCAGTAATTGATGCCTACGATGGCGAAGACCTTTCAAGTAATTAAATTTTTCACAAAAATTTCAGTCAGAAACAATATGCATCGCCAGTGAAGACCAGCTTAAGAGAACACTGACCAACCTTACCTCAAAATTGCACTACCCAAAAAGCTTCAATAAAATTTAAGAAACATGCAGAATAACGGAACCAACAGCCGGTGCCCATGCATACAAGTTTTAAAATGGACGAAGGTGGTTTAGGATTTACACTGAATTTGCTTTTAAAGGACCATAATCTGACGTCCAAGTGTGCCTGCGCGGTCAGGTAGGCTATCAGTCTAAAAAAAACACAGTTACGTCAGCGGGATTTAGAATGAATCATCTGTAGGAAATCATAATGGAAGCTGTTTGTAAATGTAAAAGCCCCCCTGGCTACTACCATTTTGGAATCAGCTGACCAGCAGTCTTACAAAAATGCAAACCATTTTCACAAATGTATGAGGACTACCAAAACTGATCTGATGAATGCCACTAGACCAACTAATGCATACAGTGAGCCATTCAATAAACAAGGTGTTAAATAATGTTTGATCTTGCCGGTAACCTACTCACGCGTAAGCAAAACTGAACACTATTCTAATGGAACAGAATACATCAATAAGTAAAAAAAAAGGTTGGCAAGCACTGAATAGGTAATGCGCCATCCAAGTACCGCGTAGAAAATTTTTAACACTAAACAGTGTCATGCGTGCACAATCAACCAAGCCACGCTACCCAGTAAATTATAATCCATGTTCGGCATAAACAGCGAATACGTGTCCAGAAAAATACGAATGAGCTCCTTTGTTCACAACAGATAATTGGAAGAACAACCACCAAATAGCAGCTACATCCGAAAGGAACGAGGAAGCAGTTGCTCACATTAAATTAGGGCCCATTACAGAAAAAGGGTCACAATTAACTTCACAAGGTAAACACATAATTGTTCCCTGAGCAGGCTCACTTCCTCCAATGGTCGAGTAGCTGGCAGTTAAACTACAACCAGCGTGACGGCGCCAATAACATTTCACAGGTTAGGCTTCCGCATTCCAGATATGTTCGACTCAAAGGAGCGCTCACTAGTCTTAGGTAAAACAGGCTTTCAGTTCTCCACACTGCTGCTAACAACTTCCTTCTGTTTGCTATGCATCTCCTTATATCCCCACCTGCTGCTGTTCACATGTCTTGTTGTTGGCCAGCGTCCCCGAGTTTCCCAGCAACGGATCACAGACAAACACAGGCTAGATACTGTCGATATCTGATGTCGTGTACATGTCACAAAGACTAAATATTTGATCTAATTTGTGTATTTTAAATTTATATTTAATTTAGTTGGCTTCTTGTAGTAGTATTTAAGAGCCTAAAGACGTCTGGTATGTTTCAACCAGTCTGTTATCGTTTATGGATCTTGAGATTACGGAATTTAAAACATAAACACACAGCCCTTTGGAAAGCCTTGTACCCTGAAGGTTGCTTTTTGACTTTCGGTAACTCTTTTGAAAGGTAGTTGGAAACATGTGATGGAGTTAATAAATTCTGATTTCCCTTGGTGTAACAATTTAATCTAACTGTTGTCAAGGCTATTAGCCAAATGCTATTTTTTTAGTTTTGCTAATCTCAGCTGCTGCGTATGGCGAACTACAAAGTGTAACTGTTTTAAAATTGTTTTGAAACACATCGGCTGTCTTGAAAGCGCTTTGTTAATTATTGTGTTTCTTTAAGGTGGCTGATAGTTGGAATTGTTTTTCATGTTTTGTTGCTTGTACCCTCATTATTCTGAACGTTTGCCAGAGCAGAAAAATTAATAGGGGATAAATAACTTTCTAAAGTGTCTGCCTGGAAAGTAAAGAGAGCTAAAACTTATTGCTGTTTTTCTGGTTCACCTTATTGTTAAATAAAGTAACTGAAACTTTATTAATTTATTTGGTGTACCACTTTACCACTCACCAATCTATGTCCCTACCGTTTCAGACGTATAGAATCTGAAATTCGCTAATTTATGACCAACACCGGTAATGACTGGGCCAACGCCGGTAACGATTGGTATTGTACTGCAAATGTTATTGCCTATAAAACCCAAATAAATGTATATGGTTTCTGCTGTATAGTGACCTACAAGTTCCAATGAGTGTTACACTTAAACTGAAAGTAACTTCTTCTTCATTTCGTTATCTCAGCTGATACTGTACATCGCCCTGTAGCCCAAAAACTTAACAGTTTGTGCTGGTTATAGACATTCCATACTGTCATAGAACATATCTGCGATGCAACACATGAAAGAAAAGGTTGGTGGTGCATCGTCATGGATACAACTGATTATCCCGGGATGGGACCAACCAACTGCAATTGTACTGAGGCTTGGTAACGAATTAAACATGAAGAATTAATCACTGTCAACATTAATTCATTGTTACCTAACGACTAGAAGTGTAGCACTCGACCTTACTACAGTATGTGCCTCATCTGTACACGTACTGATAATCTCTTCGTTGAGTGCCCCTGATCACACACACACGCACCCATCTTCACACTAGGTGTTCATTTGTGTTCTACTGTTTAAGCCATCAAAAACAAGGATCTATCACGAGGCAACATAAATTGCTGTAGATACATTATTGAATAAACAAGTTACTTAATAAATAACTGAATAATAAAAGCAAAAATATTCAGTACAAGATCCCATAGGATACTCATTTGTCCCAAGAGGGTTGTTATTAACTATGCATTTATTCAAAACAAATTTAACTCTGTTGCAAGTGGTGGTATCACAGTACAAACACAGTACAAACATAGTAGCAAAAGTGTTTGACCTTGCACTCCACATTAAGTGTTTATAAGCATCAGTGATCACAGACTAAAGTATGAAGTCATGAACCAAGTCACTGAAATAGCAACAAACTTTAATGTTCAAGCTATGTACACTGCTGGAAATGGAAAAAAGAACACATTGACACCGGTGTGTCAGACCCACCATACTTGCTCCGGACACTGCGAGAGGGCTGTACAAGCAATGATCACACGCACGGTACAGCGGACACACCAGGAACCGCGGTGTTGGCCGTCGAATGGCGCTAGCTGCGCAGCATTTGTGCACCGCCGCCGTCAGTGTCAGCCAGTTTGCCGTGGCATACGGAGCTCCATCGCAGTCTTTAACACTGGTAGCATGCCGCGACAGCGTGGACGTGAACCGTATGTGCAGTTGACGGACTTTGAGCGAGGGCGTATAGTGGGCATGCGGGAGGCCGGATGGACGTACCGCCGAATTGCTCAACACGTGGGGCGTGAGGTCTCCACAGTACATCGATGTTGTCGCCAGTGGTCGGCGGAAGGTGCACGTGCCCATCGACCTGGGACCGGACCGCAGCGACGCACGGATGCACACCAATACCGTAGGATCCTACGCAGTGCCGTAGGGGACCGCACCGCCACTTCCCAGCAACTTAGGGACACTGTTGCTCCTGGGGTATCGGCGAGGACCATTCGCAACCATCTCCATGAAGCTGGGCTACGGTCCCGCACACCGTTAGGCCGTCTTCCGCTCACGCCCCAACATCGTGCAGCCCGCCTCCAGTGGTGTCGCGACAGGCGTGAATGGAGGGACCAATGGAGACGTGTCGTCTTCAGCGATGAGAGTCGCTTCTGCCTTGGTGCCAACGATGATCGTATGCGTGTTTGGCGCCGTGCAGGTGACCGCCACAATCAGGACTGCATACGACCTAGGCACACAGGGCCAACACCCGGCATCATGGTGTGGGGAGCGATCTCCTACACTGGCCGTACACCTCTGGTGATCGTCGAGGGGACACTGAATAGTGCACGGTACATCCAAACCGTCATCGAACCCATCGTTCTACCATTCCTAGACCGGCAAGGGAACTTGCTGTTCCAACAGGACAATGCACGTCCACATGTATCCTGTGCCACCCAACGTGCTCTAGAAGGTGTAAGTCAACTACCCTGGCCAGCAAGTTCTCCGGATCTGTCCCCCATTGAGCATGTTTGGGACTGGATGAAGCGTCGTCTCACACGGTCTGCACGTCCAGCACGAACTCTGGTCCAACTGAGCCGCCAGGTGGAAATGGCATGGCAAGCCGTTCCATAGGACTACATCCAGCATCTCTACGATCGTCTCCATGGGAGAATAGCAGCCTGCATTGCCGCGAAAGGTGGATATACACTGTACTAGTGCCGACATTGTGCATGCTCTGTTGCCTGTGTCTATGTGCCTGTGGTTCTGTCAGTGTGATCATGTGATGTATCTGACCCCAGGAATGTGTCAATAAAGTTTCCCCTTCCTGGGACAATGAATTCACGGTGTTCTTATTTCAATTTCCAGGAGTGTATATGAGTCTCTATGCATTGACAAATTCATCTCACCAGAAATGCTGACCCACTGATAGCCTGACTAAGAGGCTATGCCCACTAGTGACCAGAGTTGCACAATATATTTTTAGGTCCCAAATTCATGCACCCAAAATAATTCTAAGTCACCAGTTTCACGCACGCACACGTGGCTCTCTGGCAGCACAGTCTTAACAGGAATCAAGCTTACTGGGCTAGTACTGAAGATGAATGACCTCCAACTTTCCTATGCCCAACTGTTTGAAAATTTAGTCGTATGACCCACTGACTAATTCAAGGTAGAAACTTTCAACTTGACCAGCACTTCTAACGTTATACATATTTTGACATAAGTAAATCTTAAACATATACAGCATACATTTACGGTTAGTTTTCATTCTGATCTTACATTATTCGATTTCATACATAGCAAATATATTGATTTTATTAGCTATTATATGCTGCAACACAGAACTTCAACAGCCTAATCAAAATGATGACTGTTGTTCGTCATGACCTGCAGTACAATGCTATTCAAATGACCATCTCATAAATATTATATTACCAGCGTTCTTATTCAGTTCATCAGGAAAATGAGATAATTGAATGAATCATTCATAATTGTGAGAATCTGCGCTGTTTGTGTGACGACACCTCTGCTTTGGCACTATTGTGAAAAATATTCCATTCATTATTTATAACAGTTTGTGTACATGTACAGTAACATTATAAACATGTCGCTCTACAGTTGGTTTTAAGATTATAATGATTTCTGTATCAGGCTGCTAAAACAGCAGTGTCATCATCATGCTTTGCTGGTTTCAGGACCCATCCAACTCTGTGTTGTACAAAGATATAGTTTGTCTGTGATTTATGTTATTAATTTTATGAGCTTCTTTATGTAGAAGGTGATACCTTTGTTAATATTGAATTTATAGATATGGCAATATCTTTATGAGATTGTCTGACTACCTGAAGTTTAAATTCGTCTTTGGCTTTCTGACAGCAAATCTGGAAGTGGGTTAAGTGTTTTCAGTGAATATTATTAGATTCAAGTTTTAAAACAGTTGCTTACTGACCATACGGCCACCCTTCTACATGGAAGCCCAGGCATTTAGTTCCCTCCTACTTTGGGGTTTTCCAAGATGCGAGGCCGCTGCTGCTTGGCTAAGGCACAGACAATGATATACAGAAGGCAAACCTCCATGACGGCCCGGTGACGTGAGCAGGTGTGCGGGACGGAGGCATTTCAGCAGTTCCATTAGACGATGCATGGTGGCGGTGGGGTGAGGAAGTTCCCAGGCATCAGGAGACATGTAGTGTTCGTCCTTACCACCACTTACCCTCAGACGCCAGCACAGAGTAACATGTGACAAACGACAGAGTCCTCACATTGTCACAATCCCCCATGTGCAAAGGCAGGTAATGCGGTACTGAAACTCGAAGCATAAACAAGCACGTTGTTCTACGACGTTTAGACACTACTGACATTTAGGCTGTCGCCACAAAGTATTTTCTGGAAATATTTTTAAGAATATGAGGCATCTCATTACAGAAAGAAATTGAGCATGAAACGGGTTGTGGATTCATCGGAAAAAATACAATGGTGCAGTTCTTTTCTTTCCATGTGAAGGACAAGCATAGGTACCTTGAAACCAATTATATTACTTAAGTCCTTGATGCATTACGCATGACTGTCTTTTTTGTACTGCCTCAACAGGTATCAAACCTTTATAATATTTATAACTTTTGCTTCTCCTTTTATTCAGTAACAATATTCGTATATTTGAAAGGACGAGTCTTGACACAAATTCACATTCTTAATCTGTTACTGTAAATATAGGTTCTTATATTCAAATAGTCTGCCTGTTACGAGTTACTATTCTATGCAGTTGTAATGAAATCTCCTCTTAGTGTTTGTCTTCTACAGACACTAAAAGCAATAGCTAATTTCGTTAATTTTGCCGCGTTATAAGATTATCATTTTTAAGTAGGGTCAAAGCAGCAGCTTTAAGTGACGAACAGTTTTTGTTGATAGTAGTGCAAGCCCTAGAGTTGTCAAAACCGAAATTGTATGTATAACTGAGTCCTCTACGTTCAGAAAAGAAGCGGAAATACTCAGTAACATCATCATTTGGCTCTTGCAACTCAAATACGGATTTTCCTTGTTACATGATCTTTAATATAGACGATGGATGTATTTTGTTAGCCTACAGCACTGTAACAAAGTATATATTCTAAATTCCATAGAGCCATTGTAAGCAAATCAAAGCAAGCGTATCAATCTCTTAACTTACCAGCGTATTACTGTTGATTCAATGAAATGTGTTTTAATTATTTCATCAGTGATCGTACAAGATTACACACGGCCCTGTCAGATCAATGTAAAAACAGTCAGTTAGCCAACGTGCAACATTCGAAAAACAAATTAGTTACATGCGCTGATCTCTAACTCTGTCGTTAGTAACGAAAAACATGCTATGTATAGATAATATTCTTCTCGGGTATGCAGCCGGATCATAACGTCTTCAAGACACAATATTCCGCGGTCCAACTGGCCGCCATCTTCAGGTGACAGTGCTGGTGCACGATCTGGCCGGAACTGACTTCCCAGCGCAAGCGGCGGCCCCTCTATAGGCCGCAGAAGACCCACAACGCGTGCGCGAGAAGGTGCCGTAACCGCCCTCTAGCGCAGTAGACATACCCCGCCGCCAGTGATGGAAAGAGGCGAAATCGAGATATCGCTGTCAAAAATTAAAAATAAAAATAAATAATTTTTTTTATTCCGACGATAGAACCACAGACCGTTGCTTTTTAATGTCAGATAACACTGGGTCCCAAGTCTTACTTAAAAGAAAACCCTTGTCTCTATTAATAAGATTGTCAGATAACCGAATCTCTATGGATTCTTTTAAAATACAGTCCCAATAGCGAGATGCAGGGGCAACCATTTGGGTCTCGTCATATAGTATTCTGTGTCCCTCGGTGAGACAGTGTTCCGCCACTGCAGACTTCTCAGGTTGAAGCAGTCTTGTATGCCGCTGATGCTCAACACATCGCTCCTGAATGGTCCGGATTGTCTGACCAATGTAAGTCTTTCCACAGTGGCAAGGGATCTTGTACACACCGGGCTTCCTCAAACCCAAGTCATCCTTAACAGAGCCAAGGAGCGCTCTAATCTTAGCTGGCGGGCGAAAAATACTTCTGATGTGATATCTTTTCAGAATCCTTCCTATCATTGAGGAAATGCTCCCAGCAAAAGGCAGAAAAGCTACCGATTTGCAGGTATCTTCTGGTGGTTCAGGCGAAGGTCCAAACTGGAAAGCACGACGGATCTGTTTATCTGTAAAGCCATTCTGCTTGAACACAATCTTAAGATGGTCCAATTCTTGTGTCAAGCTTTCTCCATCTGAAATGGCATAAGCTCTTCTCGCCAACGTCCGCAGGACCCCCGTACGCTGGAACGATGGATGACAGCTGGAAGCATGTAAGTAACGGTCCGTGTGCGTAGGCTTTCGATAAACGCTGTGTCCCAGTGTCCCATCATCCTTTCTGTACACCAGAACATCCAGAAACGGAAGCTTTCCATCATTTTCCACCTCCATTGTAAATTTGATGCTAGGATGCAGGGAATTGAAATGATATAGGAGGCGGTCCAGAGCTTCTCTCCCATGAGGCCACACCATAAACGTATCGTCAACGTACCTCCAAAAACAGGTTCGTTTTAAGGACGCTGTCTTCAGCGCCATATCCTCAAAATCTTCCATAAAAAGATTGGCGACTATTGGGGACAAAGGGCTCTCCATAGCCACTCCGTCAGTCTGTTCAAAATATTTGTCATTGAATAAAAAGTAAGTCGACGTTAACACGTGGCGACAAAGCTTGGTTGTTTCCTCATCCAGTTTCTCACCAATTAATTGCAAGGATTCTTCCAGAGGAACCCGGGTAAAAAGCGACACGACATCAAAGCTCACAAGCAAATCCCAGGGACTAAGAGACAAGGACTTCAATCTCTGAATAAACACCATAGAATTGGGAATGTGATGTTCGCATTTACCGACGTGAGGGCCAAGAACAGATGCTAGATACTTGGCTAGATTGTAGGTAGGAGGGCCCAAATTACTCGCGATCGGACGAAGCGGGACCCCTTTCTTATGAATCTTGGGTAGACCGTATAATCTCGGTGGCACGGCAGCACCAGGACGAAGTTTTTTGAGAAACGTCGTCAGGTAAAGAACTCTTCTTCAACAGTGAAAGCGTCTTCCGTTTTATCCGTTCAGTTGGGTCGTCCTGCAATGTTCTGTATGCTGAGTCTTCAAGTAAGAGATCCATCTTTCCCAGATAGTCAGACAATCCGGACCATTCAGGAGCGATGTGTTGAGCATCAGCGGCACACAAGACTGCTTCAACCTGAGAAGTCTGCAGTGGCGGAACACTGTCTCACCGAGGGACACAGAATACTATATGACGAGACCCAAATGGTTGCCCCTGCATCTCGCTATTGGGACTGTATTTTAAAAGAATCCATAGAGATTCGGTTATCTGACAATCTTATTAATAGAGACAAGGGTTTTCTTTTAAGTAAGACTTGGGACCCAGTGTTATCTGACATTAAAAAGCAACGGTCTGTGGTTCTATCGTCGGAATAAAAAAAATTATTTATTTTTATTTTTAATTTTTGACAGCGATATCTCGATTTCGCCTCTTTCCATCGCTGGCGGCGGGGTATGTCTACTGCGCTAGAGGGCGGTTACGGCACCTTCTCGCGCACGCGTTGTGGGTCTTCTGCGGCCTATAGAGGGGCCGCCGCTTGCGCTGGGAAGTCAGTTCCGGCCAGATCGTGCACCAGCACTCTCACCTGAAGATGGCGGCCAGTTGGACCGCGGAAATATTGTGTCTTGAAGACGTTATGATCCGGCTGCATACCCGAGAAGAATATTATCAATTATTACGCCGGGAAAGCCTTCGTAGTCACATGCTATGTATAATTAACAACCGAACATAAAGCATGTAAGGGTAGAGTACCCTTACATAGTATCTATCATACATTCTATGCAGCGATCATAAACTAAAGCAAAGACTGCAGTGAAATCAACAATGTGCGAGTGGGCGAGCAGGGAGTTGAGCGTTGGAGTCCATGAGTGGAAGTCGGTTGTGTGAGAGGCTAGAGACGTTTGCTCGGTAACGAGGCCGAAGGTAAGTGGCAGAATATAGGCATAATGGCGCACAGTATTTGATTTCTGTTGAGTGTTTATAAATGTAGGTTTAAAAAAATGGTGTTTTAATTAATAAAAGCTAGTATGTGAGGAAGGAGATGTTATCACTTACTAGTTTTCCTTAGATTTCACTAGAACAGAAGGACACGACAGTGAGTTTCATGAAAAGGAGCTATTACTTATTATGCTAAATTAAGTAAATGTAACGTCATCTTCAGCGTATACGAACAATAAAGATCGGTGCTAAGCTGGTGGGAGGTTCTATATGGCGATGCCTGTGTCGGATTTTGATTCCTTAGCAATCTTTGGAAACAATGCAGAAGACAACACACCAAACGGTGAGTCCGCAGCGTTTCCGCACAGTAGCGCTTGGGAATTAATTGAATTCAACGTTGTGTAGGATTAGGAACAATCAATAGTGTTACTGATTTTTAAGTTGCGAGTAAACTTTTCAATTAAGAGCAGGCATAAGTTGTAACAAACAGTGATTGTTGTGAACAGTGTTAATATGGCTAATTCAGAACAAAACGGTAGTGTTGCTAAAGACGAGGGAGGACAATTTAATAAAGTGGTTGACAGAGAACAAATTAATGTGATGGAGAATAGTACAGTTTATTCGACAGAGGACAGCAGTATTGTTAATTCTGATTTACCTAAAAGAAGTTCAACACCGGTGGTTATCCAGAAAACAGAAACTGGTATTGTCAGTAAAGACTGTATGTCTCAATTGTTAGAAGCAATCAAAAATGTTCATGAGGAAAATAGACAGGCGCGTGCAGAAACAAAAGCTTTTCATGAGGAAAATAAAAAGGCGCATGAGAAGAAGACAAAATTTTGTGATGAAACAAGAAAGTTCTACCACGAAATCAAAAATGATTATCACACACTATCTAATGCGATTAGTAATTTGCGAATGTAACTCACCAGCTGATTTGAACAAAAGCGTGATGAGGTCCGAAAAGATTGTCAAGACGAAAATGAGGCCATTAGCAGCGAAATTACACATCTTAAAATACAAGTTAATCGACGGTGTCGGCAAACTGAAGATTCTGTTAGCAAAGTTAATGACAAAGTTAAGGTTCAAGATGAGGAAGTCGTCAAAATTAAAACTTCTCTTAAAGTCAACATAGAGTCGATAATTAAGATGGTTAATGGCCTCCAAATGCGATGTGATGAACTAAGTGATGAGGTAGATGAGATACGACAAAACGTAACAAAGAACGACACACTGTCAAAAGGAATTAATAATGAAATTTTGCGTGTTGAAATCAATGCAGTATTACGTGAGCAATATAGCAATACTGTTGGTTTAACGCAAATAATTGTTGACAATGGACTGAAAAATTCTCTCACTGCCAAATTATGCAAGACATCGCGGTAAAATGCGTGAATTTATGCAAAGGTACTGGAACGACAATGTGTACTTGGACGATCCGGTTACAGTAGAAATTATCATTTTTGGTGCATGAGAAGTTGGCACTCACACCACAGTTAACAACTGAGCGAGTGTGTTTGCTAATTGACCGAATGGAAGTGCCCATTGCTGAACGGCAACAACGTGAGCGAAACAGTAATAATAGTTACCCGAATCGTAATAAAGTCCCATCGCGGAAAGAAATTCCAAGTTACTGGCGACCGAAAGTGTTTGACAGCTGAGGCGATCATAGACACAGAAGAAACGGATACAATGTACAAGACGGATTCAGGTCAAATCATCCGCCGAACCGGCCACACTGACAGAGACAGAAGACAGTGTTGATCGCCAGAACGCGCAAGAAGCCGCGATCGCAATCAGCGAGATTCTGAACAGTTCAACTAACCAAAGTTTCGGAGACGACCCGCTCCGAAACTCTGTCGTAGGGACAAGGGTCGGATATTATGATAAATGCCATAAAGTGTAAACATGTAAACGACGGTAAAAAAGATTTATACCGAGAAGATGAAGAAACTAATAGAAGAAATTCTGATGCCATTTGTAGAAGCATGCGGCATTGTTATGGATGCATTAATTGATTCAGCTAGCGAGGCAAGTGCTATTCCTGAAACTGCACAATTAAACAATCTTGTAGCTGAAACTTCCTGGCAGATTAAAACTGTGTGCCCGACCGAGACTCGAACTCGGGACCTTTGCCTTTCGCGGGCAAGTGGTAGAGCACTTGCCCGCGAAAGGCAAAGGTCCTGAGTTAGAGTCTCGGTCGGGCACACAGTTTTAATCTGCCAGGAAGTTTCATATCAGCGCACACTCCGCTGCAGAGTGAAAATCTCATTCTGGGATCTTGTAGCTATTCCCACATTTCCTGTTAACGGCGTACGTATTGTCAGTGCAGTTGGAAACCGAAGCAAACCAATTAAAGGACAAGCATACTAAAATTTCGTATTCAAGAGGACGAATGTGAGAAGAGTGTGTTAATCGTTGGCTCTGTCAATGTTGGACTAATTTTCGGAGTTGATTTGTTGTCAGAGATGAGATGTATTAATTTTGAAGTGAACTGTCTGCGAACGAGGAAAGATAATGAAGAAAGAAGAGTTCCATTTAAAGGATTTATTGTGGATGAGGATAAGGACGCTGCGAGCATGAAGATAATAATGACACGTTATAGAGGAGAAGATGAAACTGTAACTGTAAACAATTTCGAAAATTACGCTAAGCTGTGAGAGAGCAACGAAGAGGGTGCTCTAAATTGTATTCAAACCAAGATTCGAGCGTTAATGGAATTGCCTGAAGCAGAACCAGAAGGACTAAGGTAACCACTGAGATGCTACGTCGACTTATTTTCAAAGATACCGGGATTAATTAAAGAACGTATTTGTAAAATTAAAGTAAAGCATAATGAGCCATTCCGTAGTATGTCATAGGCGATACCATTGGCAAAAAGGGAAGCTGTTAAGAAGGAAATATATAGGATGTTGAATAATCAAATAACTAGCGTTCAAACAGCGAATATTCAAACTCCATACATGCTGTAGCAAGGAAGGAGGGCACAGTTCGCATTGTTCTTGACGCCTGTGCAATGGACAGACAGTTGCTCTACAGCTGTTTGTGCAGATACGTGGGTGTCCCGTGTAGCTTCTGCCGCGCGACCGCTCACGGCCCGTGGGACTGGGATGGCCGGCAACCAGAAGATGGCTACAAACTCCCGGCGTCCGCGCACACCAGGAGGAAAACTTGCCGACCAGAGGCCGAACGCTGACGACTTGGACATCCACGAATAGCCTCTTTCCTTCCATCTTCCCTTATGTCATGACTGGCCAATCATATTACAGGGCCAATTAAAAGTTTTACAACAGTGATGTCAGACATCGATAGTCTGTAATAAATAGAAGCACCTGTCCCCATTCAAAAGCAGTCGTGCCCTGAGGAAGGCCGTTGCAATTCGGCTGAAACGTCGGTTTTAGTTTATTATTATTGTTAGTTTTTAGCAATGACGGGGCATAATACCCAGAAGAATTTTATTCACTGTGACACCGGCCGCGGAAGCCTACGTTCTTATATCATATAACGCCTTATGTGGACAAAATTTTGATTAGCACCGCTCCATGGGAAGAATATTTGGGATTTATTCATCGGGTACTTGAAGCATTTAGGAGAGCTGGAGTGACTGTTAGCTTGGAAAAATCGGAATTCGCCAACTTGCAAATTAAATTCCTTGGGCATATTATTTCGTCAAGAGTGATTGAACTAGATCCAACAAAAATGGACACAGTAAAAAATTTTCCATCACCTAAGTTCTCTAATCAACTTCAGTCGTTTCTTTCTTCTGTAATTTTTATCGTCATTTTCTTCCTGGATGCTGCTTATCTTCTCCTGTCTTATTGGAACTGCTGAACATCAAGAAGCACTTGATTTAATAAAAGACCGTGTGTGTGAAGCACCTATCCTTCACCACCTTGATTTAAGTAAACCGTTTTAACTTGGGACCGATTCAAGTGATAATGTTCTAGGTACAGAATTACATCAGTTAATTGAAGTTAATGGAGTTATTTAACACCACACTACTGCATTTGCGCACTCACGAGCTGGGAGCGAAAAATGTACTGTCATGGAAAGAGAAGCAATTGCTATCGTTTGGAGTTTCGAAAAGTTTCGTTTTCATTTATTTGCTAGGCATACGGTAGTAGCATTATCGTTCTTGATGAGTTGCAAATTGATGCACGATAGGTTAACGCTGTGGTCGTTAATGTTTCAGCAATACAGTTTTGAGATTCAGGATTGTAATACGAGAGTTGAATAAAAAGTAATGCCTCCACCTTCTGTAATTGGGTTTGAATGGGAATATTTTAATAAATCAAACGCAGAAACAATCCTTAGAATGTGATCTTTAATTGCCAATATTCACTTGTCCACATAATCACCAGCCAGTTGGATACATTTCTGAAGCCTTCACGGAAGAAGTGGACACTCTGTTTCCACAACCACAGTCTCACAGTTCTTTCAACGTGTTCATCAGAAGCATAATGATGTCCCCACAGATCGTCTTTAATTAGCGAGAACAGATGGAAGTCAGACGGCGCTAAATGTGGACTGTACGGAGGATGTCGTACGGTGGTGAGATTCATTCTCTAAAGTTCTGTTGTGGTGGCACGTGAAGTGTGTGCTTTGGCATTGTCATGCTGCAGGGAAATATTTTCCGTTTCTTATCGGACCCTCGTTAGCAGTCGTTTCAGAGTTTTCAGCGTTATGATGTAACGCTCTGAATTTATTGTTGCTCCACGATCAGGGAAATCAACATGGATAACAACATCTGCGTCCCAGAACATTGTGGCCATGATTTTTCTAGCAAAGGGCTGCGTCTGGAATTTCTCTTTCACACATTCTTAAGAAAAACTGATTGTACTTGCAGTTTCTCTCTGAGTGATACGACGATCGTCCTGAATCAATTTGTCAACATTTTGATTGTGAAAGTCTGCGGTTGCTGTCACAGGACGCCCAACTCTGTTTGTCACGCAGGTCAGATGTACCCACCTCAACATCTTCAAACTTACTCGCCCAGCGACACACAGTACTCAAATCAACACAATCACCATAGACTGCTTTCATGCTTTGATGAATCTCCTTTGGGGTGTCATTTTGTGCTGTCAAGAATTCAATTACTGCACGTTGCCTAAAATGCATTGGCCGACCGTCTGCGCAGGGTTCCATACTTCACACTGTAGCAACATAACCGTTCAATGCTAAAGCTTCCTGGCAACTGGGGATATAGAGAAGAGACTACGTAACAAGCCAGTACCTGCCGAATACCAATGCTGCTAACTGTTGATCAGTTACGATGGTGGAAGCAAACCCTCGTACGTCCTATCAAGGCCACTTTCGCCAATGCACCGTGAGAGGCCAATCCGGACACTCTGGGGCGAGCCCCCTCCCCCCCCCCCCCCCCCCCCACACACACACCCACTGTGGAGAGGACACCGCAGTCATTCTACAAGGACATGGTGGGAAGCCGGGCGGATGCCTGCGCCTCGCTCAAGGAGGGAGACGATGCGAAGTAGCAGTTTGACAACGAGGAGCATTCTGCCATCAGGACGGAACGCCAAGAACGTACGCGGAAAAGCATCTGAGTTCTTCTGGCCTGGCAGCAGTAATTTTAAAGGCCTTAGTGAGCAGGAATGAGCTGACATTTCCAACACCCCACGGGCACAGCGAGGAGCGTACATAAAGCGCGGGGAATTGGCGCATGAAGGCGTGTGAAAGAAGTTAGCGTTATTAAGAAATTGTTTTTCCTCGACAGTGAGGACATTCCTTATAAATCACGGACGCTGGCAGATTTTGAGAAACTGGCTCTAGGGACTATGGGACTTAATATCTGAGGTCATCAATACCCTAGTCTTAGAACTACTAAAACCTAACTAACCTAAGGACATGAGACACATCCATGCCCGAGGCAGGATTCGAACCTGCGACCGTAGCAGCAGAGAATTTCCGTACTGAAGTGCCTAGAACCCCTCGGACACACCGGCAGGCGCAGAGGTTGAGACGGAGCCCAAACATGAGTCTCTCCAGGCCTCATACAGAGAGCGAGCGGTTCAAAAGAAGTGTTGTGTAGCTGCTCTCCCAACAGCCTCGGAATGCAGGAAAACGTCTTAAGAATGTGAAATCGTGAGGAAGATGCCAATCCACGAGGCACACGCCAGCCCATGCCAGATAGGAAATTTCCACCCCGCACGGAGAGGCGTTGCGATGAAAGAGCGATTTGTCATTGGGCTGCATTGAAAATTTCGCCCGCCAATGACAACGTCGAAAGGAAGGATTTTCCGAAAAGGACTTGAGCTGAAAGATGGGGGAGAAGCGAGACGGGAGAGTCTTGGAGCACCGCGAAAGACAGAGGATATGGGCGCTAATCTACCCATCGCCAACATCCGCCTTCACACAGCTTCGGTCACGCTATCGACAACGGTCAGACAACGCGGGCCCCGCCGCAACTCCGCCATTGCTGATGAGGGCAGCTGACCCGCACGTCACACCCCCGACGCGACGCGCCGTACCGACGCAAAGCCTGCCGCCGACAACAGTATACGATGAACGATAACGAAGAATGGTGAGATGATTCGTCCCCTCCTGCATTCCCTTAATAAATGAATCGTGTCCACGCCCAGTCAAATCGGCCCTGTGATTGGTTCAAATGGCTCTGAGCACTATGGGACTTAACATCTATGGTCATCAGTCCCCTAGAACTCAGAACTACTTAAACCTAACTAACCTAAGGACATCAAACAACACCCTGTCATCATGAGGCAGAGAAAATCCCTACCCCGCCGGGAATCGAACCCGGGAACCCGGGCGGGGGAAGCGAGAACACTACCGCACTACCACGAGCTGCGGACGGCCCTGAGATTTGCAGTTTTGTTTTGGTTTGTGTAAACAGCATGAAAATAAATTATTTCTTTCATGTTTTGATCATATAAGCAATCTTTTACATTCATACATGAACACCTTAATTCTGTACTCTTTGTGTGTCATTTCATTTAATTATTGATATGAATTAGCTGTTGGCTCCTAATGTAGAGCATCTCATCAGTGATCTGCTCGTCATTTCACGTCCGACAGCAGAGAAAAGAATTCCTCGACTTCAGAACATTTTTGGCGCCCAGCGTGAGGTGACCTGATCGGTAATTTTCATGGTATCTGATGTCACAAAATAATTTCTCGAGTTCACTACAGCATATAGCGAAAAGCAGAACGTAGTGCCGGATGCGCTGTCAAGGCTATCAGAAGAATAACATTCAGTTCATGTTGCGCATCCACTTCAGAAAGATATAAGGATTCATTTTATGCGAGGTGTCGAAGGCGAGCAGCCGGCCGCGGTGGCCGAGCGATTCTAGGCGCTCAGTCCGGAACCTCGCGACTGCTAAGGTCCTAGGTTCGAACCCTGCCTCGGGCATGGATGTGTGTGATGTCCTTAGGTTAGTTAGGATTAAGTAGTTCTAAGTGCTAGGGGACTGATGACCACAGATGTTAAGTACCATAGTGCTCAGAGCCATTTGAACCATTTTTAAGACGAGCAGCACACACGCAAGCTTCTGTAGATCATCGAACAGGAACACGACGCAGACGAAAAATTGAGGATGGTTAAAGAAAAATATGATGATCCGAATGCCGTGGGTAGTGACAAGATACTACAATATTATCTAAAACAAGATGGCATCCTTTACCGGCGAAGCAACTTGAATTCTGATCATTGGAGGCTATGTATATCCAAACATGTTGTGGACTAGTTAATAAGATACGTGCACATGAGCTATGCTCACTTTGAACCACGTAAAGCCGCGCGGGATTAACAAAGCGGTCTAGGGCGTTGCAGTCATGGACTGTGCGGCCGGTCCCGGCGGAGGTTCGAGTCCTCCCTCGGGCATCGACGTGTGTGTTTGTCCTTAGGATAATTTAGGTTAAGTAGTGTGCACACTTAGGGACTAATGACCTTAGCAATTAAGTCCCATAAGATTTCACACACATTTGAAGATTTTCTTGACCACGTGAATATACACTAAAATGACAAGAGAACGTCATATTTGCTAACATGACATGGAAGGTACGATCAGTTTTTTAATCTTGCGATCTCTGTCAAAAACCTAAAATGTCTACGATTCAGCACAAAGGCTTCATGCATAACATTATACCTCAATACCCTGATGAAATTTCAGCTCTTGATCTCTACGGACAGCTATCCAAATCAAAAGGAAATTTTACCCAAAGTTCGGTTGTAATGGATGTCTTTTCGAAATTTGTAAGCCTTTCAAGTGGTTCAAATGGCTCTAAGCACTATGGGACTTAACATCTGGGGGTCATCAGTTCCATACACTTAGAACTACTTAAACTTAACTAACCTAAGGACATCACACACATCCATGCCCGAGGCAGGGTTCGCACCTGCGATCGTAGCAGAAGCGCAGTCCCAGACTGAAGCGCCTATAACCGCTCGGGCACAGCGTCATTTGTACGCCTTTACCCACTCAGGAAAGCGAACAGTAAGAGAAGAATACCTCGTAAATACGGTCAAGCCAGAGTGCATTTTATCGGACAATGGTCCACAATTTCGGTCACACCTATCGGAAGACTTTGTTAATGATGAAGGTATTTGGCACATTGTAATTTCGTGTTTCAGGCCCGCGTCTAACCCTACTTAACGCCAAATGCGTGAACTCGGACGTTTATTTCGTGCACATTGTCGAAAGAAACATAAAAGATGGATCGAACGATTGACAGATTTTGAAACATAAATTAATAGTTTGTCGCATGATTCGACAGGATTGCCGGCATGTACAGTTCTCTTTGGAAAGAAACCTGACAGTATCTTTCATGAATACATTTCCTTGCCGGTCGGAGTGGCCGAGGGGTTCTAGGCGCTACAGTCTGGAACCGCGCGACCGCAGCAGCCGCAGGTTCGAATCCTATCTCTGGCATGGATGTGTGTGATGTCCTTAGGTTAGTTAGGTTTAAGTAGTTCTAAATTCTAAGGGACTGATGACCTCAGAAGTTAAGTCCCATTGTGCTCAGAACCATTTGAACCATTTGAATACATTTCCTTTTCGCAATAAGAGGAAATTACGGTAGAGGAGCTCTTTAAAATAGCGTTGGAGACGATGAAGAAAGGATTAGAAGGACGGAAGCTGGCACATGACAAGACAGTGAAGCCCATTACATACAAAGTCTGTGATTTAGTACTCATTAGAACTCACACTAAATTATCAAGTGTAAATGAAGAGATAATAAAGTATCATCCAAAGATTATTCAAAATTAGCAAACTTGTTCACCCTAATACGGTTGAAATAGAAATGGTGTAGCCTGGTCGGTATCACAGCCTACAACATGTAGAAAATGTCAAACTGTATCATCTATAAGACGTGTTGCAAGACAAGAGATGCTCTGTAAAAAAGTAAACATTGTGTAATTTATTTGTTTTGTCCGTTTGAAAGTAATTGGACAATAGTCGGTAGCTATTATTAGTTATAGTGGACAGTAGTAGGTAGCTACTGTGAGCTGGGAGCAATCAGATGTAAACATTCTGTGCCGTCAAGTAAACATTGTAAAGTGCTTGAGTCAGACTCGCATCCATGAACAATAACAGGGGTGCGTGGCGCGAGGGTTGTGTGTATTACCGACTGATTGATGTGCGAGCAGTGTGTGTTTTGTTCCCCCACTGCCGTAATTCCCTTTTGTGTTTGTTTGTTGGCAAGCCAATAGGGAGCCACCGACGTGAAGCGATGCGCACGCGCGCAGAGGGTCGTCACCTGTCGCTACTGGATCTGTCAACACCTCCGAGGACCTAGCACACAACACGACCGCCGCTTGCTCCAGGGCTGCGCTAGCTTGTCAGACTGGCGAGCTGTGTAGAGTGCGGGACCATGGGATGCTGACGTCAGCAGCCAGCTGATCAACAAGCTTCATGGAGCGGGAGTCCTGTTATGATGCTGTAACGACAATCCACCAATTTGCAGAGAAAACGAGTCTACAGTGGCTAGCGGCTTCGATGCCACACCCTATCACAGGCTACGAATACGTTTGTTTTGCATCACATCATGTAGGACAGTGAAAAGCAGAGTAACCTGTGAAAGTGTTGTTGTTGTGGTGTATCGCTGGCGGCGTCAGTGCTACAGCCCAGTGTGTTTGCATGTGATTTACGACTCAACATATAGTCAGGGACCTAAAGCAGAGTCTTCTTTTGCTGGTGTCTTGTCCCACGGTGTCGCAGGGTCGGCATGGTTTGGATTGGATTTGGCAAGGTTAATTTTAAAGGGTGGCCGGATGCTCTTCCTGCCGCAACCCCATACCCCTCGGAACAGAAGTGTGTACCGCAGCTGTCTGCGTCTAGTGTAATCCATGGAATGGTGCGAACATTTTCAGATGTCTGTGAGTCGTGTAACTGAGGCAGAACTTGGGGACCAGCCTGGTATTCACCTATCGGGATGTGTAAAACTGCCTACAAACCATATAGAAGCTGGCCGGCACAACGTCCTCCAGGCGGATTCGATCCGGGGCTAGTGCGCCTACCCAAGTGCAGGAAGCAGGCATTAGTGCTCTCCGCTGACCTGGCGGGTACCTAAAGTCGAGTAATTACATAAATTATTTACAAGAATATGAAGTGCTACTTAAAAAAGTGTTTTCCAATGTGGTGGTTTGTTTATGGATTACTTTCCAAGGTATGTGCTTTTTGTCAAATTTCTTGTATTTCTAACCCATAAGCTGTGTGCCAAAATCTAACAGCATTATATTTTGAAAATATGCTTCCACTATGAGTGTATATTTATGTGGGGTAGTAATATAATATTTTCATGTCAATATGTGTAGTAGTTAGACTTCTTTGTTTACTATTTTGTTTACTTTTTAGCACATTTATTTGGTTAGGCCTATGTTTCTATTCGTTCAAAACAGTGATAACATAATGATTAGTATTCAATTCATTATGACAGATTACATGTACAGTAAACGCAAATAGACAGATGTGATTCGTGTGTCGCATTTAGCCATGCTATTTTAGTGGGACCTTACAGCACTGGGTTTCATGTTGCCATGTTATTTTAATGAGATTACACAGTATGCACAAGCATTTGTCATTGACCTCACTTACCTTGTTGTTAATTAGTGGTTGACTGAATGAGCTAATGATTGACTTTAAAGCAGTGTGGTTAAGTTATATTAAGTTTCCTTTCTTAAATGTAATTTGTGCCATATATAAATACAAACAAATATTGTAAACAGGGACTCAAATGAGAATTATTCAAAGGAACTGAGGTTCTGCGTTGGTAAACAAATAGTTCTGACTAATTACTGTAATTTTATAATTTTAAAATTTTGACATTTTGGTCTTTCTATATATTTTTTAAACTTTATATTCAAATCTAATGTCGCCATTATATTTTATCATATTAAAGTGTTATTTTGGTGGGGATATGTAAGGGAACAGTACCCTTACATAGTATCGATCATACACTCTATGCAGCGATCATAATGTAAAGCATTTACTGCATTGCAGTCAACAATCTGCGAATGGGTTAGCGAAGAGTAGAGTATTGGAGTCCGTGAGTGGAAGTCGAATGTGCGAGAGGCTAGAGACGGCTACTCGGTAATGAGGCCGGACATGATGGCAAAATATAGGCTAATGGCACACAGTATTTGATTTCTGTTGCGTGTTTATAAATGTTGGTTTACAGAAGGGTGTTTTAATTAATAAAATCCAGTATTTGAGAAAGGAGACATTATCATTTAGTAACTTTCCTTACGTTTCACAAGAGCAGAAAGGCATGGCAATGAGTTTCATGAAAAGTAACTATTATGTATTATGCTGAATTAATTTAATATAACTTCATCTTCAGCGTATACGAACAATATAGTTTGGTGCGAAACTGGGGGAAGGTTATAAGCATTTCTGTCAATCGGCATGGGCTGAATATAGAAGCGACTAGTTGCATAATTATAATCAAGCAGCATATTGATCATCATGTGACTGGTCAGTGTTTTCATTCGGGCTCTGCAAGGTTTTTAATATGTAAGGGAATAAATAGTCGCTGTGTATCAGAGGTCCTACAAAATACCGATAAAGTACATATCGCCATTAGGAACGCATGTTATTGCCTAAAGTGCTTGTTTGGAGCTGCAGCCGTATGGAAACTATGAATAAGAATTTTCTTGTGCTACTATGTCTGTTCTAGAGGAACATTTCTCAACACAAAGTCTAGTTTGAATGTCGGCTCATCACAGATTTGGAGTACCCTCCGTACTAGTGAACCAACCATTTGCCACAAACAAAACAAGTGCACGGCAGTAAAATCAGTGAAAGTCCGGAATTTTGTTGGTAACTTCGTTTAGATTACTTATTTACAGCACAGGCAACTTCCAACGATCCGTCACGTCATCATACAATGACGAACGTGTCTAGTCCTAGGCCTGTAGAAAAATAAGGTTGGGCAGTGAGCGTTCTGTGTTCTTATTGGCTGACGCTTTGACGTCACTAAGGATCAGAGCTTGCCCAGGGAACAGCGCTATAACATGAGGGCAGCGCATTTTCGTGACGTCTTTTTGATACGTTTTAGTCTCCACTGAAATAACGAAATATAAATTACTAATCTGTAAGTTGTCCAGCTTTTAAAAAGACACTGCTGATTTTGAAAAAGCGTCTATGGAATCTAAACAGCCAAGAAACTGCAGCATAGTCTGTTCTGCAATTTTCTATCAACGTAAATGTTCCAAATTCTAAGTTCGCTTTTAGGGACCTTTTTATCCATTAAAAAAGTTGTATATGAGGCTCGTTTTCATTTTGCATTGATCACAAGATTAAAGGAAATTCAGGTTCATAGGTGGACACTGTAGTTTTCACTCAAGATATTACACACGTGACTTATTTGTAGAAAGAATTTGAATTAGCTAACATCTTTCAAAATAGCTGGCTGGCAAATGAAACTGTGGTTTATCCAAGAAAGCAGGGCTGACACTGAAGGTAGAGGATATCTGCATCCGATTTTTTCACTGAGAAAATTGTAATTTTTCTGCGAAACGGTGCGCAAGGAAATAGACATGAAAATCCTCTCTTTAACCCATCGTACCCCGTTTCTTACCCCTGCAAACAAATTTCTGATTTGATTGGGTGAAAATATTTTACTCAGTATTCCGTTAATATCATGAGACACTAGTTCATTGTTATTACTGTCTTCATTGTGCAGATGTCGTTTTGTTGATGACAGGTGACCTTGAAGATCTTTATTACGTGTTCGCCGTTTCATGGATACTTTTTTAAGATGTAGAGTTCTTCCATGTCATTCGGCTACAGCATTTTGTAAACTGATTTTATTTCAATCATTACAAAAAAATTCATTTGTAATTTTATATTTATAGATAGATAATACATTTATCATATTGCCTAGTGAAAGCTTTTCTAAGGTCCTTATGCTTCTTTAAAGGATCTCGCGTTCTGTTGAACATGGTGCGCTTTCACTGACGCTACTAATAGAAGGTAAACTACACGATGGAAGTACTTTGCTCTTAAGTACTCTTTTCGCTGTCACTTCATGTCTTAAATGCACGTCTTCAACATAGTCAGATTCTCTGAAATAATGAGTGCATATTCAAGCATATGCAACATTCACACTGTCTTTTCTACAGCATTTCGTCAGCCAAACCTTCTGCAGACTTGCATGGCGAGAGAAATTATGAAACACTACTTCAGTCCCTACAGTGTGAATTACAGCCAATAACAGAACAAACTGGCATTGCTTACACACACCCACAGCATTTTCATTTTCAAATCATTTGTATAAAAAAAGTAACTGAGTGGAAACGACAACACTCACTCAGTCACGCAGCCTCCAGCATATGAGTCCAAAGTGTTCCTCTCTAATGTCACGCACAGAATGGCAGAAACGCGTTCGCTTTTGCGGAGCACATAGTGAGCTTCCCTTGTCTAGTCTGTTGTGAGATGCTACCTGCACAGGTGAGCCTAGCTCTGTCCCGTGACTACCCTCCCCTTCGCTGCCCCTTCAAGCTACCCTCTGACGTCAGAGAGGCCTTTATAGAAGCACCTCTACTGTAGTCTTCGGGAACTAAGTAAGCGACCCGCCTGACATCTGCTGTCGTCTAATGGAGCTACAAGCGGAGCACGGTGTAGTGGTTTAGGGGCGGCTTCCTCTCTGTATATACTGTAATTATGTTACTCTGCGGCTAAGGGCTCCCACCTCCTTTGAGCCTTACCTTAGCGACACAGAGCACAATGCTCTGCACCCGCTTACCTAACTGGTCCTGCCGCTACACTACAACTAGCTAGCCACCGCTCAATGAAACCTGTTGTTTTTTGAATACATAGTGGCCTCACCACTCGTAATGTAGCAGTAATGTCTAAGGAGACCTGGGAAATTCATGCCAACGAGCGTGGAATAGGCTCTTTGCTGTGAACATAAAAAGTGCTGTATCGATATCGAAAGCATAACTATATAGCAGCTGCTACAGAGTGTACCCATCTGATAACCAGTAGAGTGCCAAGTGGCCCTGAATTCTGGAAAGAAGATAACAAGGCTTGTTCCTAAAGAGAGATGACTGTCATTTAAAAACTTGGTGCCATCTTATGAAAAGTGCAGCGGTAATTCACTAATGATAGTAGTGGCATCTATAATCCACACCACAATCATGTCATCGTATCCTTCGAATACAAGGTGCATAGAACTCCCTCGCGTCAGATAACACACTGGCTCTCTAACAAATGAGGCTTCCTGAGTCGCTTGTTTATAGTGTTCTTATACACTTTTGAATGTGTTTCATATGTTCATATCTATCAGCTGACAGTGCCTGAAGTCAGCTGATAATGTGTGTAGTTTTCTTTTGTGAAACAAAATGTGTATTGGATAGTGAGTGGTGTAGTGCAAGCTTTTTAAATTATTAAATAACTGTTTTGGGAAAAAGTATTGTTCACTAGGAATACACTGAATGAATGAGGCTTCAGTGTTACAAAGAAATGTTCCTGTATTCTGAATAATAGAGACTCTAATCTCCATCCTATTGACCAGATTTAGATTTTCCATGGTAGCCTTAGATTATTTCAGGAAAATATAGAGGTCACTACAATAATGACACAGGTGACTACCTGTCCCAGTCATGCCAACTTATTCATGTATGTATGCATGTATCTATGAATGTACCGGTATGTATATGCCTATATAAATTAATCATGTTCCTTTTTTAATTTTAATACCGTAACATCCACAGATGAATAAACTATTTCGACTAATACCATGAGTTCATCTTCCAACACAGCTATCACATGTCACCACAAAACACGTCATTTGACTATAAAAATTGCGCTAACACATCTTTGTCAATTTTGGCTTCCACTGTTAATTGGAAGCTGCCAGCGAACTGAATCTCCACCTTTACTATGAAGTTCCTAGTCTAATAAACATTATGCCATAGGAGTCTTTATTATTTATCAGCGCAATAGCACTGAAAGTAAGAGATTTTCACAAGCTAAAATTTTTAAAAATGTAAAATTACCAGAAAGAAGGGATTGTCACATTCGCACTTTTATCCAATGATATGTATACTTGATTAATAAATAAAGGCTAGCAAGTTTGAAACAAATTCAGTGTAAAATACCAAGGGTAATCTGTAGCATCTCCTGTAGTATCAGATATTTAACCCCACCACACTTATCTAAGTCTTTATTTGACAGTTTTTATTTATTTGTGTTTTGTGTGCACATCATGTTGTTAAATTAGTGGCAAATCTCATAATCAATTAAGTTCTGAAAGGACATGCAGTGTAATTAATAGCTCACAACATACCTTAAAAAAGAATGAATAAAGATTGGGATTTAACATTCCATCAACAATGAGTTCAATAGAGACTGAGATAGGGAAGGAAGTCTGCTGTGCCCTTATTGAAGAAACCATATCGCTATTTACCTTAATCAATTTAGATCTATTGTGCAAAAAAGATCTTAATAAAACATCATTTAACTGTCATCAAATGTAATACTTTTATGTTATAGAACACTAAGAGAAAGTAAAAATACAAACACACATTTATTGTGAAACAAATCTGTTACCTGATCTTCTAATAGAATTACATATTCAATAAGATAAATGCTAAACAATATATACATGAGGCACTATATCTTGAGAGTTAGTTAGTTAGTTACATGTTCAACAGATCATCTGAATAATTCTTTTATCGAAATTATGTGGAACATATCAGTTCAAAAGTGTAAATGATAAATGTTTTGTGCTAACATCAATGTACACATTTTGGTAGTCTTCCTTAAACTTGAAAACTAGTGTTTTTCAGGATACCAATTTTAAACATAAATTCGTCTATAGAATTGAAGCGGTTCAGGAGAAATAATTTTAAGTCAGATTTAAAAGTTGCTATGTTGCCTGTCGTACATTGTATAGTATTGGCAAAAGATCTAAAATTTTTGTTACTGTGTACTGAATATCTTTCTGAGTCACTGCCAGCTTTAATAATGAGAAAGAAATATCATTTCTTACCCTCTTTTCAAATGATGTGGGATTATTTTTGATGAATTTCACTTGTTTATTTACGAGTATGTAGTTTGATGGTGCAATTAAAATACCCCACTCTCTGAAGAAGTAGTTATTTGATGACTGCAGTTGAATACCACATATTATTCTAACTTCTCAGATTTGTGCTATCAGTACTTTCTTGCTAAGTGATGAGTTACCCCACAAAGTTGTTCCATAAGGCATTAGTGGGTTGAAATATACAAAATTTATCAGGAGTTTGGTTTGTCTATTTCTGAGACTTGCAATTATATGATGAGAAAATGTATCTGAATTAATTTAATTGTTGGAGAAGCTCGGTAATATATTTCTCCCACTTCGTTTTCATCAATATGTACAGCCAAACATTTGAGGCATTCTACCCAGTTTACTGACTCCTGCTCATGTGCTGCATCCATTGTTGGTTTGACTCTATTTGCCGAACAGAACTGAACATAGTGGTATTGTTAAGATTATAGGGGTAGTCCAATTTCTGTGAACTACTTAATAATACTTGGTAAAAACATCATTAGTAATCTATTCTGATACTTTCAATCTAATACACTTTATTATAATGCTAATGTTGTTCGCAAAAGTACTAATTTTCCTGGTGAATGTTAAGTGAAAGGTGATTCAAGTATATAAACATCAAGAATGGAACCAAAATGGAACTCTGTGGGATTCCCTTCGTGTTTTTTTTTTTTTTTTGCTTAGTAATTAAAAATTTCTACTTTTCCAACAATGTCTGAATTATTCAGTACAACTTTTTTTATTCTATTGTCCTATAGAATAAAGTGTAATTAGATGAATGACAAACATTAACTTAACTTAACGATGGTTATTCAGCACTTGCACAAACAACAGTGCAGAGCGAACTGCCTCCAGCAGAACACATACGGTATATATACAGTTACCGAACATTCCAGTAAAACGATTCTTGCCACTTGTGGATACTTCCAAAAAGAGCTCGAACTGAATATAGAAATTAACAGTTCAGGTGAGTTTCGAACTCACGACCCTCCATGCAACAGTCTAGTATAACAACCACTATACCGTGCTCTTCAGCTTCTTCTGTGACATTGCTCCCTGCTTAAGAGAACAACATCTCGGTGTTGTGTCCTAGTACAGAAACTAGTCATTGGTCCAGCATACTCCTACACCTAATGACTGTTCGCCCTGGCGGCGATCTTTTCAGAACTTCCTTTGCCACTACGCTCTTAGTCACCGTTCCGCTTGTTGCCTGTCGCTGGAGCTTCGAATTTACCCTGGGTTGCAGGATCCTTATAGCGCTTCATTAGAAGGGCGCGAACCGTATCTCTTATCTTTCGTCTTCTTTGTATTGGGGACGAAATCTTTAACTTCATAAGTAACATCAGACAACTGTTTGACAACCTTATATGGTCCAAAGTAGCACCTGAGGAGCTTCTCAGAGAGACCAACCTTCAGAACAGGAGTAAAGATCCAGACGAGGTCACCAGACTGGTAGACAACAGGGCGGTAGCTTGCGTCATTCCTTTTGCGATCGTTTTCTTCAGCCAGCAGCGTGCGGAGTCGAGCAACCTGCTGAGCTTCCTCAGATCTGGTTAACACCTGGCCGATGTAGTCGTGGTCCACGTCTTCAGGATGTAACGGAAACACTGTGTCCATCGTCGTAGTAGCCTCATGCCCATGCACCAGGAATTATGGCGTAAATCCTATGGTGTGTTTGGCGATGTTGTAGGCAAACGTCACGAAAGGTAGCACCTCATCCCAATTGCTCTGCTTAACATTGGCGAACACTCACAGCATGTTGGCCAAGATCTTATTAAGGCATTCAGTAAGCTTTATAGTTTGTGGGTGGTAGGCAGACAACATGTGATGAGTAATGTTGCACCGACGGTTTATCTCTGTCACAAGATTCGATTGAAAAACTTTCTCTCGTCCGTAATTAATGACCTTGGAGCAGCGGGTTTTAATACAGTGTCTTCCACGATGAATTTGGCTACCTCGAATGCTTCGGCTGTTTTCATGGCTTTTGTAATGAATGGTTCAAATGGCTCTGAGCACTATGGGACTCAACGTCTGAGGTCATCAGTCCCCTAGAACATAGAACTACTTAAACCTAACTAACCTAAGGGCATCACACACATCCATGCCCGAGGGAGGATTCGAACCTGCGACTGTAGCAATCACGCTGTTCCGAACTGAACTGCCCAGAACCGCATGGCCACCGCGGCCAGCTTTTGTATTGGCTTAGCGTGTCAGATAATCAGTGCGAACAACAATCCAATCTCCACTATCAGACGATCCGAGGAGATCAATCCCAACACCCTGGAAAGACTTTTCGGCTGGTGAATTGGTATGAGTCTGCCAGGTGGTTTCTGACGAACTGCGTTTCTCCTCTGGCGCTCTCGATAGCGCGTTACGTAGTGACGGACACTCCAAAATAGACCTGGCCATAAAAATCTCTTGGGGATCCTGTCGTATGTCTTAATAAATCCTAAATGTCCAGCCTCAGGTGTGTCATGGAATTTCTGTAGAACATACAAGCGCATGTTCTTAGAAATCACTGGTAGGCACCTCCTTCCAAACGGATCAAAGTTTATCTTGAAAAGTAATCCATGTACTACCTGAAATTGTCCTTTCACGTCCTCTACCCGTTTTAAGGTAAGCATAATTTGAGATAGCTTGGAGTCTTTCTGCTGCTCAGCCGAGAGATCCTAGAGTGCAGCGAGACAGTCACTATCTTCATCAAAGCCTTGATGGTCTTGCGCAGGGTTTCTTGAGAGACAGTCGACATCTTCGTATTTTCTTCCACTTTTGTACACTATGGTAATGTCATACTCTTGAAGATGTAGTGCCCACCTGGCGAGTTGTCGTGTTGGATCCTTAAGACCTGCTAACCAACAAACTGAATGATGATCTGTAGCAACTGTGAATGACCTTGCATAGAGATACTCTCGAAATCTGCACATGGACCAGATCAGAGCAAGACATTCTCTTTATGTAGTTGAGTAGTCTTTGTAAGTGTCTTTTCCATACGAAATTTGCACCAGAACAGCACCGATCCAATACCCACTGGCATCTGAGTGTAATTCTGCAGGTGCTCCTTCATCATACAGACCAAGTACAGGGTCAGTCGTCAGAGACTTTTGCAGCATCTCGAAAGAATCTTGTTGAGCACCACATCTGATAAATGTACCATCGGCTTTTAACAACTCTTGGACTGGCCTGGCTTTGATACAAAAGTCTTTGATAAAACAACGGTAATAATAACACAATCCTAGGAAGCTTCTCACATCTCTAATACTTTTCGGAATAGGAAATTCCGTTATAGATCTCACCTCTTCTGGGTCTGGCCACACACCTTCGTTTGACACAAGATGTCCAAGTGTTTTGATTTCTTCTGCTCCAAAGAGACACTTTCTTGGACAAGTTCCAGTCCGCCTTGTTGGAGACACTTAAGAACGGCCCTCAGAGTTTTTACTTGTTCATGGAATGCCTCTGAGAACACTACAATGTCATCTAAAAGACACATCTTCCACTTTAGGTGACTTATAGGATTATCCATCCTCCGTTCAAAAGTTGCTGGTGCATTACTGAAACCAAACGGCATTACCTTAAGCTCAAACAGTCCCTAAGGGGTGACGAATGCAATTTTCTCACGATCAGCCTCATCTACTTCGATTTGCCAGTATCCAGAGCACATGTCCATGGTTGAGAAAAACTTAGCCCCCTACAGACAATCTAGTATACCGTCAATTCGTGGAAGGGGGTAAACGTCCTTCTCAGTTATCTTATTAAGTTTCCTGTAATCTACACAAAAGCACCACGTGCCATCCTTCTTCCTGACAAGAACCACTGGGGACAACCATGGGCTCTGCGTAGGCTGAATGATGTCATTCTTCATCATTTTTCTACCTCGTCGTGAATTATTCGACGTTCTGTTGCTGACATACGGTATGCTCTCTGGCTTACTGGTTGATGGTCACCAGTGCTAATCCAGTGCTTCACCGACGATTTGTCTAATTTGCTCTTCACCTGTGGATTGAAGCATTCATAGAACTCTTGACGAATGGGAAGCAGCTTCTTCTGTTGTTCCTTAATGAGATCTGGTGATAGTCGAGCTATAAGATCTTGTAGTGGTAGCGCCAATTTCGCCCACAGACTCGGCGTAGGAGGTTTCTGTGACGCTCTGTTGTTCAGCAATTAACGGCTCAGCGTTTTCTACACACATGCGTCTTGGAAGGATCTGGGGTTCTCAGTGAAAGTTAAGTATCCACAATTCAACGAGTCCGTTTTTAAACGAGACGACAGAGGCTGGGATGACCTGAGTTGATGCATGGCATGGCACATGACAGTTACCTTTCTAGCGCAGACTGCAGGAATGATCACTTCATCCAGCACACACACAGTCTCCACACACTCGGATGTGCATCTTCCTGTCCACAGTATCACATCTCGTCTAGCATAATCTTCGAGTGACCACAATCTATAATTGCCTGAGAAGCTTTCAAAAAGTCCCAGCCGAGAATGACGTCATGACTAAAGTCTTGTAAGACGATGAATTCGAAGGGCTGTGTATGGCCACTTATGTTGTTGTTGTTGTTGCCTCAGTCCTGAGACTGGTTTGATGCAGCTCTCCATGCTACTCTATCCTGTGCAGGCTGCTTCATCTCCCAGTACCTACTGCAACCTACATCCTTTTGAATCTGCTTAGTGTACTCATCTGTCGGTCTCCCTCTACGATTTTTACCCGCCACGCTGCCCTCCAACGCTAGATTTGTGATCCCTTGATGCCTCAAAACATGTCCTACCAACCGATCCCTTCTTCTAGTCAAGTTGTGCCACAAACTTGTCTTCTCCCCAATCCTATTCAATACCTCCTCATTAGTTACGTGATCTATCCACCTTATCTTCAGTATTCTTCTGTAGCACCACATTTCGAAAGCTTCTATTCTCTTCTTGTCCAAACTAGTAATCGTCCATGTTTCACTTCCATACATGGCTACACTCCAACAAATACTTTCAGAAACGACGTCCTGATACATAAATCTATATTCGATGTTAACAAATTTCTCTTCTTCAGAAACGCTTTCCTTGCCATTGCCAGTCTACATTTTATATCCTCTCTACTTCGACCATCATCAGTTATTTTACTTCCTAAATAGCAAAACTCCTTTACTACTTGAAGTGTCTCATTTCCTAATGTAATTCCCTCAGCATCACCCGATTTAATTTGACTACATTCCATTATCCTCGTTTTGCTTTTGTTGATGTTCACCTTATATCCTCCTTTCAAGACACTGTCCATTCCGTTCAACTGCTCTTCCAAGTCCTTTGCCGTCTCTGACAGAATTACAGTGTCATCGGCGAACCTCAAAGTTTTTACTTCGTCTCCATGAATTTTAATACCTACTCTAAATTTTTCTTTTGTTTCCTTTACTGCTTGCTCAATATACAGATTGAATAACATCGCGGAGAGGCTACAACCCTGTCTCACTCCTTTCCCAACCACTGCTTCCCTTTCATGCCCCTCGACTTTTATGACTGCCATCTGGTTTCTGTACAAATTGTAAATAGCCTTTCGCTCCCTGTATTTTACCCCTGCCACCTTTAGAATTTGAAAAAGAGTATTCCAGTCAACATTGTCAAAAGCTTTCTCTAAGTCTACAAATGCTAGAAACGTAGGTTTGCCTTTTCTTAATCTTTCTTCTAAGATAAGTCGTAAGGTCAGTATTGCCTCACGTGTTCCAACATTTCTACGGAATCCAAACTGATCCTCCCCGAGGTCCGCATCTACCAGTTTTTCCATTCGTCTGTAAAGAATTCGCGTTAGTATTTTGCAGCTGTGACTTATTAAACTGATAGTTAGGTAATTTTCACATCTGTCAGCACCTGCTTTCTTTGGGATTGGAATTATTATATTCTTCTTGAAGTCTGAGGGTATTTCGCCTGTCTCATACATCTTGCTCACCAGCTGGTAGAGTTCTGTCATGACTGGCTCTCCCAAGGCCGTCAGTAGTTCTAAAGGAATGTTGTCTACTCCGGGGCCTTGATTCGACTCAGGTCTTTCAGTGCTCTGTCAAACTCTTCACGCAGTATCGTATCTCCCATTTCGTCTTCATCTACATCATCTTCCATTTCCATAATATTGTCCTCAAGTACATCACCCTTGTATAAACCTTCTATATACTCCTTCCACCTTTCTGCCTTCCCTTCTTTGCTTAGAACTGGGTTGCCATTTAAGCTCTTGATGTTCATACACGTGGTTCTCTTCTCTCCAAAGGTCTCTTTAATTTTCATGTAGGCAGTATCTATCCTGTAGCCATCCCTGTTTAGCCATTTTGTACTTCCTGTCGATCTCCTTTTTCAGACGTCTGTATTCCTTTTTGCCTGCGTCATTTACTGCATTTTTATATTTTCTCCTTTCATCAATTAAATTCAATATTTCTTCTGTTACCCAAGGATTTCTAGCAGCCCTCGTCTTTTTACCTACTTTATCCTCTGCTGTCTTCACTACTTCATCCCTCAGAGCTACCCATTCTTCCTCTACTGTATTTCTTTCCCCTATTCCTGTCAATTGTCCCCTTATGCTCTCCCTGAAACTCTGTACAACCTCTGCTTCTTTCAGTTTATCCAGGTCCCATTTCCTTAAATTCCCACATTTTTGCAGTTTCTTCAGTTTTAATCTACAGGTCATAACCAATAGATTGTGGTCCGAGTCCACATCTGCCCCTGGAAATGTGTTACAACTTAAACCCTGGTTCCTAAATCTCTGTCTTACCATTATATAATCTATTTGATACCTTTTAGTATCTCCAGGGTTCTTCCACGTATACAACCTTCTTTCATGATTCTTAAACCAAGTGTTAGCTATGATTAAGTTGTGCTCCGTGCAAAATTCTACTAGGCGGCTTCCTCTTTCATTTCTTAGCCCCAATCCATATTCACCTACTATGTTTCCTTCTCTCCCTTTTCCTACACTCGAATTCCAGTCACCCATTACTATTAAATTTTCGTCACCCTTCACTATCTGAATAATTTCTTTTATTTCATCATACATTTCTTCAATTTCTTCGTCATCTCCAGAGCTAGTTGGCATATAAACTTTTACTACTGTAGTAGGTGTGGGCTTCGTATCTATCTTGGCCACAATAATGCGTTCACTATGCTGTTTATAGTAGCTTACCCGCATTCCTGTTTTCCTATTCATTATTAAACCTACTCCTGCATTACCCCTATTTGATTTTGTGTTTATAACCCTGTAGTCACCTGCCCAGAAGTCTTGTTCCTCCTGCCACCGAACTTCACTAATTCCCACTATATCTAACTTTAACCTATCCATTTCCCTTTTTAAATTTTCTAACCTAGCTGCCCGATTAAGGGATCTGACATTCCACTCCCCGATCCGTAGAACGCCATCCTCTTGAGTAGTCCCCGCCCGGAGATACGAATGGCCGACTATTTTACCTCCGAAATATTTTACCCAAGAGGACGCCATCATCATTTAATCATACAGTAAAGCTGCATGTCCTCGGGAAAAATTACGGCTGTAGTTTCCCCTTGCTTTCAGCCGTTCGCAGTACCAGCACAGCAAGGCCGTTTTGGTTAATGTTGCAAGGCCAGATCAGTCAATCATCCAGACTGCTGCCCCTGCAACTACTGAAAAGGTTGCTGCCCCTCTTCAGGAACCACACGTTTGTCTGGCCTCTCAACAGATACCCCTCCGTTGTGGTTGCACCTACAGTACGGCCATCTGTATCGCTGAGGCACGCAAGCCTCCCCACCAACGGCAATGTCCATGGTTCATGGGGGGGATGGCCACTTATACCCACACGAATATTTCCCATTAGCCACCTTCAGCAGAGATGTTTTACTGTCGACGAATAAGGTTTTCTGCAACTGGCGATGGCACTTCTCCGAAATGACTGAATTCGATGCTCCAGAGTTCACAGGAGCTTGGGCTAGTCGGCCATCCATGAGGATATCAACGTAGTTTCCAAACATTTCTGTAGTGATCGACAGTGGAGGATTTTTCTCTTCGGCGGCCTCACCTACAAGGAAGGTCGCACCCTTTAGTTTTCCAGGCTGCGGTGGCTAAGTGATCGCCTGGAGCTTCTAAACGGCGATGCGGCCCTTTGTCGTCGTGTTGGGGAGCGGCCTCTCTCTACAGCAGCTGTCTTGCGGGGATGGTGACCTACGTCGTCCTGCACCCACATCTTCTTGTTCATCTTCGTCATCCCGGAGTTGCCGTCGGCTAAGATCGGCCTGCTGTCTTTTGGCGCGGGCATCATCAAATATGCGCCGTCTTTCTCGACAATATCTCACCACATGTTCCGGTCGTCCGCAGTGGAAACATACTGCTTGGTTATCCTGTGTACTACAGACGTCAGTCTTCCTTGGTGCCCAAACAGGTTCCTCATGCGGCATTGTAGGAACGTAACTTCGCCTAGGTCTAGAATTTTTCACCGTTTTATAGGGAAATGAAGGACGAGAGATTGGGTTCAATGTCTGTTCCACTTCCTCCCTGACAACAACTTGAAGCGCCTCGGTTTTTTGCTCGGCGTCCAATCCAATTGCCTTCTGAACATCCTCTCTCACTATCTGACGAAGAAAACTTGTGAAATCAGTTCCTTCCTCTACTACAGACATCGATACGACGTTTGGAAGCCGTTCAAACTTCTTGCGTGTAATTCCTTTTGATGCATTGCCTCGATACTGGCACCATTTTATGAAGTCGTCTGCTGTCGAAACCTCCTTCAGGAATAGGGATTGATACATGTCCTCAGCAACACCCTTCATGAGATGTGCAACCTTATCTTCCTCCTTCATTCTACGATCCACTATTTTACACAGCTCCAAGACGTCTTTAATGTAGGACGCTTTAGTTTCTCCTGAACGCTGTGCCCTGCACTTTGATTTATCTTCAGGCTTGCACTTCTGTTGTTGTGTGTCTTCGAAATACTTGCGCTGTTCCGCTTGGAATACTTCCCAGCTTGTGAACGTCTCCTCCTTGTTCTCATACCGTTGCTTGACAGCGCCCTCCAAGTAGAAAAATATGTTAGCCAAACACACGGTGTAATCCCATTTGTTAAATTTGGCTATACGCTCGTATACCTTCAGCCACTTGTTTGGATCTTGGCCATCGTGACCAGACAGCCCGGAAGGATGTCTCATGTGGTGGCACACAGTTGCTGTCATCGTAACGTCCTCTTCTTCTTCTGTCTCCGATAGATTTCGATCTTTTGAGTATGACTCGAACTCCGGTTACTCGCCACGTAAACGGCGGCTCTGTCTTGGCCTGATGGGAGCCACTGCGTCGTCGATAGTGTGCGCCATCACAAGTTCCAATACCAAGCGTCTCCACCTAAATAATGTCACGTAGGAGAAGGTGTAAGTAGATGAATGACGAACACTAACTTCACTTACCGAAGGTTTACACAGCACTTGGACATGCTAGAGCGCGGAGCGAACTGCCTCCGACCAGAACACATACGGTATATATACAGCTACAGAACATTCCGTACAATGATTCTTGACATTTGTGGACACTTCTAGAATGTACTCGAAAGGAATATAGAAATTAAAGTTTTACAGTTCAAGTGAGTTTTGAATTCGCGACCCGTCATGCAACAGTCTAGTATCTTAACCACCGCACTCAGCTTCTTCTGCGACACTATTGCAAAGTATGATTCAAACCATTTGTGAGTAAAGGCATCATTTCTATAACAGCCGGCCGTTGGTGGCCAAGCGGTTCTAGGCGCTTCAGAGTGGAACCGCGCGAACGCTACGGTCGCAGGTTCGAATCCTGCCTCGGGCTTGGATGTGTGTGTGATGTCCTTAGGTTAGTTAGGTTTAAGTAATTCTAAGTTCTAGGGGACTGATGACCTGAGATGTTAAGTCCCATAGTGCACAGAGCCATTTCAACCTTTCTATAACAAATAAGTTTTTCTTGGAATGGAACATGAACCCGCACAATCAAATGCCTTGGAGAGATCATCAAAAAAAAAAAAAAATACCAAGTGAGGATATTTTATTATTTAAGACTTTTACTATTTGTCGCTGAATGTGTAAATAGCATTCTAAGTTGAAGGATGGATGGCTATTATGGTATGGGCGCATGACAGTAAGGTCTTCAGCGCCTGTGCAAAAACAGTTTGAGGCGAGTGTCAGTAAAATACACTAAAAGGGGGTATAAAACGAGATGGAGACGAAATGTAACAATATGTGGAAAACTATGTATGTACTCACATGGAAGCACGAAACGATGAATCATGGCAATATTAAAGCATTAACTAAACAGGAAGAAAGTGGTAGAGGGAGTTAAAACAATATAGGAGATGGACGTGTGTGGCTGACTGCAAGAATAAAAAGGATGAGCTGCAACTCAACACACTAAAACCTTCCACCTTAGAGCTTAGGTCAGAGTCCAGACACTTCACAAAATTTTAAAACTTCATCACACTCGTCTCATCAGTAGCTAAAATAGAGGGCAGATACCCAGTAATATTTGCTTCAGCCCTTGCGTCATTGTGTAAAATTAACTGTGTTAAAATATGGTGTACAGAGATTTGCAAGCCACAACCATTACAAAATGAAAGATCCTCTCACCATAGTAAAAAACCATGTATGAGAAGGCAGTGTGGAACTCTAGGATGTGTGAGGGTCAATTCATCCCACCTGAGGAACCGGCAGGAGGAACACCACAACCAGATAATAGACTTCATAAACTGCAGCTTATTGTCGGTTACTACCAGCCATCCCTCATTCCACAACTGCATGAACTCCCTATGTAGTGCACAAACGACAGCCTGCAGGGCATGGGACACTGTGCCACATCCTGTCCTCTGCAGATCTCCTTGACAGCCCGATCAGCCTGTTCCGCGTATCCCCACATGATCTGGCACCCGCAGACTGACACCTGCATTCCCTGTCGTTGGAGCAAGTGTAGTTGGTCATATATTAGCTGAGCCGGCTTCTCAGCTTCAATACACTTAGGAAATCTGAGCAAATAAGAAACCATTTGCCCTGAATACGTTGCAACTGCGCCAGTGCTTCCAGGATCACATGGCCATCTGCTGAGAAAACTGTATATTCATAACGAAAAGGAATCTGGTGACATGGCTGGGAAACACTATAGAGTAGTCACTGGCGTGGATCTGTGATGCACATCTAAAACGGTGAAGAGCAAAGACTAAAATGTAAAACCTGGTTTACTATCTTTCATAAAACTGGGCAGGTCTAAAATATATCTGGACCTCTGGTGGAGCCAAGGTGGAAATCTGCTTCAACCTTGATGTAAAACATTAATACTTGTCACACCCATGTCTAAAAGGAAATCCTTTGCGCGAATCGCACAAGGACTTGATGCTCGTTACTGTTTATCCACAAGCCTTTCCATTGGAGGCCGACCAGTAGTATGGCATGCAGCTGTGTACGTTGTGGACAATGTTGTATATGCCTGGCGATCCGTAAGTAGCTGTAGCCTGATGTGAAGTGACAGTTCACCAGCCTCTGCGCAGAGGATTGGTACTGAGCGTGTTCTGGATTCCCTAGTGGTCAACCGCATCCATTAATGATGCATCACGTCCAACATAAAATAAAGAAGAGGGTCTAACAGACCCATACACCATGCACCCATAATCTAGCCGAGATCGCACAAAGGCTCTGTAAAACTGGAGCAGACGAGTCGTGTCTGCTCTCTATGTATGCTGGCTAAGACATTTTAAAATATTTAGAGCCTTAAGCAACGTTACCGCATAGTTATTGTTTCTTGTGGTCTTCAGTCCTGAGAATGGTTTGATGCAGCTCTCCATGCTACTCTATCCTGCGCAAGCTTTTTCATCTCCCAGTACCTACTGCAACCTACATCCTTCTGAATCTGCTTAGTGTATTCATCTCTTGGTCTCCCTCTACGATTTTTAACCTACACGCTGCCCTCCAATACTAAATTGGTAATCCCTTGAAGCCTCAGAACATGTCCTACCAACCGATCCCTTCTTCTGGTCAAGTTGTGCCACAAACTTCTCTTCTCCCCAATCCTATTCATACTTCCTCCTTAGTTATGTGATCAACCCATCTAATCTTCAACATTCTTCTGTAGCACCACATTTCGAAAGGTTCTATTCTCTTCTTGTCCAAACTATTTATCGTCCATGTTTCACTTATATACATTGCTACACTCCATACAAATACTTTCAGAAACAACTTCCTGACACTTAAATCAATACTCGAGGTTAACAAATTTCCCTTCATCAGAAACGCTTTCCTTGCCATTGCCAGTCTACATTTTCTATCCTCTCTACTTCGACCGTCATCAGTTATTTTGCTCCCCAAATAGCAAACCTCCTTTACTACTTTGTAAGGTGTCAGGCAAATCCAACACCTTCCATGAAAACCCAGATATGATAAGCAAATCCAGTAGTATGTCACATAGCTCCGAATAAATCGTGACATTAAATTAACCAAAGTAATACGAGTAACGAGTGAGCAAATGGAATACCACAGGCTAACACAAGAATGCCTAATGCATGTCGTACCTTCCCACCGTGAGATCGACGCAGTTCCGGGGGGAGAAACGAGAGCAGAAGCCGAGAGCAGAACCGCGTTAAGCTAGAAGGCCCTACGATAAGGGACGGACTGGACACCCACGTCGCCAGCTAACCAGTAGGCCCACACAACCCGCACGTTTAGGTGCGCGACTTATTCGCGTGTCTGTTACATTAGGACCACCCCCAGCCCATGTTAAAAGCTAGAGCCCTCCAGAAGAACACTATAGATCTTACGATAACGCTAAAAGGACCACACCAGCAGCAGGTTTCAGCGCGATACTTTTTCACGTCTCTGTTACGTTGCAAAATTTAAAAACATTCCCCCACCACGAAAAGTATAACGTTTCTCATTGGATAGACAGAATTTTAGTAGGCGGAGCTTAAGGTTAACATTGAGACCCAGACTGGTCAGATGAAAACACAGGCAGATAGTTTTTTTTTAACTAACTTCGGTAAATTGTAGTAAGGAGAAGGAGAGTTGCTTTCGAGATGGCGAGGTGAGCGGAGCTGTGCTGCCCACCGCTGCCCTGACGCTGCCTAAACACCGACAAGGTAATGAACGCACGCGATGCCGCATTTTTGAGCGCATAAGACTTCACTCAGAACTGCAGAAGTCTCATCTGTTACACCCCCATTTAACGTAATACTAGTGTCGATCGTAAATTAAAGCTCATGGTGTTCACATTTGCCACTTGAAGTAAAAATCTGAAACGCGATAATTCCTCTGTTATATAATTATTGAGAAGCCACATCAGCCACTTTAATTTACGACAAGTTAGATAAGTAATTAAAGATAATTGAGGGTCACTGTAGACCATTTTGATAGTTTTCTCTGTTGTGAAATTTAATTTAGACCTAGATTATAGATGTGATATGGCATAGGTCATCCTTCGATCCATTGTAGAACTTGGAAACCCATTCAGGGAATCTTTGTTCACATTTTTGTTGAATGCAGTTGGTTTTTACCATCCTGTATTAAAACACTTCCTTTTATCAATAGTGCAATTTATAAACGATGTTTTGTGAGTAGAATAAAATTTCCAATGGTAAACTTAACTGCTTTTTCGACGTTATTTTACCAGCTAACTAAAAATAGGAAAGCCTTGAAGCCCTTCCACTAAATTTAGTTAGTATTAAGATTCTTTTACAGGGAGTGCAGTGGAGCTGACGCTGAAATCATTAAGTATTTGGTTATATCATCGCTAGTCTCACTGAACTCTTCTGAATTCTAGATGTCATGTGTGGTCTAGCGTCTCCTTACCAGCAACAGGTCCCAGGTTCAAACGAGTCAATTCCCTAAAAAAACACGCTCAGAGCGTCGTTGCGCGAAGGTGGTAGGGAGACACGATATAGAACAAACAGACACCACAATGAATGGTTAGAAAATGGCGACCCTGCCAGAATGGTAAAATACCATGATTGAAGGTCAAACACATGCCTAACTAGGTCATAAAAATACCACTGAACAATTTTCGTAGTAAACATTTTTTTTCTAAAGTTATACATAGTCGAAAACATAGCAGCAGCGATAGATAGTAAGAGCATATTCAACAAATAGTGAGACATTGTAGCAGAGGCAATAGCATAATTAAGTTATGAATTTTAATATTGTTAGAATTAAGTTTTCTCTCCAATGCAAGCGCGCATTTGGCGGATACATCGTTGACAAGTTGGTACTGACACAACAAGTAAGTGAATTGTTTGTGAAGTCGTGTGTGCAAAAACTTTATGAAACGCGTGATATCGTATGAGCGCATGTTGACGCGAAGTAGGGCGTGTGAATTGCTTTTAAAACAGAAAATAAGGGATTCGAAAAGATTAGCAATGGCAGATCGAGACCTTGACGGAATTGAGGTAGAGACCCAGCACGAAAATGGACAGAGAATAGAGGACAGTACAACAGACGATGCAGTATCGCGGGAAATAGGGCATATAACGCACCATGACGAGGATAATGTACGCCAAGGCATAGAAAACGTAAGTCAGCATACGACAGAGGAGCAGGAAAGTAGAGAGACAGTCGATGAGGATCCTAACTTGCGTCTTGAATACGTAGAACCCATAGTGCAAGTAATGAGCGCTCCCTCACCACAGAGTAAAAGAAATGCGAGCAGAAACGCGTCACAGCAGAGTTCAATGCAATCGGTTGCGAACCAACACTTGGGCGAAAACACAGAGCGTAGGACGTCGGAAGAAAACGCAATAGGACCCACCAATCTGGCAGAATTATTTCAATTAATTACGGAAACCATGACAAGGCAGAATAAAGAAATTGCGAACCAAATTATAATTCAGAATGCAGAAATGACGAAACAAAATGCAGAAACCACGAGACAAATGCGTGCGATTAAAGAACAAAACAAAAAAATTCAGTTACACCTAAGTCATATTGAAGATGAGGCAAAAGAATCTCAAGAAGTGCTAGGAAACTTAATAACAGGTCACAATCAGTTGAGAACAGACATTGACAATGTACAAGCGGACGTGCAAACATTGCGTAATGACATTCAGGACGAGATTAAAACATTACAACACCCACGGACAAGTCAAGAAACTAGAGAAACAGATAAACGTAATTAGTAGACAGGCAGCAGTTACAGCGCGTGAAATTGTTGAAAACAGTGTGTTACACAAACGTATCACAAAAGCAACGTTGAAAAGATATGATAACCACATAGACAAAATAGAAGCGCAGACGAAGCGACAATTTCAGAAATTAAGAACAGAGTTGTTGCTAATCATTGAAGAGCGTAGTGAACAGGATCGAACAAGCACAGAGTCTGCAACCACATCCGCATCTGTAACAGCACCGGAAAATCAAGCAATTGACGAAGATATTACGCATTTGCGATTCCAATCACAGGCGGAAAGTAACATACGTGACAATGGAAAGCCAGGTCGCGAAGAATACAGTGCAATGCATACAGCCACACGTTCACAACCGATGGAAGAAAATTATTGCGTACCACTCCAACGATACTATGCAACGGTAGGCGAAGGTTACAGTGGACAATATCCAATGGATCTACCACAACCGGAAAGAACGACGGGAAAAATTATCAGAAACAAAAGTGGTGAAGAATCGCGAATTTCATATGGAACTATGACGAAGTACGACAACGATCATTTCCTCACAGTCAGAAAACTTCAACACTTTCGCGAAGGAAACTCATTACATCCACGAACGTTTATTGATCAATTCCGAGTAGGATTACCAGAACACTGGACGCTAGCACACAAATTAGACTTTATATCTGCACACATGTCAGGAACAGTTGCAGAAACCAAGCAGAATGTTGCAGCGACATGCCGATCGTACGAAGATTTCAGAGAGAAGTGTCTCTCACGATATTGGTCCAGCGAAGCACAGAACAGAGTGAAGTACGAATTATTACAGAACCCATATTTTGAAAATTCAGGAGAGAAGAGTGCCGTGAAATTTTTCGAAGTAATGGCAAACAAAAATCAATGCTTAGATGTACCATACAGTGACGGAGAGTTGATTAAATTTTGCGCGATGAAGCTACCATTGAAATACCAGCAATCATTAGTAGGTCGCGGAGGCAATGACCTCGAAGCATTTAAAGGTATTCTAAGGAAACTAGAGTTCATATTTTCGGAAGATGACGCAAGAAAAAGACGAAGCGCACGTGAAAAAGAAAGCAAAAAACAGTGTAATCCACAAGACGTAGTACGAAGAAACAATAATTACGAACCACGTGATAACTTCGCACCAAGAAACGTCAGTAGATTTCAACAAATAACTAGTTATGGATTTAGAAGAGAATATGACAATAATTATAATTCACCCAGGAACGGCAACAACTATTACAGAGGGAATAACGACAACCGGAACGGGTACTGGAGAACCAGTAGACCGACAAATTATCAACGAAGAAACCACTATCAACAAGAAGAACAAGAAACGCGAATACAGATAGAAGACGTGGAGGTAAGACCACCAAACCCCAATAAACGTTCGAGATGACAGCTAAGCGCCCATGTCAAAGAGAATTACGCACCGACCCAGGACAATTGCAGCACCTTGAACAGAGAAGTAAAAATCACGAGAAGAGAAGAAGGAAGAAACAAACCCTCAGGGACCAGATGAAAACGAAGACAAGAAAATAACTATATCGTGTTGGGAGGAAATTAATTGGGAGAATACTGACGAGGAAGATGAATTACCAGAGGCATGCACAACGAATATAGGAGGAAAGGACGAAGCAATGAGTATTGCAGAGCTATTTGAGATGGAAACCAGGGAAAGAGAATTCAATGAGGATAATGCGCAGTCGATAGAAGTTGAAAATAAATTACGAGTGGGCACACAACCCAACGTATATAATGAAGGAAGTTATGAAGCGATAATTAGTGCATTTAGATGCGATTATGTGGAAGTAGCGACGAAGAAAGAGAAGATAGACGAGGATGAGGAAAAAGTAGAGGATGTAGAAGAAAGCGTAAATGAAGGAAGAAATAGAGAAGAGGAAATAAAAGAGAGAGAAGTAGCAGTCGAAGCTTACCCTACAGAAAGTTCGAATTCACAAGGGAAATTCCTAAAAAGACTCATGTATGATTCAGTGGAGGATTCGTTGAAGCAAGAAGAAGAAGAACAGAACCAACCCTTTCAAATTCAACCAATTGTGAAGGCCATGGTAAAGCATATCACAGTCAATATTGTAATTGATAGCGGAAGTGAACTGACTGCGATCTCAGAAAATTTATTCATGCAGTGTAATGCCAATGAGGAATTGCCAGTTCTGAAAACACGTAAGATTAAAGTAAGAGGTCCTATTAAAAGCAATGCTGCGGAAGTTACGAGACAAACAAGGTTAACTCTTTCGTGCCAAGGTCAAAAGATCGAAGCCAACTTCGTGAATATACCTAAACTAACTGTAGATTTGATTATACGTGCAGATTTTTTAAATGAGAGACGAGCGAAGATAGATATGGGGAAAGGTAGCGTAACATTCGGGAATATCACACTTCTCTTTGAGCAAAAGCTAAAATTAGAAGAAATAACAGTTATAAACAAACAATTAAGAATTTCTAGAACACATAATTTCCGAGAAAGGGGTAATGCCCGATCCAGAAAAACTAACAGCAATCAAAGAATTCAGTACTCCATATAATAAGAAAACTCTCAGAGGATTTCTTGGTCTCACCGGATTCTATAAAAAATTTATTTGGATCGACTCTCTTGCAACACCACGCCTATGTGCATTGAATGGAAAAAACACGCCATGGGTATGGGATCAACAAGCCCATGAAGAATTTTTAAAAGTGAAAAACGCACTAAAAATAGCACCGATTTTAGCATATCCTGATCTAACACAAAATTTTTGTATGGCCACTGATAGCTCGAAAACATGTTTAGAAGTTGTGTTATTCCAAGAACACGAACAGGCAGGGCTAAGATCATATAGAACAATTGCCTTTGCCAGTCGGGTACTCACAGAAAGCGAGAAAAACTATTCAATCACGGAGCTGCAAGCATTGGCCATTGTATGGGGCTTCCAACGTTTTCGATACTTCCTATTCGGAAGGAAAACAAATGTATATACTGACCACAAAGCATTAGAATTTCTGTTATCGGCTAAAATAAGTTATGGGAGGTTAGCCAGATGGATGTTAATACTACAAGAATTTGACTTCACTATTACATACATTCCAGGACTAGCGAATGTATTAGCAGATGCTTTATCACGATGTCCACAGGGTGCATCCAATAACATAGGTTTGGATTCAGCAGAAGACCAGTTTACAATGTACTATATGAAACAAGTGCCTTTCGAAAACTACATTACGACAGCATTGAAAAACATAGGCAAAGAACAGGACAAGGATCCCGAAATACTAGGAATCAAACACAAGTGGATAAGTAAGGATTTTCCAGACATTCGGCAGCACTATCTCGTAAAAAATAATGTTTTATTTTTTAGACGAAATGTTGCAACGAATGAATGGTTAATTTATATCCCAGATGAACTAATTAATAAGTGCATATGGTATACACATTTAAGTAATGGCCACTTTGGACCAATGAAATTCTTTTTAAAAATAAAACAAACAAGCCGTTTTCCTAATATGGAAAGACGAATTAGAACAGTATTAGTCAAATGCAAAAAATGTATGAGGGCTAAACACGTCACTTTCCAAACCAAACCACCTATGTTTCCAATAATTCCTAAAAGATTAAAACAAATAGCTGCAACAGATTTGATGGGGCCCCTCCCACGCACAAAAATGGATATATTTTCATATTTGTCGTTTTGGAACTTACTTCTAAATATGTTACCTTGACACCATTAAAACGGGCAACAGGTCTTGCAATAAGTAAAGCCTTTAGACAAGATTTTCTCAGACAAGTAGGTCGAGTGGAACGAATAATTTCTGATAATGGCCCACAATACAAATCAGTGCAATGGCAGAACATGTTAAAACAACACAAAATAAAACCCGTATACATATCTAAGTACAAGCCTAGCGTAAATCCAGCAGAACGATCTATGAAGGACATAGGCACTTTATGCCGATTATATGCAGGCAAAAGACACAACACTTGGGATATATACCTTAAAGATTTTCAAGAAGTAATAAATGAAATGCCACATAGCACTGCACTACTACCTCCAGTTACTGTTCTTAAAAATATTGAACCCCCAAACATAACCAGAGAAAATGTTAGATTTCCTATTGTACCACGTAGACAGCACAAACAAGTCATAGCAACAGCACTCTCCAACATCAGAGAGGCAGCCATTAAAAGAAAAGAAAGAGGAGATAGAACAGTAATTAAAAGAACATTCTCAGTAGGCCAGAAAGTATTTGTAAAAACACACCATCTCTCCAGCAAACAGAAACACAAAATACATGAGTTTTACGCTGCATACAAAGGACCTGTCATAATTAGCCGAATTGCTCATGATAATACTGTGGAACTAATGAACCCAAAAACAGGCAAAACCTTAGGACTTCATCATGGGAGACATATCAAAAAGTTTGAGGATTTTTATTACTGGTAAATAATCAGCACAATATTCCAAGATTATGTTGCTGATAAGATCGTCAGGAGAAAGAAGAATGAAGAGGGAGGACGGTGGGAAAAAGAAAGTAGTTTCAATAATAACACCAATAGTACCATAGATTAAGGTGAAGGGATTAAGCGTAGATAGTCTAACAGCATGAAATACTAAAATGCTATACACCACGACACTACACAAAAATAAAAAACGAATTTGAGGATTCTTGAGTAGGCGTTAAGACTGCAAATATCTTAGAATTGTAACATGGAAAGGGCGCCGAAATTTGTAAAGCTTTTTAAGAAGGCGTAAAACATGTAGATACTAGACATATGTTAGATGATTATAAGTAAAACTTTTTGTAAGAACCATTGTAAAAACTCCAACAAAGACCAGATGTAACGACCCACAAGTTGCAACGCGAGAAGTATCAAGAAAGAAAAGGACGTAATTAGCATGACACGAAGACAGCGAGACCAACTGAATGCCCTTGTAGCTGAAATGGGCTGATGTATATCTGCCAAGCGGAACCATAGAGTGCCGGAGCCGTGCAGCGACGGGACACCGAACGATGGGACGCCGAACGTCAGTAGTGACTGGTGCACGGACAGACAAGCAGACACCCGACTTTCGCCGCTCGTAAACCCCGGGGCGCCCCCGACTCAGCGGAGCGAGAAAAAAACGGCCCGACGAGCAGACCGCTTGGGCAAGCCACCACTGGCAAAAAATATGCGTAAAAGTCACACTACTGCTATTAAACAGCACGCTGATGCACGAAACTGAAGAAAACTTCCACAAAGTAAAAATGACAAGCCCAAACAATTTATCAAACTGTTACTAGGAGGAAAACTTCAAAGCGACTAGTTATCAATAAATATTTCCACGTCCTGCCTAGAGAAGAACCAAGAAGCAAGTAAGAAGCAGAGAAAAAGCAGGAAGAAGAGAAGTTGAAGATTCGCAAGATTGAGACCAAGAAAGAAGATGGGTGAAGAATAGACGACATAGCTTCCCAAATCCCTATCCTATCGTAAACTAGTCGCCTGCGAAGTATTACAACGAAAAACGATCGCATTCAGCGACACATAACGATGACTTCAACACATACAAAGCCAATAAACCACGAGATTCTGCACTCACAGCTCCATTCCATTATGGGACCTCCACAACATCGACACACACTTGCAAAGCCAACAAGGAACGACGAATGAAGCTGTACATCAAATACTTGCCCACATCCATCTCGCTCAAGTCCATCACCTTCGTGCAAAAACATTCGCCAACCTCATGCTTAAACATTCATAGGATTGTGTGAATGTGTGAAATCAAATTATGTGATGTAGGAATTGTGCAAAAGAAATGTGTGAAAAACTAAATAAGTTAAGCACAACAGACAGTTAATAAACTACAAAATAACAGTCATTGACTATGGACTTAAGTAAAAAATAGACTTTCGATAAAAACAAGTCATTAATTCTGAAATGGACAGTATATAAAGAAACAATATGCGACTTATTTTCTCCTCATAAAAATAAAAGAATAACTATATTTTACCTATTTTCTCCTTATAAAAACAAAGAATAACAAATTATCTTGTTGGATGCTTTCCCTTTTTTTCATAATTCCCGTTTGTTAGGATAATATCTCAGTACTTGTGTACGTATATTTCTTTGTCAAAGCAATTCTTGGAAATAATTCTTATTTGTTAGTATAACAATGTCGAAATGAGTGTCTAGAAACAAAAACATTTTACTTGCACATGACATTTAGAAAATGTGTTAGGAATAGATTTTACTGAATTACTAGATTTATAAAAACAATATTTCTAAGAAAATCTATGTGAAAGACTCCTCAATTTCGATAACAGACTTCTTAAAAAAACATATGCTTAAATAAATAAAGAAAGAAAATAATTAAAAATTAATAATAGCATAAAAATATTATTGTCTTGTCGTTTTTAATTATAATGTTGAAGAATATAAAAATATCAATTTGTAATACAAACTAGCATAGAACAGAATAACGTGGCTGAACAGTAGGCAACAAAATTTAGATAACGGAATAATTTTTGACTGACTTAGACAACGATTCAATCATTGCCTAAATTCAGTGCACTAATTAAGTTCGAAGGGTGGTGATATGTAAGGTGTCAGGCAAATCCAACACCTTCCATGAAAACCCTGACATGATTAGCAAATCCAGTAGCATGTCACATTGCTCCGAATAAATCGTGACATTAAATTAACCAAAGTAATACGAGTAACGAGTGAGCAAATGGAATACCACAGACTAACACAAGAATGCCTAAATGCATGTCGTACCTTCCCACCGTGAGACCGACGCAGTTCCGGGTGGAGAAACGAGAACAGAAGCCGAGAGCAGAACCGTGTTAAGCTAGAAGGCCCTACGATAAGGGACGGACTGGACACCCACGTTGCCACCTAACCAGTAGGGCCACACAACCCGCACGTTTTAGCGTAAGACTGTTTCGCGTCTCTGTTACGTCAAGAACCACCCCCAGCCCATGTTAAAAGCTAGAGCCCTCCAGAAAAACAGTATAAATCTTACGATAACACAAAAAGGGCCACTACCATCCGCAAGTTTTAGCGTGAGACTTTTTCGCGTCTCTGTTACATTAGGACCACCCCCAGCCCATGTTAAAAGCTAGAGCCCTCCAGAAGAACACTATAGATCTTACGATAACGCTAAAAGGACCACACCAGCTGCAGGTTTCAGCGTGATACTTTTTCACGGCTCTGTTACGTTGCAAAATTTAAAAACATTCCCCCACCACGAAAAGTATAACGTTTCTCATTGGATAGACAGAATTTTAGTAGGCGGAGCTTAAGGTTAACATTGAGACCCAGACTGGTCAGATGAAAACACAGGCAGATAGTTTTTTTTTTTTTAACTAACTTCGGTAAATTGTAGTAAGGAGAAGGAGAGTTGCTTTCGAGATGGCGAGGTGAGCGGAGCTGTGCTGCCCACCGCTGCCCTGACGCTGCCTAAACACCGACAAGGTAATGAACGCACGCGGTGCCGCATTTTTGAGCGCATAAGACTTCACTCAGAACTGCAGAAGTCTCATCTGTTACACCCCCATTTAACGTAATACTAGTGTCGATCGTAAATTAAAGCTCATGGTGTTCACATTTGCCACTTGAAGTAAAAATCTGAAACGCGATGATTTCTCTGTTATATAATTTTTGGGAAGCCACATCAGCCACTGTAATTTACGACAAGTTAGATAAGTAATTAAAGATAATTGAGGGTCACTGTAGACCATTTTGATAGTTTTCTCTCTTGTGAAACTTAATTTAAACCTAGATTATAGATGTGATATGGCATAGGTCATCCTTCGATCCATTGTAGAACTTGGAAACCCATTCAGGGAATCTTTGTTCACATTTTTGTTGAAAGCAGTTGGTTTTTACCATCCTGTATTAAAACACTTCCTTTTATCAATAGTGCAATTTATAAACGATGTTTTGTGAGTAGAATAAAATTTCCAATGGTAAACTTAACTGCTTTTTCGACGTTATATTACCAGCTAACTAAAAATAGGAAAGCCTTGAAGCTCTTCCACTAAATTTAGTTAGTATTAAGATTCTTTTACAGGGAGTGCAGTAGAGCTGACGCTGAAATCATTAAGTATTTGGTTATATCATCGCTAGTCTCACTGAACTCTTCTGAATTCTAGATGTCATGTGTGATCTGGCGTCTCCTTACCAGCAACAGGTCCCAGATTCAAACGAGTCAATTCCCTAAAAAAACACGCTCAGAGCGTCGTTGCGCGAAGGTGGTAGGGAGACACGATATAGAACAAACAGACACTACCATGAATGGTTAAAACTTCAAGTGCCTCATTTCCTAATCTAATTCCCTCAGCATCACCAGACTTAATTCGACTACATTCCATTATCGTTTTGCTTTTGTTGATGTTCATCTTATATCCTCCTTGCAAGACACTGTACATTCCATTCAAATGTTCTTCCAAGTCCATTGCCGTCTCTGACAGAATTAGAAACTCATCGGCGTACCTCAAAGTTTTTATTTCTTCTCCATGCGTTTTAATACCTACTCCGAATTTTTCTTTTGTTTCCTTTACTGCTTGCTTCTCAATATACAGATTGAATAACATCGGGGAGAGGCTATAACCCTGTCTTACTCCCTTCCTAACCACTACTTCCCTTTCATGTCCCTCGACTCTTATAACTGCCATCTGGTTTCTGTACAAATTGTAAATAGCCTTTCTCTTCCTGTATTTTACACTTGTCACCCATAGAATTTGAAAGAGAGTATTCCAGTCAACATTGTCAAAAGCTTTCTACAAATGCTAGAAACGTAGGCTTGCCATTCCTTAATCTTTCTTCTAAGATAAGTCGTAAGGTCAGTAGTGCCTCACGTGTTCCGTATTTCTACGGAATCCAAACTGATCTTCCCCGAGGTCGGCTTCTACTAGTTTTTCCATTTGTCTCCAAAGAATTCGTGTTAGTATTTGCAGCTGTGGCTTATTAAACTAATTGTTCGGTAATTTTCACATCTGTCAACGCCTGGTTTCTTTGGGATTGGAATTATTATATTCTTCTTGAAGTCTGAAGGTAATTGACCTGTCTGATACGTCTTGTTCACCAGATGGTAGAGTTGTGTCAGGATCTGCTCTCCCAAGGCCAACAGTAATTCTAATGGAATGTTGTCTACTCCGGGGCCTTGTTTCGACTCAGGTCTTTCAATGCTCTGCCAAACTCTTCACGCAGTATCGTATCTCCCATTTCATCTTCGTCTACATTCTCTTCCATTTGCTTAATATTGTCCTCAAGTACATCGCACTTGTATAGACCCCGTATATACTCCTTCCACCTTTCTGCTTTCCATTCTTTGCTTAAAACTGAGTTTCCATCTGAGCTCTTGTGTTCATACAAGTGGTTCTCTTATTTCCAAAGGTCTCTTTAATTTTCCTGTAGGCAGTATCTATCTTACCCCTAGTGAGATAAGCCTCTACATCTTTACATTTATCCTCTAGCCATCCCTGCTTAGCCATTTTGTACTTCATGTCGATCTCATTTTTGAGACGTTTGTATTCCTTTTTGCCTGCTTCATTTACTGCATTTTTATATTTTCTCCTTTCATCAATTATATTTAGTATTTATTCTGTTACCCAAGGATTTCTACTAGCCCTCGTCTTTTTACCTACTTGATCCTCCGCTGCCTTCACTACTTCATCCCTCAAAGCTACCCATTCTTCTTCTACTGTATTTCTTTCCCCCATTCCTGTCAATTGTTCCCTTATGCTCTCCCTGAAACTCTGTACAACCTCTGCTTCTTTCAGTTTATCCAGGTCCCATCTCCTTAAATTCCCACCTTTTTGCAGTTTCTTCAGTTTTAATCTACAGGTCATAACCAATAGATTGTGGTCGGAGTCCACATCTGCCCCTGGAAATGTCTTACAATTTAAAACCAGGTTCCTAAATCTCTGTCTTACCTTTATATAATCTATCTGATATCTTTTAGTATCTCCAGGGTTCTTCCATGTATACAACCTTCTTTCATGATTCTTAAACCAAGTGTTAGCTATGATTAAATTGCGCTGTGTGCAAAATTTTACCGGGCGGCTTCCTCTTTCATTTCTCTCCCCCAATCCATATTCACCTACTACGTTTCCTTCTCTCCCTTTTCCTACAACCGAATTCCAGTCATCCATGACTATTAAATTTTCGTCACCCTTCACTATCTGAATAATTTCTTTTATTTCATCATACATTTCTCCAATTTCTTCGTCATCTGCAGAGCTAATTGGCATATAAACTTGTAGTACTGTAGTAGGTGTGGGCTTCGTATCTATCTTGGCCACAATAATGCGTTCACTATGTTGTTTGTAGTATATTACCCGCATTCCTATTTTCCTATTCATTATTAAACCAACTCCTGCATTACCCCTATTTGATTTGGTGTTTATAACCATGTAGTCACCTGACCAGAAGTATTGTTCCTCCTTCCACCGAACTTCACTAATTCCCACTATATCTAACTTTAACCTATCCATTTCCCTTTTTAAATTTTCTGGCCTAGCTGCCCGATTAAGGGATCTGACATTCCACTCCCCGATCCGTAGAACGCCATCCTCTTGAGTAGTCCCCGCCCGGAGATCCGAATGAGGGACTATTTTACCTCCGGAATATTTTACCCAAGAGGACGCCATCATCATTTAATCATACAGTAAAGCTGCATGTCCTCGGGAAAAATTACGGCCATAGTTTCCCCTTGCTTTCAGCCGTTCGCAGTACCAGCACAGCAAGGCCTTTTTGGTTATTGTTACAAGGCCAGATCAGTTGCCATTGCAACTACTGAAAAGGCTGGAGCCCCTCTTCAGTAACCACATGTTTCTCTGGCCTCTACGGTACAGCCATCTGTATGGCTGAGGCAGATAAGCCTCCCCACCAACGGCAAGGTCCATGGTTCATGGGGAAGGACGTTACCTCAGGTCCTTAATATGTGGCAACCATGTAAGTTTACAGGCAAATATGAGGCCGTGAAACGTCACTGTGTCTTTAAAATTAAGAACAGTCTCCCTCATAATCAACTTAGGAGAGTTTAAAATGGAACACGAACGGTTAAAAATGATACAAACAGACTTCTTGGTTGAAAATTTAAAACCCCTCTTTTGCGCCCATTCATCCAAACGTGGAATTGATTTGTAACTGAGGTGTAGTCATTGCAAGGCTTGAAGAAGATGCGAAACACAAAAGAGTCATCCACAAAAAAAGAACACTGTACAGGACTTTTCACTACTGACAAAATGCTATTAATAGCTATGGCAAAGGCAGTCACACTTAAAATACCACTTTGAGGGACGCCGTTTTCCTGCTCAAAGTTATCGAACAGCGAGTCAGCGACACATGATCGAAAATACTGTGGCAAGAGGAAGAACCGAATAAGAACGGGAAGACATCCACGATAATCCCTTTCATGAAGCTACTCAAGGATAACATGTCTGCAAGTAGTGTCATAGGCCATCTTGGTGTCAAAAAATGTGCCTAGAGATGATTTCAGCGCAAGAAAGCCTGTTGTATTGCCACCTCCAGGAAGGCCAGGTTATCAAAAGTGGAGCGATACATCCTGCACCGACACTGAAAGTGGCTAAAGAGTTGTTGGGATTCCACTCCAAGGAATTTCTCACGCATCTAGTGAGGGCAATACTATGATAACTACTCGGGCAGTCTTTCTCAGGTTTTAAAAGAGCAATTAAAATTGCCTGACGTCATGAGTCGAGAAAGTGACGTTACGCCCAAATGGTATTAAAAAGTGCGAGGAGGATATCTTTGTTTCGCCTTCTGTGGTGCCATAGCATACTGTTCTGTCTAGACCAGGTGATGTGTCACATTCTGCATACAATGCAAAATCCAGATCCTGCATGGAAAATGGGCAATTGTAATCTTCGTCAGTGGTGGACCAGAAGTCCAAACTGCTCCTCTCATCAACTGCTGTGGCACTGGAAACCTGAATCCTGACTGGCAGTTGCTGTGGCAAAATACACCGCCATAGTCTGGGAAATGTCTCGTGGACTGGTGTGGAGAGTGCCATTCCCCATTACAGCAGCCATACAATGGAACTGTTTGTGGAACGATTAATGGTGTTCAGGAACCGTCGCCACGACCTCTTCTTGCTCTCTCGAATAATCTAATCTGGCGACGTTTTGCCCTCGCCACCTGAAAGGCTGCAAGAGTTTATGCAGTTGGCTGAAACTTGAATCTCTGTAGAGCTGTACACCTAGTCCTGATTGCAGAGTGGTAGTCGTCGCTCTACCAAGGGACAGGCTGCCTCTTCAGTTGTCCTGTGGACTGTGGATAGATACTTCAGTAGTGTGATGGATCAAATGGTTAAAATAACTCTGAGCAATATGGGACTTAACATCTGAGGTCATCAGTCCCCTAGAACTTAGAACTACTCAAACCTAACTAACCTAAGGACATAACACACATCCATGCCCGAGGCAGGATTCGAACCTGCTACTGTAGCGGTCATGCAGTTCCACACTGAAGCGCCTAGAACCGCTCGGCCACACTGTGGTGGATCAGTTTGGGCAGTATGATCCTCCCATTCCTTGATATTGATACAATTTTCAAACTGGGCTAGCTGACTATGAACTGTCCAGTCTGCTCTATAGAGCACCCATCTTGGCAGTTTCCTTTCGGGTTCCACTCCTTCTGGCAGGTGAGTCCAAATGAGGAGGTGATCACTTCCGTGTAAGTGATCGGGCACTTCCATTGAGCAATGGGAACAAGAGATGGAGATCAAAGTGAGACGTCGACGGATCGAAGGTGGAGAATGACCCGTAGCAGTGCAGAAGTGCAAGCTCTGTCCCGTATTTAGCAAATATGCACATATCGACATGCGAAGCCTCTCAATTGCCTTGAGCCCGGGGTAGGTAGTTGCAGAGCCCCATAGCACATTGTGTGCATTAAAGTCACCGCAGAGGATGAAGGGGTGAGGGAACTGTGTAAGAAGGTCGTTGAGAGCCTCTTCGACGAGCTTATTTTGTGGTGGCAGGTAAAGAGAACATATTATAAAAGGATGAAACACGCTCGCAGATATTTCAGTTGCTTGTAAATTTGTTGTAAGGAGGGGGGAGGTGAGGAGTGATAGTGGGAAGTGATAAAATACCTACTCCTCCTCTAGCTCTCTCTCCACTCAGGTCTTCCTTTTTGCTGATGTCGTAGCCTCATAGTTGAGGAATGTATGACTGATAAAATTTATCTCCTGGAGACACAGACACAGTAGTCTATCCTGAGATAGTAGACCAAGTACCTCCACATGTGTCCTGAAGCCCAGCAAGTTCCACTGTAGTATGGGATCCATCTGAGTTCTACCTCCATCCTGTCTTTCTGCCGAGGTAGGGAGATTGCAGCAGGTGGAGACTTAGTCTTGGGATGAGATGATTGCCTCAAACATACCTCGTACTCCATAGCTCTGGGGAAAATCGGATGAAGCAACAAGTAGAATCACATCGACGTGGTCCAGCGGTTTACTACTTGATTTTACCTGTTGTTGCTGCTTTATATAAACTTAATTATGTTTTGAGATCTTTGCTGGATCTGGTGTAGGACTGGTAATGTCTGTGGAGGGCTTCTGAACAGCCTCTGGCGTTGGAGGTGCCTGGGACTCTCCCATGTTACTCACTGCACCTTGTTCTGCTGTTATAGGAGGGTGGGGCACAGGCTCTGAAACACTTGCTGCCTTACAAGTCCACTGACAAACTCTAATGTTAGTGCTGACACTCGCAGCCTCCGTTTGTGTAGAGGCATCAGGTTTTGGAACAGGCTTCTGATGTATTGGTGCAAAACATAAAGCAAATGTGAAAGTTGCATGGACTTACAGGTGTTTCTAGGGCACCGTAGGGATATACTTTGTTATTTTTATTTTCTGTACTTTGCGTTCCTATAGAACGATCCTACAGTCCCTACTCTAAAACGAGTGTTTTCCGGTGTAGTTTATACATTCCGCAGGAGACAAACAACCACCTCCTTCATTAGCAACCTTACCATAGTTGCCAAACATCACTTTTCTCTTACACCCCGGGTTCTATGCCCAATATGATGGCAGTTAAAACAGCGTACTGGGTTTGGGACACATGGCTGTACGTTTGCGTGGAGAAAGACTGCCTGAAAGTGCTCTGGGAGTTTGTTGGTGTCGATGACGAAACTGAAGGAGTCAGATTTCACCAAGTCTCCCTCCACCCTTTTCATAATGTTATGAACATAAACAATTCCCTCCTGGACTTACTAATTCTTCAGTTATTCTATAGGAACGTCAGTTAGATCCCTACAAGTCACTACACCATAGCTGAAGTTCAAGGTGCTGTGTAGCTCTGAGTCGATGGCAGATTACCCTAGGCATGTAGCCCTTAGTATGTTAACAGCTTATTGGTAACTGGATGTTACAACAAACAACATCCCATTTCTCAACTGCTTTACAGATTATAGGGTCCTGGTAATTCCCTCTGAGCCCTTCTGGATGCAGAAAAGCGAGACTTTCTTGAAACTCCCTTCTTTCTTTTTTGTTACTATAAACACATTCTGATTACCAGCCTGTATCCTGTTACTCTTTACTGCTTTACTCCCACGTCTTGAGGCTGGCTACCTGAACCCTCTTATTGGGTTGGATGATGGTGTCCACCAGTGGTTCGCCTATCCTAATGACAGGTGTAAAATTAGAATTAAAATTCGAAGGATCCATTTTGGTCCCACGAGCAGCTATGGCACTAAAAGTGTACCAAGACAGAGTCTCACAGGCCTAGGTAAGCCTTATAAACTGAGATGTGGCTGGTTCACCAGAGGTTGCCCACTAGCGACTATTCCACCTCAACAGCCACACGTCACCTTGGCGTGCAGCACACCTTCAGCCTCAGGTGGTTTTTCTTTCTTTTTTTTTTGTTGTAGAGGTTAACTCCATCCTCGTGGTCAAGGCCAGATCCCCATTCCTTGAGACACACAATGTTACACCTCTCCATCGCACAGTGGTCGCTGAAGCATGCCCAGAACGTATGGTGACAGAGGACTGGCAGTATTTACCAGTCCCCAGCTCATGAACCCCAGTGTCGCCAAGCCCATACCCAACAAACGAATGCTGAGCCCCTGAGGACATCTCAGTTGACTAACTCTGCTGTAATCCACTCTGTGATATTTTGTGTAAACTATTGCTACTTAAATGTGGAGCTAGTATTGAGTACATTAATGTTTCGAATGTTTTGGAAAATAATGTCAAGAAGGAAATTGGGCAGTAATTGTTTATGTCCTTCTTCTCACTTTTCTTAGTTAGGCTTAACAGTTGTAATTTTTAACCCCTTCTAGACAAATTCCTCATGATATTACTCATTAAGTTATAACAACATTTCAGAAGTCTGTTTGGAATTCCGTCAACACCATATGAGAATTTTTACAATTCATCTGATTTTAGTAAAGGATTTTGACGTGTTTATAGTTGCTTAAGGTTTTGTGGAATCACATTTTCAGTATTTCCTCTTGTTTCTTCAACTGGATCATTCCATCCTAAGTCAGCCACTATGTTTAGAAACTGGTTGTTACAAGTACTTGCTACTTGTGAATTATCAAAAACAATATCATCAATTAATTTAATTGTGTGGTAGCTTATTTGCTGACTGGCTGCACTGTTTCCCATTTCACAATATCCTATATAGTTTTAGTATTATTATTTGGATTACAAATTTCTGTCATTGTGTACATATACCTGGACATTTATTAGGTTTCCTTAAAATATAAGAGTTTTTTTGCTGTATGGAAGTAATGTCAGACGTTAAGTTATTCCAGCCTTTTTATGAATTTCGTTCTTCCTGTTACGTGACATTTGAATTGCCTTAGTTAGACATAAGTTGATTTTTAATTGATTTTCTGGATAGTTTTTGAGAAAACCTACTTTTAAACATTAACACAAATGTATTATTGAATAGATCGAATTTGATGTTAGCATCTCTTTTTGTATATACTTCATCGCATACCTCTTTTAATTTACTTTCAAAACATTGTATCCTGTTCTCATTAGTGAAACTAACTCAGTCGAGTAAGATGTACTGTTTATTTCTATTCCTTGTGAATGGTGGTCAGATAATCCGTTAACTAGTGGGTGCCCATTAATTGTTTCAAACTGAGCACTGACTATACATGTGTTATCAAAAAGGGTCTACTTTCGTGCTGCGCTAGTTGGGAAATTAGGATAAAACACCCAAATAATGATTCTAGTTCATTTATCTTGACAGCATCTTTTAAGACATCTCCAAATACTATTAACTGTTTTTTTTTGTCCGACATGTAGCTCGACAATGCACCTGAATTATAGATGGATATACGTATATAGATTACAAAATGCGATACTAAACGTAGTCAATAAATTTTGCTGTTTGCAGAGGAAAATAATTGAGGAATGCCGAAGTAGAGATATATAAATCGCGGACTTGTAAAAGGAAAAAGCATCATTTCTGAGTACTAGAAATTTGTTAAGATCGTGGATAAATTTGTATTTTAGGGAGTCTTTCCTAAAAGTATTTGGAGTGTAGAGTTGTTTGGAAGTGAAACAAGGAGTATAAACAGTTCAGACAAGAAGTGATTAGATGTTTTGAGATGTACTGACACAGAAAAGCTGAAAATTAAATAAAGAGATCGATGAACTAATGAACTGGAACTGAATCGAAATGGGGAAGAAAGAAATATATGGTACATTCGTTGCAGCAGTTATGCAGAGATGAAAGACCTGGCACGCGATAGACTAGCGTGGAGCTTCAAACCAGTCATCAGACTGAGGTCCACAACAAGAAGGACTTATCAGGTACGTATTCTATCCTTGACTGAAATAACGTAAGCAGTGCAATAATAAAGGAAATGAACTGGACAAGTCTGAGGAGGGTTTGCTTTATGAAAGGTCCGTTCAAGCTTCATTGTTCAAAAACTTTTTGAACATTAGCAGTTTTGAGGAAAAAGCGGAAATTGGAACCAGAAATGTTAGAAACACTGATCAGTCAGGTTTGGAACAATCTCTTATTGAAACTAAGTACGTGAGGTCAAATTTTACTCTCCTCAAAGTAGCCTCCTTTGGCTTTAATCACTACTCTTCATACCTTAGACATCCTTGCTGTCAGCTTCGTCAGGGTTTCCTCTTGTAGTCTGGCCCAGAGGTGATGAACGGTGGTAATACGTTTGATTTAACTGCTTTATCCAAGTGATTCAAAAGCAGATCAATAGGATTAAGGTCGGGGGATTGGGGTGGCCAGATCATATTTTTCAGTTCCTTCTTTTTTCTAAATTTTGCCAAATAAGCTTTACACGGTTTTTAAATGTGCTTAGGATCGTTATCTTGCTGTAGGACGAATCCCTTGTCAATAAAACGTTTTCCACATGGCTTTGCATGACACTGTAGAATGAGATCGTAATCCTCTTTCTTCATTGTTCCATTTATTTGTACGAGATCATCAGTCTTGCCACCTCCAAAACATCCCCAGAGCATGAGGGAACACCTTCCATGCTTTAATGTTGGAGATACAAACTCATGTAACATTCATTCAGCTGGCAACCGGCGAACACAACTGCGTGGCTTTGTGTCAGAAATCTCAAATTTGGATTCATCAATGAAAAGTACCTTTTTCCACTGATTTACTGCCCAGCTTCCATGTTGGCTTGCCAATTCCGCCACTGATGCCTATCAATAGTTGTCAGTAATGGTTTCTTAGCCGATAAGCACCTCCTAAGGTTCACTGCCTGAGGTCTTCATTTCACAGTACTTACCTTCACTGGCTTTTCCTTATTACGGTTGAGTTCTGCTGCTAAAACGAACGCTGTTTTGAAGCGATCACATTTACTTGTGATTACTATATATTTTTCATCAATTTTTATGTGACTCTTTGCCTAGAATTTCGAGGTCGGCCCATATTCTGGCCAGTATCTGCATACCTCCGCAAGTTATAATGGTCACATCCCAAGGAAATAGGTCCTTGACGTGCTATTTGTCGCATGGTAAGACCTGCTGCACGTAAAGACACAATTGCAGAAGGTTTTTCCGTTGAAGGCTCCTTTCGTCGTCTCATTATCAATGTTTAGACTTACCGCTCACTGAAGTTCACTCTTTGATATCTCGTGCATAACTAAATGTCCCTTTCTTACCTGTAACCATGTTTCCAGATTTGTTGGCGTCATACGAATGCCGTCTGATGAGGAAAGATTATATTATGCCACCACAATACAAAATTAGTGGCATGCAATGCTTGGAACCTGAAAAGTGCAACAACGGATGGTTATGTTTTGAACGATATCATTTTTAAAAACAGGGAACACTATCTATAGACATTAAATTGAGCGTGACACTGGGGAAACGCTACAACTAATTCTTATTTGAATCTGATAACTAGTTTTTTTACCTTACTTTCAGGGCGTTAGAAAACGTCTGAACGCTAGGGTATATGGATAGTCGGTCTATAAGCTTTGATGTATGAGTTTGCGAGTATCAAAATAAGTGATGTATTTGGCCGTATCATTTGATTGCATTGATTTATGAGCTTAATTTTTTTAGACCTCCAAGGGACCGTACACCTCAGTATTTGACGTAAATTTTAAATTTATACCTCTACCCGTTCCTGAGAGAAAAGGAGTGTTAATAGACGCACGGATAGGTGGACAGCAAAGTGATCCCTTAGCTCCTTTTATACTGGCTGAGACATGGAATCCTAAAAAATGAAATGAAGGTGAAGGACAGAAAGCTGTGGTTATTGTGAAACATACTGTGTACTTCAAAAATGTAATAAACTAGCGAACCACGGATGAGTGTTGTAGATGTCCAAATACACGTTTGGAAAAGAAAACAAAGAACGTCTGCCTGAAATTCAGTGCTGTAGACCTCCGCAGACTCGTTGATGCAGTAGTCTGTCGACCTGAAATATTAACGCCTTGAAAGCTTGGTTGACCTATCGTGACCAGACGTCCGTGTCGGCACTGATAAGAAGAAGACAGAGCGACTGCCCCAGGGTGAAAGCTTGCAGCTGCAGGCCGAGTCAGCACTCACAGTAATTAGGGTCTCCTCGCTAAGAAGATGGAGGTCCTCAAAGGGACCTCAGCGAGTATGCGCAGCGCCTCTCGTGGTCTTCCGCCATCAGCCTGTTTTACATTTTGTAGGAACAGGACTGTGCCTCCTATCCGTCTGTAATGCTGTCTGCGCTTGTGGAAAGGCGTAGTCTGAAGAAACTATCCGTGTTTTTTCCACGGACGCCGTCTGTCGAATTCGAGAGTCCCTATCCTGAAAGCTAGTGAGTTTCGCCGCGGGTGCTGCCACACTCAGCCTCTGCCAACTCTAATCCAGTGAAAGTCGTGCATCTCACAGCGGCTGGGGTAAGCTGGCCACCCCTCATGCACTAGCCAAGTCCGTAATTTCAGATTGATTTCCTATCATTTTGACTCATTGCATATTATTAGGGATACAGTTAATGAATCAATATCACCTGTTCTTGATGCGCTTGCTTTGCTGCCTATCTTCCGCACTGATTATTAAATATCTTTCATTTTTTCTTTCTTTGGCATGCCTGCATTTAAGAGAGTGCTACACCAGAAGAGCTTGGCATTTATTGACACACAACATCGATGCTGGTTCTGTAAATGTTACTTGCATGATATGTTTTCCACATTGTTTGTTTATGAAAGGGCGTACAGGTTTTTGAACGAGGGGGAGGGGGGGTTCAGTACGTAACAATACACATATTTTCGGACAGTTTCTGTTGAAATAAATGTACAATTTGTGGTGAAACGTCGTGGAATATTTCCGTTTCAGTCCCTATAGTTCCATGAAGATCCGATTCTCGGCCGGCCGCGGTGGTCAGCGGTTCTAGGCGCTCAGTCCGGAAAGACGCGGCCGCTACGGTCGCAGGTTCGAATCCTGCCTCGGGCATGGATGTGTGTGATGTCCTTAGGTTAGTTAGGTTTAAGTAGTTCTAAGCTCTAGGGGACTGATGACCACAGATGTTAAGTCCCATAGTGCTCAGAGCCATTTGAACCATTTTGAACCGATTGTCGCGTCCGTCCGCCGTCGTAATTTAATTTATTATTTACTACAGAAATTTATTGGTAACGGCGATTGTTGCCGACTTACGTGGTGGGCCTTAATCAAAATGATATTTCATGCAGTTCTGATTTACAATTAAATGATTTTATGCAGTTGTCTCTTTCTTTAACAATATTGATCTTCAGTGGAAATTATTTGTTACGTTAATGACCTAAGTCTCACTGCATCTCAACATATGAGCATATAAATTGAATAATGGAATAAACTTTTCATGTTAATTTCCTCGGCTAGTCAGTTCACTTTAAAGCAAAAATCTTTGGTTATTAATTAGAATTGCGGCCCACACACGCGCGAGAGTATTCTTTCTTATCTCCATTAACCATTGCATTGTAGTCGGGCTCCTGGCGCTGGCTCTCGGCTGTTGTACTGAAAATAAGAATTTTAAAGCTACGTATTTTCTGCAACGTCGGGCGGATGTGGAGAAAAATGTATATTATGTTAACGGCGGGTGAGTTTTTCGCTTCCGCAAATTTTTCAATATCGCCACGTAATGGCGTCGTTGGTTGCATCGCCCGCTGCGATTTTTGCACTGTAAATTACTCGAATGCATGTTAATTCAAGGAAGGCGCACGTGAAATCGGGATCACCTCTTACTAATAAAAACTGAACAATAATATTAAATCAATATATTATCTGCTTAGTTAGCACAAATACGCTTACAGTTTCCAGCACTCGCAAGACGTCCGTCTACACGCTATCAAGACAAGAGAAGAAGTGAAGACGACAAAAAAATAAAGAAAAGAGCGTATATTGTCGTCTCTTTAGATCATTTTGTTTCGAGTGCCGCCGAAACTTACACAGAGATATTATTACAATAATATCTCTTCTTTATAAATACTGTTTTTAAGTCTTTTCTTAGTATTTCACTGCGGACGGTATACAATATTTGGCGATGATAACCGTGGCCTGCGAAATGGCGTTTGTAACGAATGTGCGTTCCAAGCAGAGAGCTATCATTAAGTTTCTGTTTGGTGGAGAACCTGAGCAGATATCCATAGGCTCTTGTAGAATCTCTACGGAGTCTTAGTAGTGAACAAAAGCACGGTGGATCGTTGGTCGAGGCGTCTGTCATCATTGCAAAAAGGTCGCCCAACTCTGAAGTGTACTATGCTAGCCTCAAGGAACTGAAGCCACGAATTCAGCGCGCTCGTAGCACAAAAATGCTAACGAACTTCTCCTTCTCCATGACAGCGGAAGGCCTCACGCAACTCCCAGCACGCGAGAGGAATTCACAAAACATTATTCAAGTGTTTTTTCTCATCCACCCTGCAGCCCAGATCTCGCACAGTCCGACATCCACCTGTCTGGCCCAATGAAGCGGGAAGCAGTATATGAATGATGCAGCAAGAGGTTGGTTCCGATGTCGATCCTCAGAGTGGTACCATATGGGCATACAGGCCTCCCCAGTAAGATCACGTAAGGCCGTCGCGTTAAACGTAAATTATGTTGAAAAATAGTTTCGTAGCCAAAACAACGTGGGGTAAGATGGTATATTGTAATCTTGAATAAAACAAGCGCGCTTTCAGAAAAACGGTGTTGCGTTCCTCATTGAATGCCCTTCATATCTTCTTTTATGTATTTTAAAGTTGACAGATTTCTCCATCGTTTCTAGCAGAAGCTGAAGTTCCAATAGACTGTTCCTTGGCGTGTGACATAAACGTCCGGACACAACAATAGCGCAAAAATATCTACATTCAGTGTATTTCTACTGCACGGTTCTTTGTTAGCTCTACAAAACAATTACATCACAGAATTTGTCTCTTCGAGATCTGCTACTCTGGTGGTTTAAGTTACATACTTTTGTTAACGAAGTTGCCTGAGCGCACTGCCATTTGCTTCATGGGACCCCGGGCACTGTCTACAGTTTAAAACCTTTTTTTTTTTCGTACGAGGTGCCACAGTTACAAATGTGTTAAAAGGTAATTCCATTCTCCTTGACTAAATTATAATCACAGTTTTTATTCATCAAATGGTTCAAATGGCTCTGAGCACTATGGGACTTAACATCTATGGTCATCAGTCCCCTAGAACTTAGAAGTACTTAAACCTAACTAACCTACAGACATCACACACATCCATGCCCGAGGCAGGATTCGAACCTGCGACCGTAGCAGTCGCGCGGTTCCGGACTGCGCGCCTAGAACCGCTAGACCACCGCGGCCGGCTTTTATTCATCATCAACATCTTATTTCGCCGAGCGAGGTGGCAGAGTGGTTACCACACTGGACTCGCATTCGGGAGGAGGACGGCTGGACCAGCATCGGGATGATTTAGGTTTTCCACCACTTCTCTAAATCGCTTCAGGCAAATGCCGGGATCGTTCCTTTGAAAGGGTACTGCCAACTTTCTTCCCCATCATTTCCTAATCCGATAGGACCGATGACCTCGCTGTTTTGTCCCCTTCCTCGAATCAGCCAACCATCCAGCTCATTTCGGCTAAGCACCATTTCCAAGTGTTATTCGTATCTTTGTAATTTCATGAAATCAACGTATGTTAGTATATGCAATGTACGTCTGTCATTTACATATATTACAGTATATCTCATGAGTGTGGTGGTTGACTTTCGTAGTATATACTTTGTGTGATGCCAGAATTGACAGTTAACTGTTTGCCACTCATCGCACGTATCATGTACACTCCTCGAAATGGAAAAGAGAACACATTGACTCCGGTGTGTCATACCCACCGTACTTGCTCCGGACACTGCGAGAGGGCTGTACAAGCAATGATCACACGCACGGCACAGCGGTGACACCAGGAACCGCGGTGTTGGCCGTCGAATGGCGCTAGCTGCGCAGCATTTGTGCACCGCCGCCGTCAGTGTCAGCCAGTTTGCCGTGGCATACGGAGCTCCAGCGCAGTCTTTAACACTGGTAGCATGCCGCGACAGCGTGGACGTGAACCGTATGTGCAGTTGACGGACTTTGAGCGAGGGCGTATAGTGGGCATGCGGGAGGCCGGGTGGACGTACCGCTGAATAGCTCAACACGTGGGGCGTGAGGTCTCCACAGTACATAGAGGTTGTCGCCAGTGGTCGGCGGAAGGTGCACGTGCCCGTCGACCTGGGACCGGACCGCAGCGACGCACGGATGCACGCCAAGACCGTAGGATCCTACGCAGTGCCGTAGGGGACCGCACCGCCACTTCCCAGCAAATTAGGGACACTGTTGCTCCTGGGATATCGGCGAGGACCATTCGCAACCGTCTCCATGAAGCTGGGCTACGGTCCCGCACACCGTTAGGCCGTCTTCCGCTCACGCCCCAACATCGTCTAGCCCGCCTCGAGTGGTGTCGCGACAGGCGTGAATGGAGGGACGAATGGAGACGTGTCGTCTTCAGCGATGAGAGTCGCTTCTGCCTTGGTGCCAATGATGGTCGTATGCGTGTTTGGCGCCGTGCAGGTGAGCACCACAATCAGGACTGCATACGACCGAGGCACACAGGGCCAACACCCGGCATCATGGTGTGGGGAGCGATCTCCTACACTGGCTGTACACCTCTGGTGATCGTCGAGGGGACACTGAATAGTGCACGGTACATCCAAACCGTCATCGAACCCATCGGTCTACCATTCCTAGACCGGCAAGGGAACTTGCTGTTCCAACAGGACAATGCACGTCCGCATGTATCCCGTGCCACCCAACGTGCTCTAGAAGGTGTAAGTCAACTACCCTGGCCAGCAAGATCTCCGGATCTGTCCCCCATTGAACATGTTTGGGACTGGATGAAGCGTTGTCTCACGCGGTCTGCACGTCCAGCACGAACGCTGGTCCAACTGAGGTGCCAGGTGGAAATGGCATGGCAAGCCGTTCCACAGGACTACATCCAGCATCTCTACGATCGTCTCGCATGGGAGAATAGCAGCCTGCATTGCTGCGAAAGGTGGATATACACTGTACTAGTGCCGACATTGTGCATGCTCTGTTGCCTGTGTCTATGTGCCTGTGGTTGTGTCAGTGTGATCATGTGATGTATCTGACCCCAGGAATGTGTCAATAAAGTTTCCCCTTCCTGGGACAATGAATTCACGGTGTTCTTATTTCAGTTTCCGGGAGTGTATTTTTAGCGATTTCAGTCTCTTTTATTGATTCTGTACCGAAGGACACTACCATCCGAGTCTTATTTTGACATTGGCTTATCAATGTTGTGAGCCTATTTCACTTCTGGTGCTGACACTTTAAACTGTCCAGAGCGGTATGGTGAACCAAATAAGGGTTTCTTGTACAGCTGATGGCTGACTTTTTATGCTTCTAGAAACGTTCTGAAACTGCTGAACTACAACTATGAACAAAATCAAAATCGGCAGAATAAATGATAGACTTACATTGTACACATCAAAGTAGCGCAGCCTAATAAAATTACGATTATATGAGTAAAATCTTGAGAACGGCGCTTCGCCGAAATCAGCTATTCGTCTTAAGTATGACTAATCATAATTCAGCGAGTGTGGAAAATGGAAGTGACTTTTAATAGATTAGAATAGGTAAAAAATAATTTAAGATGAAAAACTTGGAGACTCGCCCCATATAACCTTAAACTACATTCAGTTCACGATACGGTGAGGCACAAGAGAGAGAGAAATAAAATTAATCCATTTCTTTAAATACAAGCAAATTAGCATTCCACCAAAAGCAAAATAAATAAATGGAAGAAATGAATGTTACGCAAAGCGAGCAGCGTTATCTCGGGACAATAAACTGCCACCGGCAATCGAATTCCAACAGGTGACGGTAAAAGTTTCTCCTTCTTAAACTAAGCTTAGTACGCTCTTCTAACAAACAACCAACATTCAAATTCGATCTCTAAATAAATTACATGTTGGAGGTAACCTTTCCTTATATACAGAGGGCAAATCAGAAGGCAGATAATCTCCTACCCACTTCGTGCAATTCCGCCGAAATGCTTGCTAAATATTTGCATCTCCAAGCATGTAGTACGTTTCGACTCAGATTGACGTTCATTGACTGCTACTTTCATTATGAAGCAATTTTAATGTAGTGAGAAAAAGGCCCCAATTTGACAGCAGTTTCCTAACAGCAACTTCATTGCTGTCTAATGTTTTCAATTCTGAAGACTTTAGTCACCATACCACACTCCTTTTCCATACCTGCTGACTCCTTTGTCACCCTCCCTTACTCCCCACTCCGTCACTTATTGTGTATTATGGGTATGTGTACGTGTGTGCGTGGGTGGTGTGTTGTGTATGTGGTGTGCGTGCATGTGTGTGTTTGTGTGTGTGTTGTGTGTGTGTGTGTGTGTGTGTGTGTGTGTGTGTGAGAGAGTGAGTGAGAGAGAGAGAGAGAGAGAGAGAGAGAAATGTATTCCACCATTTGGCATTCTATCTAATGTTGTACTCATACGCAGTCTCCAGGCAAGCATACATACACACACACACACACACACACACACACACACACACACACACACACACACATGTAGTGGGCGATCGGACAGGACTGCGTAGAGCAAGCGGTATATTTTCTCCGTCCCTTTAATCACTTGTCACAATACGCAGAGACGCAGACAGCCGAATTGGGTGCCGTTAGTGTCCCAGCGCGAGTAACTGCTCTACAGTTGACAGCAGCGCATTGTCTGGAATTCGATAATTCGCCCTTGCCGTCTGCACTCACAGATGGGCCTCCTATCACCCAGCAACGGAAATTGAATGCAGGCATCGTGAAAATGCTACAGCGCTCGACTTAACGCAAATGAAAACTTCAAGGCAAATTTTTTGTCAGATAAGATTTTCTATTTTACTGTACAAGATTTAAAAATGTAACATAGAAAATAACTTTAAAAATCAAAAATCTTCATGGTTACAGAATATCGAGTTTCATTTCTCTCCTTTTATATATTCTATTAAATTTTTGTTTAAATAAATTATATGGTTCTCATTTCTAAAGTACTACAAAAACGTCAGTAAGATAAAGAATCACAAGAAATATAGGAAACATAATCTGTTACGAAGGAAGTACAGACACAAGAGAGATAAGAATATGGAACCAAAGTTTCAAAGAATGAAAAAAACATAACTAAATCCGTAGATTGACAATGGTGTCCTTTAGAATGGGCTTCATAAAGAATAATTATGAGTGAGGATGGTTGAATGTATGGCTGGATATTGCAGAATAGAAAAAGGCAAAGATACAAAAATTTTGACATGAAATTTACGAACACAAAGTAATAAAAAATAGACGTGATAGAAAAATTCAACGCGATCCTATGACCGCGAACAGTGTAAGAAGACAGACGAGAAATAAAACTGAAAATCTCTACGGACGGCCGAAGAGATTACATACTGTTTCTAGGGAAGGCAGAAGATCTACAGTAAATTTTTAAATACGTTGCTCATAAACTGAGTAGGGAATTTCCAATTAAAAATCCAAAATGCCAGGTTTTTAACCGTGGTTGATCTTAGAACGTTTTTCTTTCACATACCGCTTCATTACATCTAGAAACGATTGGTGAATGCGAGGAACACAACGTTTGTTGTTTGGATTCCACTTTCTACTGTAGACACCAAGATAAATGGCGTAGTAAGTCAGTTCACTGGTCAGGGGAAAGCAATGACATATCAGCCCCATTAGAATCATGTCTATAAAAGCATTGATGTAAAATAAACCAATGGAGACAAGGTAGCTTTTTTTCCGAGGATAGGCTGTCCAATAAAATTTTCAAGGGCACCATCAAGATACAGGTAACTACAAAATTTTATGGTCTTACCAATGAAGAAAAAACAATCATAAGCAAATGGTCTAAAATGTTAAGAGATTCCAAAGTAAGGAATGTACGAGGACCGAAGCTATTTGTCAATGTTGACTGGCAAGCCATTACAGGTTCAATTGCCTAAACTGAAAAAGTTTGATAAATACATATTATTAATCGCCTGGTCACTACAGTGTTTGAGCGTCCCGATCTAAGTACTCGAACAGCTGATTATTGCCAATGAGCTCAATCGGTTCGTTAGTACTCGTAGGTTTCATTTTCAGATTGTTGTAAGAGAGAGAAGGAAGTGTATGAAATTCGCTGCTGGTATATGATATATTGCACTGGCATAACGCCAACGAGCCCGATGGATGAAGAAGACACATATACGATACGGTATCGTGAAGCCTCATTACGAAGAGGTTTGGGATTTAACACATTAGCACATGGAATGATAATTAAAAAGTGCATCCCGCTGCATTTACTTCGCTTTATATCGTTATATAAATGTCTTCAGCGAACAAAACTCCAGTTAACTTCGTTTGAGTCGAGTGCCGCCAAGTAGAGGCGAACTCGTAACCTTGGTTAGGAGGCTGTTGACCTGAATATAAAGAATGTAGAAAATTTTTTTGGGAATCTGTGGTAAGTTCCTATGGGACCAAACTGCCGAGCTCATCGGTTCCTAGGCTTACCCACAGCTTAATATTATTTAAACTAACTTACGCTAAGAACAACACACACACCCATGCCCTTGGGAGAACTGGAACCTCCGAAGGGCGAGCCGCGCTAACCGTGACAAGGTGCCCAGACCGCGCGGTTACCCCCCGCAGCAAGAATTGAAGTATAGTGTATCATCGAAACAGAAAACATTGAGAGATGGGGCAGTAGCTGTTGGACAAGGATATGGACGTGAGTGGTTTCCTTTCGTTTGAAGTGCTTCCGGCGAGTGAGTACTCGCACTGATTAACATACTGGACTTGCATTTGCGAGGACAGTAGTTCAAATCCTCGTCTATCCACATACAGGCTCTCTGTGGTTTCCCCAAGTGGATCAAGGAAACCACTGGATTGTACTTTTGAAATGACGCCGTCGATTTCGTTCCCTGTCCGTTTCCAATTCCATTTTATGCTCTGCCTCTGATGATCCCGTGTTAGTAGAACATTAAACCCTAGCCCTTTTTGTTTTCGTTATTAAGTGATTAGCGGAAAAATCGGAAGACGAAAATCAAATTGGTTTGACAAGTATTTCATCTCCCTCTTCATGAAAACTGGCAAGAAGTCGGAGAACGGACCACACTGCTAGAACAGAACAGTTCTAGCCTGAGAATGAGAGCTTGGTGAACAGAAAAATTTTCACTATAAGTTTTAGTAATAGCTCTTGCATGGGACGTTTACGTGCCCTATTAGAAAAATGCTTCGTTATGCTGAGGCAAGCCTTGAATTTTTCCTCTTGATATTTTCCATAGTAATACACGCCATCATTAAGTTTCACAAAATTAACATTTCTATAACCTGGCTTTCTGACTCATTCAGCCACATCTGAGGATCTATTTTCAAGGTCATAGCCTCCCATTTATTTCTGAAGATATCAAGGAAAAAAAAAAAAACAGAAAAAGAGAAAGGTTAGTTTCAACTTGTACAAATCTAAGACTGCAGTTTCAAAAATCGAAGCAAATACAAAGGTAGTATCTGAGAAGGTTTGAGACATGTTTTTAACTCTTTATATAGCAGTAAAAGAAACCAGCGAAAAATTTCGAATATGATTTGAAGTTAAGGAAACATAAATAAAACTTTTAAGGTTTTATGAGTACATCCTAATTGTACTAGAGACGACAACGGCTTGAGAAATGCAATAGAAAGGAAAGAACTTTGTACTGACAGGTGGTTATAAGACGAACATCAACGAAAGTAAAAGCAAAGTAATAGGGTGTAATCGAATTAAGACAGATTTAGTGAGGGAATTACTTTAGGAAAGCGGGCTGTTGTCTCTCACCGATCCTATTGAACGTCTATCAGAAGAAAGTACTGGAAAGCGTTTTGGATGGGACAAGAGGCGTTACAATCGGTGGGCGAAAAATTGAATGTATAAGATTTGCACGTGACATGGCGATCCTCGCGGAAAATCAAGAGACGCTGACTCAAATGCTGAAGGACCTGACTGAAGCCTGTGTCGCATATGGCATGAAAATTAATAAAAAGAAAACCAAAAGCATGGTCATAGGCCTAAAGAAAAGAATAGTGAAAATTAATTTGTTGCCAGAAATCATACAACAGTTAAGAGCATTCAAGTATTTGGGAAGTTGAATTAAAGAAGACATGAATTGCCAACAAGTTATCAAAGTGAGAATAGCTCTGGCGAAAGAGGTATTTTAAAAGCAGAGAAGTCTCCTAACTAGTTGTTTAAACAAGGAATTAAGGAAACGACTGGTTAAGTGCTTAATATGGAGCGTGGCCTTGTATGGGCAGAAACGTGGACTTTGAGAAAGCAGGATGAGAAGAGATTTGAAGCTTGTGAAAAGTCGATAGGGCGTGGAATGGACTGATAAAGTCAGAAATGAAGAAATATTGCGGATAGTTGTAGAAGGACAGGACACTAAACTGGATAGCCACAATCTAAGAAGAGATTGCCTTCTAGTAGATGAAATTGAAGGTTTCGTTCTGGAAAAGAGAGGGAAGGGCAGAAGAAGATTCCAGATGCTGGATGATGTCAGCAGGCCACAAGGAAGGTACGAATGAATAAAGAGGAACACAGAAGACAGAGATGCATAGAGGGCTATGCAGTCAAAACCTGGCGCAAGGCAGACAATCCAATGATGATGATACTTATGTTGTCTCTCTCTCTGTCTCCCTCTCTCTTTGACAAAATAATCCAGTATTTGTTTGGAAAGCTTTATTCCTTTTTCTTTTCTTCACACACACACACACACACACACACACACACACACACACACACACACATTGCATAATGTTCCACCTCTGTAGCTACTGTGCTGTCTCGTCATTAAATTTCATATCACTTGTGTAGGAGAAATGGTAGTTTTTGTATTTGTTGCCATGTCTTCCAGAGATGAACTTGAAGAATTTATCACATAAACAGTTGTTAGGTGCACCGAACATTTCCTTCTTTAATATTACAGACCTCCATTTTATAACTTATCTTGGTAGTCCACTTGATCACAGATTTTATCCACGATGATATTGTCACAGAAACGCTTCTGTAAAGAGCATAAACTTTGTATGATTGTCAGCCAACGATTCAAGGCCAAAATGTACCAAAGTCGCTATACTACTGATTTTGTAGCTCTTTCGAAGGTTTGACACGAGGGCTGCTGGGTCAACTGTAAATTGGTAAGCAGTTACATCAGCAATAATTTTGCCTTGTTGGTAAAATTTCTGCCTCATCAGCTGCAGCTGTCATCATCTTGAATCGTTACAGTGCATAAGAAGCCATGACAAACTCAGCTAATGAGTGTTCTGTGGCAGTCAAAAGAGTCACCGTGGCTTCCCCCAAAATGTTTAATGTCCCACAGCCGTTAGGGAGTAAGATGAGACCAACAAACGAACATTTTGTTGAGTCGCTTTTAGTGGAGAATCTGGACAATCTTGTTACTGACGTTGGTAACATAAACGTGGCTATTACTTTCTTTTAATATTCTTCGGTCCTTAAAACTACAATCCGATTTTTGTACAAATTGAAAACAACACTACATTTTTTTCTGTATTGTCCTTGATATCTCCTGAAATAAACGGAAGGTTATAACCTTGAAAATATATCCTAAATTGTGGCCTAAAGAGCCAGATAATCCTAAAAGTATCTTATTCTTGTGTTTCTTTTTGCTGATTATATTGCAAAGTACCCAAAAGTAGGTAGTTTGGTAACCTTTAAAAATACCTAAAAGTAAGCAGCTGGAAGTGCTGAAATCATCGCTTCCTACCTACGTTAAATTTACAGTGACTGTTCAAAGACTCATCTGCAGTGAGAACATTTCATGAGTTGAAGCAGGTGCCTGAGAATGTGTGTGTTCTGGAAACGGTTCACGTAACTGCAGCGCTTGGATGCATGACAGAGCGCAGCGTCTGAGATAGCGTCCAGTTGGGACACCTGTTTTATTGCAGCAGAGGCTAGCAAGTGCTCGTTATCAGAGCTGGTAGACTCATTGCAGTAGCTTGTCATTCATGCTGCAACATTAGAGATGCCAACATCATCATAGGCGCCATCACTGTCCATCGCATTGTTTGGAAAATGTGAGTACGACTTTTTTGTACTACCTACTGCTACCAATAAAATCTATGTATTTTGCTTATCAATTACTTGTTCAGTTTGAACTAGTAGATGGGAAGGGGTTAGATGAAATGCAGTGTGACGAATAATATCTACCTTAACATCACTTATGGAGTGCAAAAAAAGACAGGAAGAAATGGCGCCAATGAATAATCGCTGAAATATGGAGGAATGTTGCTACGCGTACGACTGCTACATGACTTGAACTATCTTAGATGGATGGATATGGTGGATATGGTGGATATGGGCGCTCAACAGTGTAGTCTTTAGCGCCCGAACGGAAACAACAACGGACGAGTCTCACTAAAATGCAGCAAGTGCTAAAATAGGACGAAAATAAAAGTGAAAGGCTACATAGGCAGTTTGCACGTCAACAGTTGCAAAGTGGAATGCAGCACATGAAGAGGATAGCTGCAAGAAAACGTAGGTGAAAGGGTTAAAATGAAACACCTAGCACATGATTGGAACTGGCCTATTACAAGTATAAAAAGGAGTGGTAAGCCGCTCGGCAACACACTAAAAATTCCAACCTAAAATTTTTGGCTGAAGGCCAGAAACATCACAGTACCTTAAAACTTTCTTGACACTCGCCTCGTCATTGGCTAGAATCGAACGCAGATCCCCACTAGATGGATGGATGGATATGGTGGATATGGGCGCTCAACAGTATAGTCTTTAGCGCCCGAACGGAAACAACAACGGACAAGTGTCACTAAAATGTAGCAAGTGCTAAAATAGGACTAAAATTAAAGGTGAGAGGCTACTTAGGCAGTTAGCACGTCAACAGTTGCAAAGTGGAATGCAACACATGAAGAGGATAACTGCAAGAAAACGTAGGTGAAAGGGTTAAAATGAAACACATAGCACATGTTTGGAACTGGCCTATTACAAGTATAAAAAGGAGTGGTAAGCCGCTCGGCAACACACTAAAAATTCCAACCTAAAATTTTTGGCTGAAGGCCAGAAACATCACAGTAACTTAAAACTTTCTTGACACTCGCCTCGTCATCGGCTAGAATCGAGGGCAGATCCCCACTAATATTAACTTCCGCCCTGACAGAACGATATAAATCACACTCAACTAAAATGTGGCGTACAGTGATTCGTACGCCACAGGCATCACACAGTGGGGGTTCTTCTCGCCGTAGTAAGAAGGCATGCGTAAGGGGACAGTACCCTGTGCGAAGACGTGTAAGGGTCACTTCGTCACGCCTAGGTGACCGGCACGGGGAACACCACGGCTGGATGGTGGGTTTCACCAATCGCAGCTTATTTTCCCTCACCGCCAGCCATTCCTCCTCCCACAATTGCATATACCTCCGCCGCAGCACAGAAACAATACCTTGAAAAGGAATAGAACATTGTGTCACTTCCGGTAATCTGCAGGCGTCCTTGGCAGCTCTATCAGCCTGTTCATTTCCCCGTATGCCCACATGCCCTGGCACCCAGCAAAAGGACACTTGCTTGCCCTGTCGTTGGAGGATGTACAGTTGGTCGTAAATCAGCTGTTCCAACTTCTCCGCTGGGTACATGTTCTGCAGTGACTGTAATGCGCTCATTGAGTCAGAGCAAATTAGAAAGTTTTTGCCCTGAGTACACCGTATCTGCTCCAATGTCTTCAGGATCGCGTGAAGTTCTGCAGAAAAAACAGTGTATTCCTGGGGAAGGCGAATCCTGATGATCCGTTCGGGGAACACTACTGAGCAGCTTAGAAGGGCAAGAGTATCCCGGAAGACTGTAAGATGGCTAGAGTCTTACTTGTTTTAAAAAAGGGGGGATAAATACCTTTGCAGTACCTACAAAGGAATATATTTATTGGACTAAGCATACAAGACATACGCTAAGATCTCAGACACGAGGCTTAAAAATATAAGAGAAGTATTACTGCCTGAGGGACAAATAGGTTTTAGGAAACGACACTCCATGATAGAAGAGGCTTTTATTTTGCAGCAGACAATATAGGATGGGGCAAATAAAAGTGGCCCAAATGAGTTGATACGATTAGACGTGAATGTTTGCATATAACCACACCTCGTAAAGTGCACACCATGTGTACGCCCACCACATGATCCACACCGGCTCAGAGGGGGCTGTGTCAGTGTGAGTGAAGCAGTGCAAAACGTAAGATGGTACTTACATCGGACCAATGGGTGTTCGTTTTGTAAAATTGCGTGACGTGACAACAAAGCTGTGGTAACGGTGTGGTCAGTTGATTGCTGAGAAGTTTAGTGGCGTCAAAGTGTCAGCAAATAGTTTCATGTAACGCTCTGTCCGCAAATGGTGTCAGACATGCACTGATTTGAACAAGTCAAAAATATTCAAAAACCTACCTAAACACTAGAAAATGTGGCTACAGTTCACCACAAAATGCTTCAGAGTCCTGCCAAATCAACATGACGCCGGTCCCAAGAGACAGGCATGTCACATCGATCATTCGGACGAATACTCCACCTTTATGTGCACATTCATCCTTACCGAGTGTCTGTTGCTCATGCACTAAAACCAGCAGATGCTCCTCAGTGCCTCAAGTTTTGTGAGTTTCTGTTCACTGAGATACCACTGAATGACTTGGACAGGAACTGTTCTTTATGTCTGATGAAGCCTAGCTTCACCTGAGGGGATATGTCAACCCACAGAAAAACAGGTTCTGGGCAGCAGAGAATCCACATAACTTCCACGGAACTTGGGATTTGGTATGCAGTGTCTTCACACCGCATTATTGGTCCCATATTCCTTCATCACTCGCTCACTTCGGTGCGTTACATTGCCAACATTTTGAAACCATTGGTGGCAGTATTAACGGAGGAGGAAAAGACTGCAGTTACTTCCAACTGCCCCTGTGGCTAGCCGAAACTTGGACCACATTTACACAATCTTAACCCCTGAGAGAATTGTTAGCAGATGGCAGTCTGGTCCCGGCTGTAGTTGGCCCTCCAGGTCACCTCATCTGTCAGCTTGCAATTACTTTGTGGGGGGAGCCCTCGGATCTAACGTGCATTGCAACAAAGCTCATAGTTTTCAAGGATTACCTAGAACATTTTGGATGAGACTGTAGCAATTGCAACAGCCCCGTTTCGAATCATTTTCAGAAACCTGCTGGCCAGGGACCAAAAGTGCCGTGAGATGAACGTTGGCCACTGTCAATACTGTCAATACGAGAAAAAGGCACAAGAGTTGGAAGTGAAACTATCTGCCGCCACAGACGAGCTACAACAGTACCAAAGGCGAAATAGTCTACGACTGTTTGGAGTAGCAGAAAATAAAGAAGAAGACACGGACAACCTGCTTATACAGGTTGCGCGTGAAAAATTAGGCGTCGAAGTGACCAAGGCAGACATTGACAGGAGCCACCGGGTGGGACGAAAACTACCAGGTGCTACCAAACCTCGTCCAATAATAATTAAATTTGTGTCGTACCGAAAAAGGGCTGAGATCTTTACCCAGAAGAAGAAGTTAGCAAGGACAGGGATTACAATAAGGGAAGATCTGACACACGAGCGGCTAAAGATTTTAAACAGTGCCATATCCCATTTCGGTCTTCAGAATGTGTGGACTCAGGATGGCAGAGTAATCATTAAGACTGCAGCTGGAAAGAAGACAGTCACAAACATGACAGAACTAAATAGTATTAAGTGAACCTACTCGAGCCAAAAGTCAAACTTAACACCATTTGCAAATTTTAACAGTCCTAAACTCAGATATAGTCTTGTAATTGTATTAACTTTTTAATTATTTGTACCTTCAACTAATTGTTTTTGTAACTGTATTAACTTTTTAATTATTTGTACGTTCAACTAATTGTTTTTGTAACTGTATTAACTTTTTACTATTTTTTTGTGTCTTTAGCTGTAGCCATTGCTTAGTTTTAGTTACTGCTAATACTTTTTTCATTTTCTCACTTTATTCTCTTCCATTCTGTAATAGTTCTATTGCAATTATTAGTCTCTCCGTTAGTTCATTAGTCAACCATCTCTTCGGTTTAAATTGTTCATAACAAAAATCACTATCAGTATCACTTTAGCAAATTTCAATTTAATTCTAGCTTCCTACGATACTCTATTAAATATTAAGCTTACTTCTCTCTGCTGGCAGCATCGGCCTCTTAAATCACTCCTCTTTCCCTTATTTCCACCTTAAGCTGTTTCAAATACTCTAATTACATTTTTCCTCTTACGACATAGGATACTCAGTGACACACAGCTGTCACCATTTTGGTCATATTCTCCCTGCAGCGAATACCACTAATCCATTTTCTATACTCCCGCAACCTCAGGAAATCTCTTGCAGTCGCTTTTCTTTCGGCTCTCGCGGAGTCACAAACAGGGCGCGCAAAATCTCGGACACCCCTGTAATATGTCACTTGGCGGAAACACCGGTCAGTGCCCCTCGCGGCAGGTAGTGCCTAACAAAGGGACAAACCAGTCTGCCACCCTACTCCAGGCTGCTCAGCGGAACGCGTCCGAGGTTTTAGCAGCTCACTGCAACATTCAGTCTTTACCTGCGCATTACGAAGAACTTAGCCTCCTCTTCCACCAACTAAACTACCACGTAATCCTCTTATCCGAAACGTGGTTGAAACCACACATATCCTCTGCATCTATTCATCTCCCAGGGTACACATTTCTTAGGGCAGACAGATCAAAAAAGCGAGGTGGCGGGGTCGGCGCATATATACGAACAGATCTCAAAGTGAAAGTCTTATGTACGTCAAATCCTGCTGAAGAAAAAGAGGCTGAATTCATGTTCATTGAAATAAATATACAAAGTCGGAAATTCTTGACTGGCGTCGTGTACAAGCCGCCAAAAATAAGCTCAATGAGTTCCTTCCAGTCGGAATTACATTCACTTCAGTGTCAATACGAACGTGTCATCGTAATGGGTGACTTGAACATAGACCTGCTAAGAGACACTCCCTCCGCAAGAAACCTAAGAAGATTGTTTAGTTGCAATAGCATGAACATTCTTCCATTACAACCTACACACCATACGGCGCACAGTCATACTCTTATAGACGTGATCGCAACGAAACAGACTGACAAAGTAAGAGATGTTGGTCAATCATCGGCCCCTGGCCTCTCAGCACATGATGTAATATTCCTGGCCTACTCTGTGCAGCCCCCAAGGATCAAATCGCGTTACATAACTTGTAGGAACATGAAACGTATTGACCTTGACGCTCTAACAGCCGATTGCTCAGAAATCTCATGGCATCAAATAATCAGAGAACCTACAATCGACGGCAAAATTAATGAACTTGGTGATAAACTCACTGCCCTCTATGACAAACCTGCACCTGTGCGCACAGTCCGTGTAAGAAAATCTCCTGCTCCATGGCTGACAGCTGAATTACGTCAAATGATGACTAATAGGGATGCTGCCCACAGGCGTTTCAAGGCAGATCCGAAACCCGAACGTTTTGAAGAATATGGAAAGCTACGGAACAGAGTGAAACAATGCATTCGCAATGCCAAAATCAGGCACGCTCGCTCCCTTGTATGCAGCGATCTGACACCCACGACTCTATGGAAGAATCTCCGTAGCTTGGGGGTCGGAAAGGCAAAATCGGAAACTACTTTTCATATGTCAGCTAACGAATTAAATGAATTCTTCTCTGCACCTCTGAATACCAGCATGGCTGATAATTACCATCCACAAGAATCCCCAAACAGGATAACTAACAACGATACCTTCCATCTAAAACATGTAACAACAAATACGGCAAGAAAAGCAATAATGAGAATCTCTTCTGATGCAATAGGCAACGACAGTATCGGTATAACCATGATTAAGAATGTTGCCGATATCTTAGTACCTGTCTTAACTGACATATTTAATTTTTCCCTCGTGAACGGAATATACCCCACTGCATGGAAAAGAAGCATAATTCGACCCATCCCTAAGGTCGAAAACCCGCAACTGCCTAGTGATTACCGACCAATTAGCATACTGCCTGCTGTTTCCAAAGCACTGGAATATATTGTTCATGACCAAATCACTGAACACTTGCATGAATTCAGTCTATATGACAAATTTCAATCCGGTTTCCGTAAACATCACAGCACAAACACTGCTCTAATTAAAGTAACTGATGACCTGAAATATGCCATCGACAATCGAAAGGCAACAATATTGACGCTACTGGACTTCAGCAAAGCTTTTGACACTGTTAACTTTGACATATTACTCAGAAAAATGCAACAGCTTAATCTCTCTGATAGTGCAATGAGATGGTTTGAAAGCTACTTAAAAGACAGACAGCAATGTGTTGTCTGCGCAAATGAAAAATCTTCCTGGAAACATGTTTCTTCGGGACTGCCACAAGGATCAGTCCTAGGACCACTTTTGTTTTCTTTATATGTCAACGATATTTCGTCGGTTTTGTCCTCCTGTAAACATCATTTCTATGCCGACGACCTCCAGCTCTACCTAAGCGTCAGACCTGAAGACGTAAACACTGCAATCGCTCTGATGAATGATGATCTGTCGTCAGTAGTGACATGGGCGAAAAACCTGGGGCTTAAATTAAATGCAAAAAAGACGCAAATAATCGTAATAGCCCATCAGAAATTAATAAGTTCAGATTTCCGCGAACGGCTACCTCCTATTCTGCTCGAAGGTACTCCAATACCATATCAGAAAACAGTGAAGAACTTGGGTGTAACTTTGGACGAGCATCTCAACTGGGCGGAGAATACAGTCGCAGTGTGCCCAAAGACGTCTGCTTGTCTCTATGCTCTCAAAAAGTTTCGGAACATATTCCCACAGGACTTGAAACGCCAGCTCGTGCAAGCACTCGTTCTACCGAACCTCCACTATTGTGATGTGATTCAACAAGACATGAGTAGTGAAAACAAAAGACGGCTAGAGCTAACCATGAATGCCTGTGTGCGTTACACCTGCAACATTCGCCGATATGATCATGTTAGTGCTTCATACTCCGAGCTAGGGTGGCTGCGGCCGGACAAACTGCGTGACTACCACACTCTATGTCTACTTCACCGACTCCTCATCGCGCAAGCACCCCAGTACCTAGCTTCAGAGATTAAAAACCTGTCATGTCATCATAATCGAAACACGAGGTCACTCTTATCTGGTATCCTAACTGTGCCCACTCACAAAACAAAAACTTTTGCAAACTCCTCCTCAGTTGCCGCTGTCCGCCTCTGGAACAAACTGCCCCTTACCTTGAGGAAAATTCAATCTCCTGTTGCTTTTAAGAAGAAGTTGAAGCATTTCCTACTATCATCCGCATAAAATTCTCCACAAAATTAATGTGCAAGGCCAATCCTCTCATCTGTCAAATATCAAAGCTAGCGTCTCCTATCTTGCTGCTGAGATGCCATCCTCTTCATCTATCTGTATTAGCCACGCAGTCTCCTTTTCCTTTATATTTTCCTTAATTATGTTTCATCATGTTTCTCTATTCTTCTCCTCCCTTCACCATGAGTCTCCCTCATACTCCCTGCTGCCAACACTCCTATCTTAAATCTTTCTCTTCAATAATGTATTTTTCGAGGTGTACCTTTCTAATTGTTTATCTCACTTTTTGTATTAGATGTAGTTTAACATGCCTACTGAAACATATGACTGTAAAATAAGTAGAATGCCTGGTTAGATGTAAGAGAGGGCCTGATGGCCCTAATCTTGCCAGGTTAAATAAATAAATAAATAAATAAATAAATAAATAAATAAATAAATAAATAAACATCTGTTACAGTCGGGTTAGTACTGTATTTCCCTTCCTTTGCTGTGTTTCTTTGTACACTGGAACTCTGTTTTCTGGGTGACTTCTATTTGTTCCACCAAGAACAAAAATGCAATTAATATGCTTTTATAGAATTAAAAAAAACTTTTGATTTTGTCATTAGACAGAAATTTTGACAGATACTGACGAATCTTGGACATCGCAACATGACCAGCATTATAGATCTCGACTGAGAAATGACTAACGAGATACCAATTAACGAAGTAATACGACAAGGCTGCTGAATCTCTCCAACATTTACACACATGAAACAACGCATATAAGGGAAAACAGAATTTCAAGAAGGTATATGCCTATACAGGAGAATTCTTTTAAATAATTTACTGTATGCTGACGATACAGTAATCATAGCAAATACTGACGACGACGTCCAGAAAGGAATTTATTTAGTGAAACAAGTAAGTGCCAAATATGATACACAGATCTCATCCGAAAAACTAAGAAAATGGTCTTTATGGAGAAGGAACACATTAGAACCAAAATAATGATGGATCAAAGGATTTTAGAACAAGTAAACCAACTCATTTATCTACGATGTGAGGTGATGTACGTCTATATAGCAGACATAGAAATTAAGCCTAGTAAATTCAGCTAGGTATGTGGAACAATTAAGACGAACCTTAAAAACAAAACTGATAGAGATACTCAAATTAAATTCTAGAAAACTATTCCAGTCTCCACACTGCTCTATAAAAGAGGGGCCTGGGGCATTACCAAAAAGCAAGAAAGCCGTGTCCAGGCACAAGATATTAAATTTTGCACAACAGAAGACAGACTAAGGAATCGAGATATTAGAGAAAATCTAAGAATGTTTAGTCTAAATGATATAATTCTAAGAAATGGAACGAACCCTTAGGAAGAATGGGGACTAAGAGACTGCCCTTAAACGCAATAAATTAATAAAGTCAAAGAAGAAGAGAGAGAGGAAGACCAACAGGCAGTTTTACCTAATACAGGAAAAGAAGAAATAGAAGAAGAAAATTACTTGTTGCAATACAAGAAACCAGGGATTCTTCAGCTTACATAGTTCAGAACTTGAAGCATCTGGACGTCGGCGGAAGTGCAGTACACACTGAAACACTGTCGTCGATGGAGAAGGGACAGGGCCATCAAGAATCGAAAAAGAGATGTATCAACACCCAATTTGGAGCGAGGATACTTTTTCATCTGAGACAGTGTAAAATACGTCTTTCATCAAGGTTCTCGAGCATCAGTATTGGTGAACTTGACTTTCTCAACAATGGTGCTATGCGTATTATTTATCGCGGAAGAGTGAACAACATGGAGACAGTTCATTCTGAAAAAAAGTGACATGTAATTTCTTCTATATGTGCCTAGTAAAAGAAAACCTTATGAATAAAATGATAGTTTATGTCCGCAAAGAATCATGCAGGTATTAGTATTAGATCTCTAAAATAAGATTGTAGTGGCTCCTTGTTTAACTTGCAAGAGGGTTTAGTTCCACGTAAGAATTCTATCGTTTTGATTTTGAACTAAATGCTTTCGTTTAATAGGAAATGTTTCACTGATTATGAACTGATTTTTGTCTCTGGGTACGAACCCATCAATATACTGAATTTTTTTATTTCAGTATAACAAACCGGTTGATTATTATTATTATTATTCTTACTGCATGCAATTTCAATGCAAAAAGCAGTTCTGTGCCATTTCAATTTTATCAAGGCAGTTACATCAGTCAAAACTTGGCTGTTTAATGGGGATATTTGGAATGTTAACTGAAATTGTTACAGCCTGCTTTAGGGAAGCAAGCACTTACCGGTATGTCTAGCGTGGCGAGAGAGATACTGATCTTTTTCTCCGTCGCTCATCCAAGGTCTAAACGACAGCACCTAACGCATGCCGTGACTAAAACGAACAAAGAGATTGCTTAACAAGCTGATGTGAAATAAAATGTTTAAATATTTTTACGACACTTGGCCTGATTATATAAATCTGTTACAAAGGATTGGAATATCAGCGCGATCCAACAATTAGTTTCTTTAAGAACCCACTAATTATACATTTTAAAAATATGTGATATTACTTATGTTTTACTTATGGAACTGACTTCAGCTAATCATAAAAATATTCTGACAGGTTTTCATGAACCTAACTGTTTTACGTTTTGTATTGTTAAGTAAAACCCAATGTTCGTGCCAAAAGTAGAAAAGACGAGTTAGATTAACTTGGCTTAGTATATAAGACACAAAGTTAAAGTGACACCATTGCATTTGATACAAGTAATAATGAAACTTCCGCTATGATTTTGTAATTTAATAAAAGGTGCAGAAAAGAGACTGTTCAGAGGCCACTATTTACCCGGGGTTCCGTTCGAAAATCTCTCGGGGTTAAATTTTGAAAGTTATTGGGCTGAGAATTTCATGCACTACAAACAGAGTATTGATTTACTCATAGGAACGCTGGCATCGTGGTGGGTCTTCAACTAACAACGATGTAGATAGTTTTGTAGTCAGAAAGGGTGCGAGATGAGCACTGCTTCCGACGTAAGAAGCAACTTTGAAGCGAGTGTTTCCTTTGTCGTCCGCAGCTCTCGTGTATGAAGTCTGGTATGTCTTTACTGAGGAGGTTATTCAACCTTCGTTAGTCATACAGGATGTGTTACGCTCCGCTACAAAACGTACTGTTATTCCTGCTTGCGACAGTGACCACTTAAGCCCCGGGTGTTGTTAACGACGACTAAAAAGATTGTTTTCCGATTGAATGAGACATTGCGTATATCTCGCAAAACGCTATAAAAGTGAACTTACTTGGATTAATAATTTAACTGGAAAGACCTGTTTCGTTCTCGATGTTCTGTTTCATACTCCGCATGCTATATTGTAGACTACCATGTGGTAAGTGTCTGAGATTATTTGCCAATGTTAATGCCAGCAATTCCATCACATAATTCGGAACAAAGGTTATAGCCGTGACAAGTGCTGAGTATTCAATGAAAACTATTTACCTGGAACTCAACACTGAAGTACATTATGAAAGTTGCATAACATGAAATTCAATTCCTGACTTGAAATGTCCGCAAAAATAAAATACTGCCCTACTCAGGAAACAATAGCTTTGAGATTACCTACACTGTTCACTGTAAATTAACCTGCTTGCTTAGCACAACAATCGACGAACTCTTTCCTTATAATAATGCAATGTGACATCGCTCTGAAATGAAATTAACGTACCTCATGCTTAGCATGTTGTTTTGTGTGTGGTGTACTGAAATTGTCGAAAGCAAATAGAAAACAGCAGATAGAACACCAAAAAAAAATTACTCGCTACAAATTTGTTTTTTTGCTCATCAGAAACAATCTGTGGCTGCGTGTGGCGTAAGGTGCAATGCAAACACGATGAAGTATTGAAAACCTTACTAAGAATAATAGAGGAGGGATTTACTTTAGAGAAGTCGTTCTTGAAAAATTAAATTGTGAGTAGATTAGATTAGCTAATAATTTAATAAATAGAGATAATGGTTTTAATTGGTACAAAGCATGGAATCCGGCTCTTGGGGTAATTAAACTGGAGAGAAGTCGTCATGGTCTCACCGCCGCCGATCATACATCGATAAGCGAATCGAATGTTTGTACGCCTTCGCCATAGGCGGCGCATGTGTAGGTGTAATTCTCTGCCGCCGACCAGCATCTGTGACGCGCATGCGCAGTTATGGTCGTCTTCTGGAATAAACCTAGCAGTGTAGCGTTCAGTTGATGTTAAGGGTTCTGTTGCAAAGTTTACCATCATCTTCTTTCACCCGTTTGGTGATCAGTTGCTTGTTTTTTTTTTTTTTAATTAATCTTTGCTATTGTATTTGCTGTTCTACAGCAGGTTTCTAAATTTCTTATATTATTGCCATTCCTGGCGTGTAAGGCCTTCAGCCGTGATTGTGGTCGTTTGCCTTAAAATTCTAATTTCGCATTTGTATTTTAGCAGTAAGCCTTAAAACCTTATTTACTGCCATTCCTAGTGTCTGGTGCCCTCTGCTGTGTTTGTGGCGACTTGCCTTTAATATTTCAATATCTGTAATTTGTAAGTTGCAGCGAGTTTTAAACAATTCTTAATTTATTGCCGCTCCTGGTGTGTAAGGCCTTCTGCCCAGATCACAGTGGCTTGCTTTTAAAACATTATCTGCTGTATCTGTATTTAATGGTGATTTGCTAAATTGCAACTCACTGAAAACACTATTATTTACACAGTTGTTTATTCCTTCATTAATAAAGTGTGGTATTTTTTTTATTGTTGAGTCTGGAATTACTGGTTTAAAATAAATTGTATTTAACTGTAAAAGGCAACCAATAGTAATTGATTACGGCCCGGTCCACAATCGTAACCGAATCCTGCCTTCCCTTGTCTACCAGGTTTCATATAATCTAGGTGACATTTTTGTCGACTCTTTGGAAAATAAATTGCTTGCTTTAATACGCAATCTCAATGGCAATATTATTTTGTTCTGTACTTATGTAGACGATATTTGTCTAATGTAGGAAGGCGATGAAAACGCCGTTAAGCGCTTCACTGGGTTATCCAGTCAGATGCATGAAAATATACAGTTCACAGTGAAGCTAATGGAACGTTTGTCACTACATTTCCAAATGGAAAGTTCTCAAGTGGTAAGCAGTATTTACCAGGAACCAACGGCTAGAGACTTAATCATTAGTGCCGACTCGAACCACCCACGGACGCGTAAGCGGGCGTACTTTCCATCAATGTTTTCTAGACTTGATTAATTACGTCGGCCATCTTCCGTATTCTAGGGGTAGCGATAGCATTAGAGCCCGATAATTACCTGCATAAGACGTCACCCTCGTTCTGCCAACGACCTCGTCAAAGAGGGCGGAGGAGCGGTCAGAGGTCTCGCCCTAGGGGTGGGATTCTTCCCCCAAAATGCGAAAGAATCAGAAGTGATCAACGGCATGAGGATGCGAATGCAATGCAAACAACTGCCTTAAAGACACGTAAGGTGCTTGCAGCCAGTGCCAGAAAAAGTATAATGATAATTTCTCCTCATGCAAAAGATTCCGGACTAGTCCGCCATTCGGATCTCAGGGAGGGGTTCAGTGAAGTAATATGGAAAGAAGACGAAGTATGGGGTCACATCAGCAACAGCAAAAAATCGTATATTGGGAGTAGGATTCGCTATGGACAGGAAGGTAGGGCAGAACGTTAGTTACTGTGAACTGTTCAGTGATATTGAACGAATAATTCAGTTCTTAAAAGAGAGATGAAAATCTAATAGTCACTGATAGAGTCGTGAAACTACCGCAGGCTACTGTAAACTGTCGAAAGTAACCAACGACAACGGTAATTTTCCTACTAGCTTCGATCAGTTCGTACATGAGTTACCCGTCAGTTTGTTGCGCTGCATACATATCGGGCCTTACCTCACAGTCATCGTTTTCCTTACCTTTGCGACGACTGTCTTACTAGATTCCCCTAAAGACGGAAGCGATGAACCATCTAGGAACTGATTGAGTATATATATATATATATATATATATAGAGGACCGGGTACCCTGCGGAAAATTTTTCTGCATAAGTATTCTCCAGTCTGTTATTTAAAAGTGAATAGTATTTTCTGTTTTTATTCGAAAATCGTTGATTTTTAACGTGAAACAGCGAGATGTAGTAAAAATGAAGAAAAGAAAACATTTATCATACAGCGCTAGAAAACGCGATATCCTCAACAAAAAGGTAAACTAATAAAACTGCAACACAAAAATGCATCAAACATCGCTTAAATACCTCGTCGAACGTCTATAAAACGCGTTTCTTATACTCATAAACAAGCGTTTACGAATAATAACAGGAAATAACAGAAAACTCTTTCCTTTGCTCATGATGAAGAACGTTCTGTTGAGTAAAAACTAACAAGAATTTTATATATATGTTTGTGACTACAGCTAATTCCTTTGGTTACACAAACACGCAGAAGTTACGCGACCAACTAATTTCTGTTACTTGCATAATGCGATTTATATTCTATAAGGATATAAAATTCACAACAGACTAACGCTGAATGATGTGCAGTTCTAGTTATGAAAAAAAAGTCATGTCGGCCTCTTTCCATACCAGTGCCAATGCTACCAATACTACTGATAATTCTACAATTTGGTACGTCATTTATGTAGTGAACGAAAGCTAACGAACCCTAGTTTTGGTAGTGCGCTACTCTAGTCATGGAAGACTGAAACGCGGTGTAGGGGAAGGAGCAGAAGAAGGAATTTACGGGAGAATTTGACCTTTGCATTACGAACGATAGAGGAGAAACACTCAATGAGTTTTGCAGTAAATATCAGTAACCGTGAATACTCTGTTCAATAACCACAAATGGAGATGTAGTTTGAAAGGGTTGAGAGTTACGGGAATATTCTAGTCAGATATCATGTAGGTTCTGTGATTCGCAAATCAGATATTGGATTGTAAGTCGTATGCAGGTGCACATGTAGACTCAGATCACAATTAGTTTTATTTAAATCATTATGTGATGAGACCACAGTCAGTGGAATAGGTTATTCACAGTGAATATGGCACGCTTCCACTTTAAATGTAGATGTTTGCATTAGAGCGGCAACTTTTCATCTGTACCCGAAGTTATCGACACCTACACAGAGGCAGTCTCCGTTGGTCTCTCGCAGCCACGTCACATTGACGTATTTATATTAGCATCGCTGCAGCAATCCAGGTGTCAGTTGTGGTTGTTAGCTTACTTGTTTTCTGTGTACGTATTGTGTGTATGCGGTACGTAAGTGAAGTATGGTACCCCTACATAAGTTTGATTTGTAGAGAATAACATCCACTCAATTATGCGGTTCAAACCAATCGCACACTCTGCCTCAACTAAAATATACTACACCTACTTATGTTTGAATTAAAGAGAATAACATCCGTTATGCGATTCAAACCAATCGCACACTCTGCCTTAAATAGTGTATAGCAGAAATATTTACGTCAATGTAAACTTCACGTACACATCCGTTGATGTTACATCCTGTCATCACGCACAACTGCTGCCACATTTTGGGCATCACTGTAAAAGTATCAACAAGTGATTGTAGCAGTGCCCAAGAGCTTCTGACGGCCAGAACTCGGGGAAACTGTTGGGCAGCTATATTCCTCTGTATAATTGAATATTATTATTGCAATTTTGCATGGTATTTATTGAACTATGGGTTTATTTATTACAACAGTGGATATTTCAAAATTATTTATTTAAGTCCATAAAAAGAAGCCAAATGTGCAACGTATGTATTGAAAGTTGCATAAACCACGCATCTAAAATCATTTAAAAAATCACCTAAGAGTATTAGAGCATAAAGAAAAATTTTCCTCAGTCTGGAAAAAATTCAATTCTGAACAGATTAATGCAACAAGGAGATTGTATGGATAATTGAAACACATGTACAATCGAGCATACATATGTTTTTGCCAGAAATTACAGTTCATTGCGTTTACAAAGCGCGCTACATGTCGGATTTGATTACCCACTGCAATCATTATGCGACACTCGTCTGGAACAATGGATTGCATTTTATATATCCTTGGCTCCTAGGGAAATGAGTAGGTAAAAATTCAGACAAGACACTGCCAGTTAATTTGTTATCTGAATTAATTTGTTATCTGAAGATGAAATGACAAACAACGGAAAAGTACTGCGGGGTGTCCGACGTTGCGACTGGGGATACTGAGTTTTCTGGCAGTAAAACGTGAGTCCTGTGTATGATGGCGTACTGTAAACGAAAATCTATCTGTATCCGGATCCCTCTCCAGCTACTGCCGCGTGTGGGTGCTGACTACTCCTCTCCATTTGGCTCTGTCCTTCCATCACTTTTCTTCTTCCACTTGCTGCCAGGCCACACCTCTCCTTTCGAGAGATATTGACTCTCCCGTTTTCCACCGCGGTCTTGGACGCCCTCTAGGTCTTCTACCATCCATCTTCAGTTCTTCCATAATTTTGGGAAGTATCTGACCACGCATCCTCTTAACATGCCCGTAACATCTTAATCTCTTTCTTCAATTCCTTCTCTCATACTTTCTTTTTTAAACTATTTTCTAATATCTACATTCCTTACTCTGTCCATTCTTGTTTTTCTCTTAACTGCTCTGAGAAATTTCATTTCCCCTGCTTGTAGTCTACTCCAGTCCCTTTCTGTCATTGTCCATGTTCCTCTTCCATAGGTGACAATTGTGAGGTAATAACTCTTATATATAAGGAGTTTTGCTTTTTCTGAATCTTCCTTATTCCAAATCAGGTGTTTTATTGTTTGGTAGAAATTCCCTCCCTTCTGTAACCTCCTATTAATTTCGTTGGTTATTCTTCCGTCACTAGATATTTAACTCCCTAAATAAATGAAACTGTCTACCACTTTTAGGGGTTCTCCATTCAAAGTAATACTTCCGTTGGTTCTTTTGTCTCTTCCAAATACCATTACTTCATTCTTATCTTTATTTATTTTTAATCCATACCTTTCCATTATTTCCTTACACACATCAAGTTGTAACTGTACATCTACCTCTTTATCGCCCCATGTTACCATATCATCTGTAAAAAATCATCTTTTTGTCTTTTTCTTTTACCATATATTCAATGCCGTATTCATTCCCACCATCACAACATGAAAAAGTACAGGAGATAGAATACTTCCTTGTTTAAGTACTTGTCTTATTTCGAAGTATTCGGAGTTTCCAGTGGTGTTCTAATTATACAGTTGTGTCCTCTGTACATATATTACATTAATTATCCAACTTCTATATCTATCTTCTTCATTCTTCTCAGAGTCTTTCCCAGTCAACTGAATCATATGCATTTTCTGTGTCTATAAAAACCATTATCACCCTTTTGTTGTACTCCCAACTTTTTTTCCATCAGTTGACGGATTGAAAATATCAGGTCGATAGTGCTTCTTACTTTCCTAAACCCACTCTGTTCTTCACTCAGCTCCTGTCTTTTCACTTATTCGTTTTAGCAAATTTTTCTTTTCAAAAATCTTAGCTATATGACTCATCAGGTGTATTCCTATGTAGCTTTTACGAAGTCTTTTATGAAGATGGGAACAATGTCTCTTCTTCTCCAATCGACAGGTAAATATCAGTCCGTATTACAGAAGAATATTTCAGGCTTCGTTTTCCTCTTGTTTAAAGAATCGCCGAAGTATACAAGGATAGCACGCAAATTTAATAACGCGCAACTAGGCAATACGGTACTTGCACTTTGAATTACTTTTAGTAACTTTAGGCGCTTATAACTGTTGAAGGATTGTGGCTTTAATAAGCGCATTTAGATACTGAATAGCTCAGTAGGCAGTACATTTGAAGAGGACTAGCCATCGCTAAAAGGGGCATTCACAGAAGTTGGAAAAGTTGGGAAGTTGTCGTGATATCTTATGGGACCAAACTGCTAGGGTCATCGGTACCTAAGCTTACACACTACTTACTCTAACTTAAACTAACTTCCGCTAAGGACAACACAAACTCCCATGCCGGAGGGAGGACTCGAACCTCCGACGCCTAGACCACGAGGCTACCCAGCGTGGCGAAGTTGGAAAGAAAAGCGTAGAAACAAGGTTGGTAACTGCGAAGAATCCATGCATAACAGAAGAATTTTAAGCTTCACAACAGTAGAAATACTTCAGTTGATCGACGAAAAAAGGAAGTACAAAAAGTTCAGAAATACAAGTCACTTACGAAATAAATAAATAGTAAGTGCAGGGAAGCAATGTCGAAATGGCTGGATGAAAGATGTGAAGAAATCGGAAAAGAAAGGATTGTCGGAAGGACTGACTCAGCATACAGAAAAGTCGAAACAACCTTCGGTGACATTAAGAGCAAGGGCGGTAACTTTAAGAGTTCAATGGGAATTCAATTGTTAAATGCAGAGGAGAGACCGGGTGGGTGAAAGAGTACATTGAAGGCTTTACTGAGGTGAGGACATGTCTGATGACTTTATACAAGAAGAAACAGGAGTCGACAGGGAAGAGATGGGTGATCCAATATTAGAAAAGGAATGTAAAAGGGCTTTGGAAGACTTAACGTCAAGCAAGACAGAACGGATAGATAACATTCAAGCGGAATTTCTAATATAACTAGGGGAAGAGGCAACAAAACGACTATACCCGTTGGTGTGTACAAGGTACGAGACTGACGACACACCATCTGACTTTCGGAAAAATATCATGCACACAATTCCGAAGACTGCAAGAGCCAACAAGTGGGTGAATTATCGCACAATTACCTTAACAGCTCATACATCCAAGCTGCTGACAAGATGTACACACACAATAATGGGAAAACATTGAGGATCTGTTTGATGGCGATCAGTTTGACTTTAGGAAAGCCAAAGTCACGAGCGAGGCAGTTCAAAGGTCGCGGTTGGTAACGGAGGCTAAACTGAAGAAATATGAAAAGACTTACACAGGCTTTGTACACCTGAAAAAAGCGTTCGACAATGTAAAATAGTGCAAGATATTCGAAATTCTGAGAAAAATAAGGGTAAGCTTTAGGGAAAGGAGGGTAATATATAACATGTACAAAAACCATAAGGGAAAAATAAGAGTGGAAGACCAAAACCGAAGTGCTAAGATTGAAAAGGGTGAAAGACGGTGATGTAGTCTTTCGCCCCTACTGTTCAGTCTATACATAGAAGAAGCAACGGCGGGAATAGAAGAGAGTTTCAAGGTTTTGATTAAAATTAAGGTTTAAAGGGATATCAATGATAGGATTCGCTGATGACACTGCCGCGTTCAGGAAACATTAGGAAGAATTACAGTATCGGTTGAATGGACAGCAGTCTAATATGTACAGAATATGGACTGAGAATTCATCGAGGAAAGACGAAAGTAATGATAAGCAGCAGTAATGTGAACTGCTAATAACTTGACATTAGGACTGTTGATTACGAAGTAGGCAATTGAAGGAATTCTGCTACGTAGGAAGTAAAGTAACCCATGATAGACGGAGCACGGAGGACATAAATAATAGACTAGCACTGGTAGAAAATGGCATTAGCGGCCAAGAGAAGCCTAGTATCATACAAAAACCGTAACATGAGGAAGAAATTTCTGAGAATGTACGTTTGAAGGACAGTATTGTATGGTGGCTTTGGGAAAACCTGATCGGAGAAAATCGAAACATTTGAGATGTGGTGCTACAGAAGAATATTGAAAATTAGATGCAGTAATAATGAAAGGAAGGAGGAAGTTCTCCGCAGAATAGGTGAGGAAAGGAATATGAGGAAAACACTGACCTGAAGAAGGGACAGGTTAATACGACATTTGTTAAGGCATCTAGGAGTAACTTCCACCGTACTAGAGGGAGCTGTGGAAGGTAGAAACTGAAGAGGAAGACAGAAAGTAAAATATATCCAGCATATAATTGAGGACGTAGGTTGCAATAGCCACTGTGCGACGGAAGTTTGCACAGGAGACGAATTCATGGCGAGCCGCATCAAACTAGTAAGAAGATTGATGAAATAAGAAAAAATAGTGCAAACTCATGATGTTGTTGTTAAGAAGGAGATTGATATCATTTTGCATGTGGAAATGGTAAATGTTTGTCCAGGAAACGCAGTTCTGGCAATAACGGAAAAATTCGTAAGTTGATAGGAAAAATGTAGCAATTTTACCTGGAAGTAAAGAAATAATATACGTATCGCTACCTCACTACGAGCCAGTACCTGAAAAAAACAGATGACACATCGGAACATACAAACGTCAGTATTTGCCAGCAAACCATAATGAAGAGTCGTCATTCGTTCTTCGTGGGCTCGAAGCGAAAGAAATAAATTTAAAAAACCAGGAATCTACAAAATCACTATGAGATGTAGACATGGCGAGACTTTGAAACACGATTTAGAAAACATACCTACAAAAACAATAGTGTCTTGGCTTTGCACCCTACAAATGAAAACTATGTAATTTCTGATAGCTCAAAAGATTTAAAAATTTAGCGTGTGGAACCCTGTGGCGGTAACCTTAATATTGTGCAGGAAATTGAAACTCAAAAATAGTAAGTGAGGCGATAGGGAAGAAATGGCTATCCAGTATTAGAAAAGGAATGTAAAAGAGCTTTGGAAGACCTAGGATCAAATACGGCGGAACGGATAGATAAGAGTCAATCAGGATTTAGAAAATCACTAGGGGAAGTGACAACAAAACTACCATACCCATTGGTGTGTACAACGAACGTGACTGACGATACATCATTTGACTTTCGGCAAATTATCATACCCACATTTCCGAAAATTACAAGAACCGACAAGGCCGGAATAAGACGATATCGGTTCTATAAAATTACCGATGCAATAAGGAATACGTAACTGCTGGTCAGCTTCAGTACCAATTCTTTTTAAATGGTACACACTTTATGCTGCCCCCCCCCCCCCCCCCCCCTGCGGGTTCGGGGGTTAGAATAGGCCCGCGGTATTCCTGCCTGTCGTAAGAGGCGACTAAAAGGAGTTTCAAACTTTTCGGCCTTATATGATGGTCCCCTGTTGGGTTTGACCTCCATCTCTCAAAATTTTCCGAAGAGCGAGCCGATTGGGGAAGGGCGCCTTACTTGGTGCATTGTGTCCATCTTGCGATCAGACCTTTCGACAGCTTATACACCTTTGAACTGCAGTCCTGTCCACTCTCCATCTCTTGGGCATGACTCTTTTTCTGCGTGCAGATAACACCTTGCACTGTGCAGTGCCTCTTTCTGCACCGACGGCGACCATGGACCACATGTTACCTAACATCCAGCACGGTAGCCAGTCCGTTGTGGTGGGGCCGCCATGTACACTGTTGGTTGTAGCCCCCTGACAACACAGGGATCGCTCTACTGATGCCTGCGCCGTTAACACCCCACGTATGCCAAGGAGTAGATGCCTATCCTCCTGGGGTATCGGGACTCCCGCAACGGCCATCCTGCCAGATGGCTCTTGCCGTGGCTGGGTGGCGCCCGTGGGGAGGGCCCTTGGTCGGAGTAGGTGGCATCAGGGCGGATGACCCGCAATGAAGCGTGGTACATCGTCTCTCGCTGGTGGCCAGCCGCCAGCAGTCTCTAAGCGTTCTCGGGCTCAGTTTAACGCTCAGAAATACGATCCGAAAACGTTCCCCTCCCTGGCCACACCGTGGGAGGAACGTAAGTCTCAGGATGGCAGTAGCAGTTATTCGCCCCACTTCTTAGTTTGTACGAGGGTTGATGCGGAGTCTTCTCTCTCCACAAAGCCTCAGTTCTTCGTCGAGCATTTAGAGGACATGTTTGGGGAGGTGGAGGGCTTGTCAAAAATGCGCTCTGGGTCAGTCCTGATACAAACGGCATCCTCTGCCCAGTCACGACGGTTACTCGCTTGTGACAAGTTGGGGGATGTTGCCGTTACGATCACACCCCATAAGAGTTTAAATATGGTCCAGGGAGTTATTTACCATAGGGATCTTCTTTTGAAGTCTGATGAAGAGCTGCGTGCCAATTTAGAGCGCCGAGGTGTACATTTCGTCCGGCGCGTTCATCGGGGTCCGAAGGAAAATCAGATTGCTACCGGTGCCTTCATCTTGGCCTTCGAAGGTGATACATTACCGGAAAAAGTCAAGGTGATGGTCTACCGATGTGACGTTAAGCCCTATATCCCTCCCCCGATGCGGTGCTTTAAGTGCTGGAAGTTCGGCCATATGTCTTTTCGCTGCACTTCCAGCCTCACATGTAGAGATTGTGGACGCCCATCACATCCCAATACCCCATGTGCCCCGCCTCCCATCTGTGTCAACTGCGGGGAGCACCATTCACCTTGCTCGCCAGACTGCCCAATTTTCCAGAAAGAGCGTAAAATCATGGAATACAAGACCCTGGACCGACTAACCTATACTGAGGCCAAGAGGAAATACGCCCGACTCCATCCTGTGAGAATGACATCTTCCTACGCTGCTGCTACAACAACTATGCTAGCCCCGTCTGTTTCTCCAATTGTGGCCGGATCGACGAGTAGTAAAACTCCTCCTGCCCCCTCGCCAGTGGGGGGCTCTACCCACCAGGTTGCTCCTGCGCCACCTACCTCAGGAGCAACACCATCCCACCCATCGGGGACGTCCGTCTCCACTTCTAGGCCGGAGAAGTGTCTAACTTCTTCGGCTTCTCACGCTCGCAAGGGGTCCCTTGGGTCCCTCCCTTCCAAGGTTTCCGCCAGCGAGAAGCCTGACGACCGACAATGGCGTAAGTGCCCGCAATCAACTGGTCGTAGGGCTTCACGATCCTCCTCCGTCTCGGAGACTGAATCGGTGAAGCCCTCCCAGCCGGTGCGACCCAAGGAACGGCGTGAGAAACCCAAGAAGAGCTCTCAGCCCAAGGAACTCGCGGTGGACGCCACCCCACCGCAACCTTCCAGCTCTGCGTCTGAGGATGCGGTGGAGATTCTGGCGTCCGCTGAGGACCTCGATCTCGCCGGTCCATCAGATGCCATGGGAAGCACAATCACAGGTGCTAAATCGGAGGCAGCAGGTGACCCAGTGGCGTAATCTCCCTTCCCAGTCCCGTCAAGCGTTTCTCAGCAATAGACAACACCATCCTCCAGTGGAACTGCAGCGATTTCTTCCACACATCTAGCTGAGCTCCGCCAACTTATCAGCCTTCACCCTTTCCTCTGCATTGCTCTGCAGGAAACGTGGTTTCCGGCAATGCGAACCCCCGCCCTCCGTGGCTATCGGGGTTATTATAAGAACCGGGCAGCTTATGAAAGGGTGTGTGGTGGCGTCTGCATCTATGTCCTGAACTATCTTCACAGCGAGTCTGTACCTCTCCACACTCCTTTAGAGGCTGTCGCTGTTCGGGTGTGGACGCCACAGGCTGTTACCGTCTGCAGTCTTTACCTTCCACCGGATGGTGATGTCGTGCAGCATGTCCTGGCTGCTCTGATAGCTCAATTGCCTCCACCTTTCCTGTTACTGGGCGACTTTAACGCCCATAACCATCTGTGGGGCGGGTTAGTGGCAACAGGTCGAGGCGCCATCGTTGAGCATTTATTGGCGCAGCTCGATCTTTCGATCTTAAATGATGGTGCCTTCACACACTTCAGTGTGGCGCATGGCACATACTCCACCATTGACCTTTCCATCTGTGGCCCTAGCCTCTTACCGTCTGTCCAATGGAGAGTGCATGACGACCTGTGTGGTAGTGACCACTTTCCGATCTTTCTGTCACTGCCACAGCGTCAGTCTTCTGGGCGCCCTAGCAGATGTGCTATGAATCAGGCTGACTGGGACTTGTTCTCTCTCCTCCACTGCCGCTATTGAGCCTCTCTCTCACGATGCCATTGATGCAGTGGTTCAATCCTTCACCACCGGCATCGTAACTGCCGCCGAATCTGCCATTCTCCTTTCTTCTGGGTCCCTTCGGCGGCGGACTGTGCCTTGGTGGTCGCCTGAGATCGCTGAAGCGATTAAAGCTCGCCGGCGGCCGGTCCAGCGTCACAAGCGACATCCCTCAATCGACCACCTTATCGCCTTCAAATGGTTGCGTGCGCGAGCCCGCTGCATTAACCGCCAACGCAAGCAGGAGTGCTGGGAGCGGTATGTATCCACCATTGGCCTCCATGTCACTCCATCGCAGGTCTGTGCCAAGATTCGCCGCCTGTATGGCTATCGGACCCCTGTCAGTGTCCCTGCGCTCTCACTGAATGGAGCAGTTTGTACTGACTCCGACGTCATTGCAAACCGCTTGTCAGAGCACTTTGCTATGACTTCCGCTTCTGCCAACTACCCCTTGGGCTTCCGCTCCATTAAGGAGCGGATAGAACGTCGGAGTCTTTCTTTTCGCACTCACCATCCTGAATTGTACAATGTTCCATTCAGTGAGTGGGAATTTCGAAGTGCCCTCGCCGCTTGTCCTGATACCGCTCCTGGGCCAGATAGCATCCACTCTCAGATGCTGAAACACCTTTCAGTGGACTGCCAGCGACACCTCCTCGATCTTTACAACCGCATTTGGGTCGAGGGTGAGTTTCCGTCGCAATGGCGGGAAAGTCTTGTTGTCCCCATTCTGAAACCAGGGAAGAACCCTTTGGAGGAGGACAGCTACCGTCCCATTAGCCTCACCAACGTTCTTTGCAAGTTGCTTGAACGGATGTTGAGCTGGCGCTTGAATTGGGTACTGGAGTCTCGAGGCCTTCTGGCTCCGTCTCAGGGTGGGTTCCGTAAAGGCCGCTCCACCGCAAGCAGGAGTGCTGGGAGCGGTATGTATCCACCATTGGCCTCCATGTCACTCCATCGCAGGTCTGTGCCAAGATTCGCCGCCTCTATGGCTATCGGACCCCTGTCAGTGTCCCTGCGCTCTCACTGAATGGAGCAGTTTGTACTGACTCCGACGTCATTGCAAACCGCTTGTCAGAGCACTTTGCTATGACTTCCGCTTCTGCCAACTACCCCTTGGGCTTCCGCTCCATTAAGGAGCGGATAGAACGTCGGAGTCTTTCTTTTCGCACTCACCATCCTGAATTGTACAATGTTCCATTCAGTGAGTGGGAATTTCGAAGTGCCCTCGCCGCTTGTCCTGATACCGCTCCTGGGCCAGATAGCATCCACTCTCAGATGCTGAAACACCTTTCAGTGGACTGCCAGCGACACCTCCTCGATCTTTACAACCGCATTTGGGTCGAGGGTGAGTTTCCGTCGCAATGGCGGGAAAGTCTTGTTGTCCCCATTCTGAAACCAGGGAAGAACCCTTTGGAGGAGGACAGCTACCGTCCCATTAGCCTCACCAACGTTCTTTGCAAGTTGCTTGAACGGATGTTGAGCTGGCGCTTGAATTGGGTACTGGAGTCTCGAGGCCTTCTGGCTCCGTCTCAGGGTGGGTTCCGTAAAGGCCGCTCCACCGCCGACAATCTGGTGAGCCTGGAGTCGGCCATCCATACTGCCTTTGCCCGCCGTCAGCATCTGGTTGCTGTCTTTTTCGACATGCGGAAGGCGTATGATACGACATGGCGTCATCACATCCTTTCTACGCTTCATGGATGGGGTCTTCGGGGCCCTCTGCCGATCTATATCCGCAATTTTCTGTCGTATCGTACCTTCCGCGTGCACGTCGCGGCCTCATATAGTTCCTCCCAAGTCCAGGAGAACGGTGTGCCACAGGGTTCTGTTCTCAGTGTGTGTCTGTTTTTAATAGCTATTAACGGGCTCGCTGCGGCCGTGGGAAGTACTGTCTCCGCTTCCCTGTATGCTGACGACTTCTGCCTTTACTACAGCTCTATTGGCATTGCAGCTGCTGAATGTCGGCTACAGGGCGCAATCCGCAAGGCGCAGTCTTGGGCTGTAGCGCATCGTTTTCAGTTTTCTGCAGCCAAGACCTGCGTTATGCATTTCTGCCGGCGACGCACTGTTCACCCGGAGCCGCGGCTTTATCTTGACGGCGAGCTTTTTAAAGTGGTGGAGTCACATAGGTTTTTGGGGATGGTTTTTGATGCCCGGTTGACTTTGCTGCCTCATATTCGGCAGCTTAAACAGGCGTGTTGGCGGCATCTAAATGCTATGCGATGCCTGAGCCACACCAGGTGGGGTGCCGACCGATCTACTCTCCTACGGCTTTACCAGGTGTTAATCCAGTCCTGTCTGGACTACGGGAGTCTGGCTTATGGCTCAGCATCCCCATCTGCGTTGCGGGTGCTGGACCCAATCCTCCACAGCGGGATACGCCTTGCCACTGGTGCCTTCCGAACCAGCCCTGTGGACAGCATACTTGTGGAGGCAGGTGTCCCTCCACTGCGGTTACGACGCCAACAATTACTGGCTGCTTATGCTGCCCATGTTTTTAGCTTGCCCGGGCATCCAAATTATCGTGTCCTCATCCCGCGGTCATTCGTTCATCTGCCAGAACGTCGGCCCCGGTTGGGTTGTCCGATCGCCGTACGTGTCAAACAGCTTCTTTCCTGGCTTTTTGTTTCCCTGTTCCACCTCCTTTCCGGGCCCCTCTGCGTACACCCCCGTGGTGTGTGCCTCGCCCTTGCCTTCGGCTCGATTTGGTACATGGCCCGAAGGACTCAGTCCCTCCGGAGGCCTTCCGACGCCGCTTTTATTCCATCCTGGCCACGTATCAGGGCTCTGGCGTTGTCTACACCGACGGTTCGATGGTTGCTGGTCTAGTCGGTTATGCACTAACTCTAGGGGACCATTCTGAACAACGTTCGTTGCCGGCTGGCTGCAGTGTTTACACTGCTGAGCTGGTCGCCATCTTTCGTGCCCTAGAGTATATCCGCTCCTGCTCAGGTGAGTCCTTCGTTATCTGTAGCGATTCCCTGAGCGGTTTACGAGCTCTCGACCAGTGTTTCCCTCGTTCTCGTCTGGTGATGGCTATCCAGGAGTCCCTGCATACTCTCGCCCGTAGCGGCAGGTCTGTGGTCTTTGTTTGGACCCCAGGCCATGTTGGTATACCCGGCAATGAAGCTATTGACCGCCTGACGAAAGAGGCCACCAGTGCGCCATCGCTGGAGATTGGCCTCCTGGCGGCTGATTTGCGGGCAGTCTTACGCCGCAAAGTTCTCTCGTTTTGGGATGCTGAATGGCGCGGTCTGACCACCCCTAACAAACTCCGTGCCGTCAAGGACACGACGGCTGTGTGTCGGTCATCCATGCGAGCCAACCGCAGGGACTCAGTCGTCCTTTGTCGGCTCCGCATTGGCCACACCCGACTCACGCACAGTTATTTACTGTGTCGTGAGGATCCCCCGCTTTGTCGTTATGGGGCGTCCTAGACGATGGTCCATATTCTGTCGGAGTGCGCCCTTTTAACCGTGCTCAGGCAGCTTTTTGCAATGCCTGACACGCTCTCTGCTCTTTTATCAGATGACTCTGCCATGGTGGACTTGGTTTTGTGTTTTATTCGGGCAGGGTTTTTTTATCCTTTAATCTGAGTTTTTTAGTGTTGATTCTGGCTTTTAGCCTCTGATTTTGAACTGAGTTTTTTAAAGTGTTCTTGGTTGTTGGCTTTTCCTCTTTTCTCTACGGTCGGCCAACCACCGTCACACTGTGTGTTTTAATTTGTTTTGTCTGATCTCTGTCAGAGTATTTCATGTCCTGTTTCGTCTGCTGTCTTTCCTGTTTTTCTTTTTTTATTCTCTTCGGGTGGATTTAGTTTTTTTTTTATGTAGCAAGGGACCGATGACCATAGTAGTCTGGTCCCTTTAATCCCACAAACTAACCAACCAACTTATCGCTGGGGTGTTTGGTAAAATACATAAAAGAAAGTAAATATTCGATAAGACTGCAGAGGGTTGCTTAACCACATTTGGGTTTTATTGAACAGATGTCACCCCTCTCTTCTACCGTTCAGCCTCAGCTTCCCTCACCCGGACGCTCCTTGGCTGATGTGTGATTCCATGTTTATTTTATGTTATTGCCATTGCACACTGTAAATCCTTTCATTTTTTGTAGTTATTTTACACTATTGACCAATGTTTCCTATGAAGCCTACATCTACATCATCTAAATTTATACTCCGAAAGCCACACAACGGTGTGTGGCGGAGGGCACTTCAGGTGTCACGGTCATTATCTCCATTTCCTGTTCCAGTCGTGTATGGTTCGCGGGAAGAACGACTGCCGGAAAGCCTCTGTGCACGCTCGAATCTCTCTAATTTTACATTCGTGATCTCCTCGGGAGGTATAAGTAGGGGGAAACAATATATTCGATACCTCATCCAGAAACGCACCCTCTCGAAACCTGAACAGCAAGCTACACCGCGATGCAGAGCGCCTCTCTTGCAGAGTCTACACTTGAGTTTGCTAAACATCTCCGTAACGCTAGCACGCTTACCAAATCAACCCTGTGACGAAATGCGCCGCTCTTCTTTGGATCTTCCCTATCTCCTCTGTGAACCCGACTTGGTACGGCTCCCACACTGATGAGCAATACTCAAATATAGGTCGAACGAGTGTTTTGTAAGCCACCTCCTTTGTTGATGGACTACATTTTCTAAGGACTCTCCCAATGAATCTCAACCTGGCACCCGCCTTACCGACTTGGTATTCTATGTAATTATTAAACCCACTGGACTTTGGGTCACAGGGTTACTTTCTGTACACGGAACTATCGTCACGTTTCTGTAATTTTACCTGTGTATCTTACTATCTTTAGGTTTTACTTTGTTTCTGCCAGCTATCACCTACTTTTGACGTTTTTAAGTTTAGGTTACACGGCTGACCATGTATAAAAAAAGAAAAAAATATATTTTGTGTGCCAGATTTCATTTACAGAGGGTGACGTAGGGGTACTTTAATATTTATGAACTGGTCCCTTCCACCTTTACAAGGTGCTTGCCTGTTGGAAAGCACGTCCGGGTCTTGCCTTCGTCATTGTCATGGGATTACCGAGGGCCGAGCGGAGACACTTCCTCGCGAAGTCATGACAGCTGTTGGGAGCCTGCGAAGCGTCTACGACGCCAGTAAAACATTGTTAGAGTTCACTTATTACGCATAATGTGTACAAGTCGTCTTTCTTCTGTAGTAGCCTCGGCTGTTGCTAAATCAACTGCGTGTTGGATTCTAGCAGACGTCCATCGAATCAGCTGAGCGTTTGCACGCCCAGCAGGTGACGTCAGCGAAGTGCTCATCGCGCCAGCTGCGCTGTATACTCGGTCCCGCTCCGAATTTTAAGATGGCCGTTGATGACCCATCCGCAGCGTACCTGGTGTAGGTTGTTGTATTGTCAGTTGATCTCCTCCCTGCCCCCTGCAGATTTCAGCACCCGAAAGCGCCTGGGTGTGGAACAGGAACTTGAACCTGGAGAGTCCCTGCTACTGGCTTCCGCGTTGAAGTTGGGTATTGGCAGCACTGCACTGCGATGAGGTCTTGTCGGAGTCAGTTTCTCTATCAGTAGATGGTTGGCGGCGTACAGCGTGAAGTTCATCCAGTGAAGACTGGCAACTTGAGTACGTCTTCGGCTATTTCATAGACTGTGCTGGAGAATCTAGGACATATATTCACTACAGTATCGGAATTACGGAATCGAGTGCTATTGGTGTGAATGCTATCAGTTCCAGTGATCAACTCATGACAAGAGCTGGAGAGCTGGAGTATTGAAACGTGGCTACTGTGAAGCTATGCCACAAAGCTCTGTTGCTAATGACCGGATGTGCCCTCCTTATTTTGCTACATTCTCTTACAGGCTGTTAAGTTCTGAGGTCGGTCCCTCGCTATGTGTTCTTATGAAACAGATACAGTTTCTTGCAACATGCCTTCCTTTGGTTTTCCTTCTTTTTTCTGCTGAATGCCTGAGGCAATGTGAGTGTGTTTTAATATTTTTTTCTAATTTCTATCGCTTAGTATTCTGTACCGTAACAGGATTATAATAACAGAACAGGGTGATACACGGGAGACAGACGGTTTTGAACTGCGTAGGACTGAGGGCGGGCAGGTGGGAGGTGGTCGTGGTGGGGATAGTTCTGATCCATACAATACGCCATTTCATTTACGCAGTCACTATGGAGCAGTGGGACTTGCAACGTCGAGTGTTTGTCTATGACAGTTTCGTGAAAAGTGGTGAGTCTATTATTGCTATGCAGCGATTGTTCCCTGCGCGGTTTAATGTCGGTCGACATGGAGCTGTTCCGAGCCGTAACACAATTCTCAGATGGGAGGAAAACTTCCGATCAACTGGAAACATACTGGATAAGAAGCATCCTGGCCCGAGACGCAGAGTGACGACACCAGAAAATGCTAAAAGGGTAAGGCAAGCGGCAGTCAGAAGCCCAGGACCGACAGCTAGACGTCATGCTAGTGAGTTACGAATCATCGGTTAGACGAATTTTGCATAAAGAATTAAAATTCCATTCCAACAAAATACTCATTGTCCAACAACTTAAGGAAACTGATTTTGCTGTACGAGAAGATTTCGCTTACAGAATGCAAATGATTTGGGATCGAATAAAAATGAAATTTTATTCATGAGCAATGAAGTTCATTTTCATTTAAACGGGTCCGTGAATAAGCAAAATCTACGTTACTGGGCTCCAGAGCATCCACACCTTATCCACCAGTGTCCTCTACACTAAGAAAAAGTAACAGTCTAGTGTGCTCTTGTCTCTGTTGGCATTATTGGAACTTATTTTTTTGAAGAGAACGGGGCCAGAGTTACTGTTAATTCAGTTCGTTACATTCGTATGCTTGAAACATTCTTGAAACCAGAACTAAGAAGACGACGAATCCCTTTAAAACGCGTTTCGTTCCAGCAGGATGGGTCAACACCGCAAACCGCAAACACTTTAATGGCAGTTCTCAGACGCATGTTTCCTGGCCGTATTATCTCACGTTTTGGTAACGTTCCTTGGCCTCCCAGGTCTCCTGACTTGTCAGTATGTGACTTTTTTCTGTGGAGGTACCTTAAGAACTGTGTCTAGAACCACAAACCACGAAATTTGGACGAGTTGAAGAATGCAACCATCAAGAAATTGCTGCCATCCCAGCAGAGATTTAGTCCGAGTGATGGTGGATTTTGAGAAGAGACTTGAGTCCTGCATTCGAAATGTACGACATCACCTTCACGACATTATTTTTCACAAATAACTTTGTTAACTACAATGGCAAATAATGAGCTTTGATTTTGTGGAAATAGACATGCATTAATTTTAAAGTTGGGTGAGTATTATTTCATTAAAAACCGTCCCTCTCCCATTTGTCACCCTGTATTTAAATCATAAACATTAATGCTCACCTGGACTGTGACATGGTGGCATGACCCTTTGGAACATAGTTGAAATGCTTAATCGACGAGTAATTGACAACAGTGTTACATCGCTAGTGGTGTTGATAAAGAGCAGAAGAATGTCAAGGATAAACAAAGCAAGCATTGCATTATACACCGAAGAGCCAAAGAAACTGGTTCACCTGCCTAATATCGTGCAAGGCCCCCGGGATACCCAGTAGCATCGCAACACGACGTGGCATGCACTATGGACTCGACTAATGTCTGAAGTAGTACTGCAAGTATTTGACAGCTTGAATCCTGCAGAGCTGTCCATAGGTCCGTAAGAGTACGACGGATGGAGATCTCTTATGAAAAGCACAGGCATCGCACTGTCCAGCTGGAATTGCCCAAGTCCGTTGTAATGCATAATGGACATGAATGGATGCTGGTGATCAGACAGGATGCTTTCTTACATGTTACCTGTTAGAGTCGTATCTAGACGTAACAGGGATCCCGCATCACTCCAACTGCAGACGCCCCACGCCATTACAGAGCCTCCAACAGCTTGAAGAGTCTCGTGCCGACATACAGAGTCCATGAAAGCTTCAAATTGTCTCCATATCCGTACACGTCTATCCGCTCAATACAATTTGAAACGATATTCGTCCGACCAGGTAATATGTTTCCAATCATCAACAGTCAAATATCTGTGTTGACGGGCCCAGGTGAGGCGTAAAGCTTTGTGTCGTGCAGTCATTAAGGCTACCAAAGTGGGCCTTCGGCTCCGAAAGCCCATATCGATGATGTTACGTTGAATGGTTCGCACGCTGATAGTTTTTGATGGCCCAGAATTGAAACCTGCAGCAATTTGTGGAAGGGTTGCATTTGTGTCATGTTGAACGATTGTCTTCAGTCGTCGCTGGTCCCGTTGTTGCAGGATCCTTTTCCGGCCGCAGCGGTGTCGGAGATTTGATGTTTTAGTTTCTGATATTCACGGTACAGTTGTGAAATAGTCGTACGGGGAAATGCCCACCTCATCGGTACCTCGGTGCTGCTGTGTCCCATCACTAGTGCGCCGACTATGACACCACGTTCAAACTCATTTAAATCTTGATAACCTGCCATTGTAGTAGCAGTAACCGTTCTAACAACTGCTCCAGACACTTGTCTTATATACGCGTTGCCGACCGCAGCGCAGTATTCCGCCTGTTTACATATCTCTGGGTTTGAATACGCATGACTCTACCAGTTTCTTTGGCGCTTCAGTGTAGCTACAACAGTATCCGAAGTTGAGATTTGTCACAAAACAACGCCAGCAATTTCGCAGGGTGAGAAAGAAGTAGCGCACGAAATATTGACGTTTCTGCACGATGATTCAATGAAATGTGTGATACCGATTCGCTCCCTGTGCTAACAATGTACATGAGGAGTACAATGTTGACGACATGTGATTGATAAATGGAAGTGATACTGAAACAGGCGTCGAGCCATGTAGTTCATCATCCTTGTCTGATAAGGAGCCTCAGATACAGCCTCAAGCTTTTTTTTCTTTTCTTTTTTTTTTTTTTTTTTTTTTTCGTGTGACGAGGACCTCCCGTCGGGTAGACCGTTCGCCTGGTGCAAGTCTTTCGATTTCACGCCACTTCGGCGACTTGCTCGTCGATGGGGATGAAATGATGATGATTGGGACAACACAACACCCAGTCCCTGAACAGAGAAAATCTCCGACACAGCCGGGAATCGAACCCGGGCCCTTTGGATTGACAGTCTGTCGCGCTGACCACTCAGCTACCGGGGGCGGGCTGGACTCCAGTGAAACGTTGTAAATGACAATCGTTGTCCATGTTCAAAATGGTTCAAATGACTCTGAACACTATGGGACTTGACTTCTGAGGTCATCAGTCCCCTACTACTTCAACCTATCTAACCTAAGGACATCACACACATCCATGTACGGGGCATGATTCGAACCTGCGACCGTAGCGGTCGTGAGGTTCCAAACTATAGCGCCTAGAAGCGCTCGGCCACACCGGCCGGCCGTTGTCCAAGCAGCGGGTACCAAACATAATAGCACATCAAGGTAATGAAATGGTTATGGGCAGATTTCGAGTAAATCTACAGCACTGTGAACGCGTACTGCATAATGGAAAAATGGTTCAAATGACTCTGAGCACTATGGGACTTAACTTCTGAGGTCATCAGTCCCCTAGAACTTAGAACTACTTAAACCTATATAACCTAAGGACATCACACACATCCATGCCCGATGCAGGATTCGAACGTGCGATCGTAGCGGTCGTGCGGTTCCAAACTGTAGCGCCTAGAACCGCTCGGTCACAGCGGCCGGCAGTGCATAACAAAAAACCACGGATATTGAAGGGAGGAGAAGGCATACTTGTTACAAAAACTGTTGTCCGAGGGATTCAAGGATTACAGGATGAGCCGGCTGGAGTGGCCGAGCGATTTTAGGCGCTACAGTCTGGAACCGTGCTACCACTACGGTCGCAGGTTCGAATCCTGCCTCGGGCATGAATGTCTGTGATGTCCTTAGGTTAGTTATGTTTAAGTAGTTCTAAGTTCTAGGGGACTGATGACCTCAGAAGTTAAGTCCCCTAGTGCTCAGAGCCATTTGAACCATTTGATTACAGGATGTGTATTATATTGAGCTGCTACGTTATGCACATCAAATTGCGCGTGACGTAGGTTATGTTGATTTCAAGGCAAGCAGTGGACGGCTGTAACTTCAAACAGTGCTTGTGAATGGAAGATGTAAGATAATAAAATTTCAAACAAAGACGCAACTCAATGCACAGCTACCTGCGCAATCGGCCAGAAAATTTGTAGACGAGGTAAACAAACAGCAATTTGTTTTCAATTCGCACCAATGGGGATTTAAAGAAGAAATGCATATGAAAGGAACATGGAAATTAGAGGTGCCAAGAGAGTTGTATCGAGATCAACTAACATCAATGCTTAACTACTTCATATACAATTATGCTGACTGTCAATCCAGATGGTAAATTGGCTGGACAGTTGTTTTTTGTGTTGTGAGATGTTGGAGGTGCTCTCCCCCTACAATTCTTTTTCGTGTGTGTGATGTTGCAAGAGCAGTAGGTAATATTTATGTCACAGGAAGCAAAAGTGGGAAAATGGGCCTAAGAGAACTACAACTATGGTAAGAGCATGGCTGTTGGCCTATAGCTGGTCAAAATAACTTACTTTTTCTTGAATTCTGGTCTGAATATGAACCTCTTATTCCATTAAAGCAAACTATCCCTCCTGAAAAGTGTGTGACATTGCAATTCATACCACCTAGAACCACTGGGCAATTTCAGCCTCTGTATATTTGTTTTTTCTGTGTCTATAAAATCATATTACCGCACTAACTACGGCTAAGTCTTAAAGAATAGGTAGGTTTACGATAAGCTCCACGAGAAACCGCTTCGCATTCAGTTGCATGCTATCACATTCCATCATTTCTCATCACGCCACAACACGTACATGATTCTTTATGGGTTCCTTGTGAGTGAACGTCCTGCAAGTTCGTAACTCCCAAGCAGTTCGCCTTCGATCTTAAAGGTGCGAACCTTTGTGATCATTTTGGCGTGATTTTTCTCATTTGGTGTTCATGGTGCTAGTTAACGGTTCGTTCTGAACATTTTTTGAACGTAACGATGTCCACTTTGTGAAATGTAATACATACATCCCATAAAAAGTTCAGCTCCGCATCTCCCGGACACTCATTTTCTGTCGCCCCTGATGCACATGGCGAGTCATTAACAGCTAATATTTGTTCTGTCTCTTTTAAATGAGCCTTTTGTAACGACTGAACTGGCAAGCTCGCAATCAAGGAGTTCCATGCAAGTATCACCAAGGAGGATCACATTACTATGATGTGCGGTTAAGCACTATTGAGTTAATGTACCAGGAAGTGATACGTGTGACTGTAATCAAAGACTGCAACAATAATCTTGTTTGAAGTCGATAGTGTTTCAAGACTTACTGTCTGAAATAAAACAAGGCATCTCTTAAAATACATGATGGACTCTTTACTGCAGATTAGCTACCCACTTTCCTAAAATTTTAACCCAACAGCGCTAGAGAATCTTGTAACTACGATTAGGTGAGATCATCTGCTGCAAGGGGGACATCTTTAGAAGATAGCGGGTAGGAGTTTTTTAAAGAAACTTTGCGAGGTGTGAACAGGTGTGCACCTCTCCAACAAAAAGCGGCGCATTTTGCTACCACAAGACACCAGGGAAAGTAACTCGTTAACACAGGGCACGTACCATGTTAACACAAGGCAACTGCTGTAAATTCCTAAACTGATAACATTGTTAGTGGAAATCGAACTGTTTATTATAGCCTCTTGTTTCCATGTGTCATCTGCTTTGTGATTAGGCAGTGTTAAGCTTAGTTGTTATTGTTAAGTGAATTGTTATTTATGCTGTCTTTGCTTGTGTGGCGTGACGTCATAATCAGACCTACTATCAATACGGTTGCCATGTGTGGAAATTTTCCAAAGACCAGTCGCGATTTCAATATGCTTTCTACCAAAAGTAGCCTAGCTGTAACAGTCTGGCAATGATAAGGTTTAGAAACAGAGCATAGTTTCCGAAGAGATCTCAACTGTGTCAGGACAGACTGAAATAAGCATCAGGGTCTTTGGGTTTGAACGCTCGGCGCCCGCCTACGTAGCGTTCTCGTTTGACGGTAGCGTGGTGGGTGTGGTGCTGCAGCGTGGCGGCAGCGGCTGAATAAACGTGCTCTTGTCAAAATTGTCCACATCCAGACGTGACGTCACGATTATCGTTAGCAGTTCTCGCAGACAGACATTGTCATGCACTTTTACGCACGTAGATCGTAAACCACGTAAAGCACAGAGCAGTACGACACACCAAATTAAAGAGCTCAAAGAGACTATTATTTTGAAGTAATAATCTCCATGAAGGAGAAGTAATTGGTTAGTTAATGAGGAGAAGAGGAATCTGTAACGCCTTTCGGCAACAGCTGTAATAATATTTATATTAATTAAACCACAGAGTAAACCGACCTGCCAAATGAACGTGTCTGTCGAGATAGATGTAATGAGCTACTCATATGTTTGTGTAAGCACCTACTTAGCCGATGAAAAGTGCCTAAATTAAGTAATTAATTAAGGTCAATATAATTAAGTATACAACACAGACACACTAAAATTATTGGAATCTGTTGGAAAACGCAACCACCAATTGCGAACAACATTTAGAGTGTAAATATCGGTCTTTGATGATCGTTTTTGCTTAAGTAGTTAGATTTTGCCTAATTTTGTCCATAATTTAAATTCTATCAGAGCTACATAAATTTGGATGACAGAGCAGAAAGACCATCTCTTTTCTATAAGGATGTGTACCACTGAAGTAAGTAGTTCTAAGTTCTAGGGGACTGATGACCTCAGAAGTTAAGTCCCATACTGTTCCATGTTATACGACTACAGACAAACGGTTAATCACAAAATTGAGCTGCTATTCAAAGTGCAGACCGGATCTACACGCGAAAATTCAGGTCCAACCGACTGCCTGGTACTTATGGTTCTGATAAATACCTGACTCAAAGCATTAAGAAAATCTCTAGGGTCCACAGACGCGAAAAAGTTATCAAAGACAACGCTGAAACGTGTGTGTCAAATCTTATGGGACTTAATTGCTAAGGTCATCAGTCCGTAAGCTAACACACTACTTAACCTAAATCATCCTAAGGAAACGACATACACCCATGCCCGAGGGAGAACTCGAACCTCCGCCGGGACCAGCCACGACGCTGAAATCTGACACGTTCACCGCCCAGAGCGATGCACAGTTTGCCTTTTTAATGCCTAGCCCGGTTATAGCTGGCACGTTGGCTTTCCTTATTTGCCGCAAGCAAGTCGTGTTGTCATTCATAAATCTGAATTAAAGCTTTGTATCCGTAGGTAGTATCTTAAAACTTAAGGCCCCAAAAGAATCACGCAGAGACATTGTAATTCTGTCGGAGACAGCTGAGGACTTGGAAGATCAGTTGAACGGAATGGACAGTGTCTTGAAAGGAGGGTATAAGATGAACATCAACAAAAGCAAAACGAGGATAATGGCATGTAGTCGAATTAAGTCGAGTGATGCTGAGGGCATTAGATTAGGAAATGAGACACTTAAAGTAGTAAAGGAGTTTTGCTATTTGGGGAGCAAGATAACAGATGGTCGAAGTAGAGAGGATATAAAATGTAGACTGGCAATGGCAAGGAAAGCGTTTCTGAAGAAGAGAAATTTGTCAACATCGACTATAGATTTAAGTGTCAGGAAGTCGTTTCTGAAAGTATTTGCATGGAGTGTAGCCATGTATGGAAGTGGCACATGGACGCTAAATAGTTTAGACAAGAAGAGAATAGAAGCTTTCGAAATGTGGTGCTACAGAAGAATGCTGAAGATTATATGGGTAGATCACGTAACTAATGTGGAGCTATTGAATACAATTGGAGAGAAGAGGAGTTTGTGGCACAACTAGACCATAAGAAGGGATCGGTTGGTAGGACATGTTCTGAGGCATCAAGGGATCACCGATTTAGTACTGGAGGGCAGCGTGGAGGGTAAAAATCGTAGACGGAGACCAAGGGATGAATACACCCAGCAGATTCAGAAGGATCTAGGTTGCAGTAGGTACTGGGAGATGAAGAAGCTTGCACAGGATAAGTAGCATGGAGATCTGCATCCAACCAGTCTCAGGACTGAAGGCCACAATTACAATATATATGAAGTGAAGAAGTAAAAAGAAGTATTGTTTTGCATATTGGTTTTCTTTTGGCTGTAGATTTATTTATCAATTACCATCTTTTATTTCTAGTTAACTATTGCTATTTAGGTTTACATATTGTCATTTTGTCATTTGGAGATAGTGAGTGGAGTTTTGGACGCTATAAAATGGATTGTCAAGTGGATAAACCGAAACATTTCCCACATACCTTTCTGTTTTGAATTAACTTGTGTGGCAGCAGCGAAGGCAGCCAGAAAGAGTTAACGCGGATAATGCCACTGGACAAATTACAGGTACAAAAATGAGATTCTTACAAGAGTGAAGAGCTGGGTAAGAGAAGACAGGATTAAATATGAAAGAACATGAGAATAACTGCAAAGACAGACATGGTGATAGAATATATCAGAAACGAGAAAAGGGTCTTTTCGTTTTAATAAGGGTCATTAAGCATTAGTGAGTCTCCTTCCGGAATGACTTCGTGGTTTGATGAAGATCGTTTGAACACACTAAGCCACAATGATCCAGGTCAATGTACTCGAGAACTGGCAGATGTGATGAAATGTGATCATCCCACAATCATGAAATGGGAAAGACTCAAAAATGGGGTGTAAGTGTACCGCATGCTCGGAGCAAAAATCACTAAAATGAGGGGGTGCCCATATGTTTATCTTTGTTCGTCATCCTTTGGATCGTTAACTAAACCGACCATTCCTATCTTGTATCGTTACCAATGACAAGAAACGGTGTCTTTATGCTAACATAAGGAAAAGAAAGGAATGATTGAGCCCAAACAAAGTAGAAACCTCCCCATACAAAGATCTGCTCGTATTCGCAAAAGATAATGTCATGCATCTGGTGGAAAAGCGACGGTATGGTGGACTACGAATGGCTTCCCCGAGGTGTAACCATCACTGCTGACATTTACTGTCAGAAACTGAGGCGTCTTGCACACCACCGACAAGACTGAGTGAAGAGATGCTAGTCCACGATAACACCCACCTGCATTCTGCTCTACTGGCAAAAATAGACTTTAATCACCTGATCTTGTGCGATCAGGTTTTCACTTTTCCGCTCTCTATCGAACAACTTTCAAAGGACTTTCTTTCCGGATGAAAATGCGCTCCGATCACTGCTCGGCGAGTTCTTTGCCTCAAAACCGCACAATTTATACAGTTACGAAATGAAAAGTTACCTCAGCATTGGCAGACTGTTATAAATAGTGAAGGAGACTATATTATTTATGACTAAAGTCTCTGTTACGTGTATCTGTCGTATTACGGAAAAACGCCACGAATATATGCATCAAGCTGACATTGAAAAGAATGCCACTCACAGATTTCTGGATATTTAACAGACGAGACATCCATTAATGCAGGTGTCGCTGACCTAAGCCCCATTATCGAGCCATGTGTTGCAGTAGTTGAAGTGCAAGAGTAATGAGTGAGGTTCGGGTTCGCAGTTGTGCCATGCAGATTTACGTTTTTAGATGTTTCCCGAAATCGCTTTTGGCGAATGCAAGGATATTCGTTGCTAAAACATTCGGCTGACTTCTTTCCTCATCATTCTTCTTTTCAAACTCGGTCACCGACACTGATGACTTCGTCGTCCATGAAAGGTAAAGTTTATCTTTCTTCTCAATTTAAAACTAATTCGTCCCCCTTAAAACTTCTTGAATTATGTCGTACCCGATTAACAGCAGTCACTACAGCACACACGTAACGGTTCTTCTCAATATGTGGTCATTTCTTCTTTCAGACTTCGCTTTCTGCAGAATCCTATTTCTTATCCTGTCGCTACTAGAAACTCTGCCTTAAACGTTTTGAAGTTCTTTTCGACTCCACATGCCATCTTCTATCAGCAACACTCAGAAAGCAGTGGCGCCAAGGTTGATGGCGTATTTCTTTTACTTCCAGAAGGCGTTCGATACAGTTTCGCAGTGCCATCTGGTGAACAAAATACAAACGTTACAAGTACAAAGCAGGCTCTGTGAATGGACTGGATAGTTTCCAGCAACTGAAAACAGCATGCCATTCTTAACGAAGAGAAGTTATCAGACGTAAGAGTTCAAATGGTTCAATGGCTCTGACCACTGTGGGACTTTAACATTTGTGATCATCAGTCCCCTAGAACTTAGAACTACTTAAACCTAACTAACCTAAGCACATCACACACATCCATGCCCGAGGCAGGATTCGAACCTGCGACCGTAGCGGTCACGCGGTTCCAGACTGAGGCGTCTAGAACCGCACGGCCATCAGACGTAAGAGTAACTTCGGGCGTTACAACATAAAAAATGGCGTAGTAAAAACGGCTGTAGTTACATGAGGCAGTCCGCATTTGATGCTGTTCTATAGAGAAAAGTCGCAACGCTAGAAAATTGTAACGAAATGCGGGAAGACCTCCAGGACATCCATGCTTGGTGCAGGGCTCGGCAGCTGACACTCAATATGAGCAAATTTAATGCAATGCACATAAATAGGCAGATACACCGATTACTGTATGATTCCACGCTTGCAGAACAATCAAAGGAAGTACTAGTAACATCTACAAATGGTCTTGGAGTGTGGGTAGGAGGCGACTTAAAGTCTAACGGTCACATAAAACTAATCTCAACAAAGGCAGATCGAAGTCTGACATTCACTGGGAGAATCCATAGGAAGTTAAGTTCACCCACAAAACAGACAGCTTACGAAACTCACGTTCTAGAGGTATTGAACATTGCTCGTCAGTCTGGGCTCCAAAACAAGCAGGATTGAAAGAGGAAATAAAAAAAGATATTAGCAAGAGAAAGCGTTTCGATATGGGTTCATTTACATAGTGCGAAAACGACACAGGGATACGCACTCTACTCCACTACCAAACGCTACAACGTCTATCAGGGTGGAGTGCTGTAGAAATCCCTATAGTACACTTTCCTTAAAGTGTAATTCAATATTTTGTTTGCTGCTACGAGTATCTCGCGGAAAGGTCGTGAAGATAAGATCGAAGAGATTCTAGGCCGTGTTCTTGCCAACAGTGCTTCTTCCGCGCACGTTTCGCAGCTCGTACTCAACAGGAGAAAGTGATAGTGGTGCGCAAAATACCCTCCGCCGCATACAATAAGCTGTGAGGCTGACTTAAATAACAAAAGGAAAAATCGTGGGAAACCACATTTGCGTTGGGTGCAGTTGTTGCAGCTAACTGCCCCTGCTTCATTTCTGCGTCAATGATAAGTCAATGGAAGTATCGGCAAAAGAAAGAAAGAACGTTGGGTTTAAACTTGTAGTCGACTTGACGTCATTAGGGCCGGCACATTTGCTCTAATTGGGATACGATAGGAAAGTAAATCAGTCTGCAATTTTAAAATAACAGCATTTGCCTTAGCGGTCTACGAAAACTACGAGACACCTACGCATGAGCGAAGATTTGAAGTCCACTCTTCGGAGTGCAAGTTTGGTGCTTTAAGCATTGTGACACCTCAGTCGATAAAATACCGAAGCAATAAAAGTGTCAGAGAACCGATGCTCTGTTAGATGGCGATCATTTTATCTTTATGATAGATAAAGGCACCAGAGAATCTTTGGTAATGGAAGAAACAATGGCGAAAAGACACACTTTCATGGGATTTACCGTCCTGGAAAAAGCGTTCAACGATGTAAAATTGTGTGATGTGTTCGAAATTCTGGAGTAATCTACAGGGAGAGACGGGTAACATAAAATATGTTCAAGAGCAAAACGGAACAATAACAGTGGAAGACCAAGACTGAGGTACCAGTATTAAAAAGTGTGTAAGACAGGGATGCAGACTTTCGCCCCTGCTGTTCAATTTATACATCTAGGAAGCAATGACGGAAATGAAAGGTTCAAGAGTAGGATTAAAATTTAGGGTAAAAGGGTACCAACAACAAGATGAGTTGATGTCATTGCTACCCTTAGAGAAAGTGCAGAAGAATTATAGAATTTGTTGAACTGAATGATTATTTTAATTAGCACAGAATATTGGTGAAAGTAAACAGAGGAAAGGCGAAAGTAATGAAAACTAGCAGAAATGAGAACAGTGAGAAACATAACATCAGAACTGATGATCACCATGTAGACGTAGTTAACGAAATCTCCTACATATGCAGCAAAATAACCCGTGGTGGGTGGAGAAAGGGGTACGTAAAACGAAAACTAGCGCTGACGAAATGGCATATCCGTCGAAGAGAAATCTACTACTATCAAACATAGTGCTTAATTTGAGGAAGAAACATCTCAGAATGTTCATTTGGAGCACAACATTGTATGGTAGCGAAGCATGGATTATAAAAACCCAAGACAGATGAGAATTGAAGAATTTGAGATATGATACTACAGGAGCATGTTGAAAATTAGGTGGATGATAAGGTAATCAATGAGGAGGTTTTCTCCAAAATCGGCGAGGAAAGGTATATACGAAACACACTGAAAAGGATGATAAGACATTTGTTCACACATCAGGCAATACCTTCCATGGCACTATGTAAGTAGGCTGTTTAGGTTTTTTTATTGGTAACGCCACGTAGCGCTCTGTATGAAAATCACTGGCTGTGCCGTGTGCAGTCTGTGGCTGTGTTGGACAGCGGCAACTGGATGCTAACAGCGCATAGCGTTGCGCAGTTGGAGGTGAGCCGCCAGCAATGGTGGATGTGGGGAGAGATATGGTGGAGTTCTGAAATCTGTAAGACTGGATATATGTTATGACTTTTGATGATATTAAGGTAAATACATTGTTTGTTCTCTATTGAAATCTTTGATTTGCTAACTATCCCTATCAGTAGTTAGTGCCTTCCGTAGTTTGAATCTTTTATTTAGCTGGCAGTAGTGGCGCTCGCTGTATTGCAGTAGTTCTAGTAACCAAGATTTTTGTGAGGTAAGCGATTTGTGAAACGTATAGGTTAATGTTAGTCAGGGCCATTTTTTTTTGTAGGGATTTTTGAAAGTCAGATTGCGTTGCGCTAGAAATATTGGGTGTCAGTTTAAACACAGTCATGTATAATTGTTATAAGGGGACGTTTCATATGTCGACCCTTAGCCGAGGATACCTCACCGGAATCATCCGATTTTTTCTTGTAGTTTGTGTAATAAGTGTAGATTTTTTTATTGCTAGCGCGTAATTGTAGAGAGCATCTCCTTTGTAGTTGCAGTCTTTCATTGTTGTACAGTAAAACAGGTGTGTCACGCATGTAAATTTGCACCAAGTATTTCGCAGCTGCGCTTGCAATTAACTAAATATTATTTTCAGTGCTATGTTAATGTGTTCTCTTATTTTTGCTCTTCAAATTGTGCTTTTATGCGTTATCGTGTGAAATATTGTGACAATAATGGCATGTGAAAAACGTAATACTAGGCTCCAAAGTAAACTGAGAAATGACAGTGAAGATGAAAGCAGTGTGTTAGCGCCACCATGTAATGAATTAACTAATGTTCAAAGTAGTAATTTGGTTATTGTGCATAGGGAAATGGAGCGGGCTGCAAATAATGGTGTAGGCAGTGAAACAATTAGTGAACAGGGTAGCATTATCGATCGATCGGTCGGCAACAGCTCGCGTCAGGAATCCGAAATGACAGGACACAATCTTGCAAATACTGTACATTCAGGTTTTGCGTCCTCACCGTTTTCTCAAACAAGTCAAGGCACATTTTCTGCTTGTCAAAATGTGAATGTTGCCGGTGCAAATGCACTGCCGAAAAGCATAGAGGAACAGATTCCAGACACTAATACATTATTATTGGAATTAATGCAACAAATGTAACAAAATCAGAGAGAAACACAGCAAAAGCTTCAAAAGTTAGACACAATGAAACAACACCAGAGACAAACACAGCAACAGTTAGACACAATGGAACAAAAACTTCAAAAGTTAGACTCAGTGGAACATACGATTGAACAAACACGTGAAGATTTAACTACTGAGTTGTATAAAATCGAGTCGAAATGTCAAAAAGTCTGTAATGACGTAAAAATGCAAATTTGTGAGCATTTCCAACCTATTTTTTCGCGGCATGAAAATACATTACAGAATCACGAATCAGCAATAAAAGAACTGCAAACTATTGTTCATGAAAATCGTGAGACCTTGCAAGCTAAAATTGACTCAGTTGCATCAAACGATTCGGTTACGCAACTTGCAAGAAATCAGGAAAACTTAAACCACACAATAGATACGATTTCAACACAAATGTACACTCTGAAATTTGGTTCAGAAAAACACACTCAGGAAATAAGTACACTATCAGAGAAAGTAGCCGAACTTTCGGATCAGTTCATTAACTTATCTGCAAAGGTAGATGATGATCTGAATGACACAGAAGAGTGCGAACAAATTAGGAAATTCAAACAAAATCTGAATCAAATTAATACGCAAAGAGAAATCCGGGAAGTACTAGATCAGCTGACACAGGTAATACAAGAATTACGTATTTCAGAGGACACTTGCGCTCCAACATGGGAAGAGGGACTTAGAAATACGGAAAAGCCACAAAATAATAACACAGGGCATTTCGGAAATTATGAAAGAAATTGACAAGGTGCACCGAATTTTGAGATGCAACCGCCGACACGACGTAACAATGACCGATATGCTACCCGCCGACACGATGATTTTGACTATAAGCTGTTCATTACTACACGTAAATTCAAAACATTTAATAATTCTGGCAACGACATTCATCCACGAGCGTGGCTCCATCAATTTTCTCATTGTTTTCCTCCCAACTGATCATTAGAGCACAGATTAGAATTTATGTGTGGCTACCTGGAGAATGAACCAGCTGTAAGAATGCGATCGGTCATTCACGATTGTCACAGTGAAGGATAATTTTATCATGTCTTCCTCTCAGCATATTGGTCTCAAGCTGCACAAGACCGAGTAAAACATAGCATCATAATGATGAAACATTTCGAACAATCTGAATTTTTCAGTCTTGTCACATATTTCGAAGACATGTTACATAAGAATCAGTATCTTTCAAACGCATACAGCCCCCTAGAACTCATCCGCATTTGCTTAATCAAATTACCTGAACATTTACGACAAGCTTTTCAGGGACTGTTACAAGAGCTGGAAATTGACACTGACAATCGCGGAACGCGAAAACAGGAGCACAACAATTACAGGTCACACCTGTCACAATTCCTCGATGACAGAAATAATACACGACAAGGCTATTCGTACAACGTAAATCGTGACCAAAACAGACACCAACCGTATGACAACCGTTGGCAGAGTAGTAATAATTACAGGGAAAGGTCACCTCTCCGCGGTAATGACTATCACAGAGACAACCATAGAAACAGACAATATGGGAACAAAAACAATTACTATCAAGGGAGACAGAATAACTTCAGACGCAACAGTTCAGCGCGCAGTTACGATTCCAGGAGAAATTCTCCACCACTTAACCAACAAGAAAGAGACTACAGGAACTACCAACATGACGACAGACCTGAATTGCATCAGAACTGGCGAGCATCAAACAGGGCAGGGCCTTCTCGACAAGGTGAATTTGTAGAAGTTAGGTCTCCTAATCCCAGTAACGACGCGCGCCAACAAAGAGGCGACAATGACTCGCACCGCAGGCAGCCACGTGCGCCGGCTGGCTCAGAGGAAAATATCATAGGCGCTAACCTTGAGAACAATTTTAGCATTCTTTAGCGACGTATACACATGATAATAGCTGTGAAGTTTAAACTCTGTCCACTAGGAAGAGTAAAGGATTGCACCACATTTCACATGTAAAACCGTTTATTGAAAGATAATCTCCTTTTTAACTTTATCTTTGCCATAAAACATTTCACTTCACATTTCTAGTATGCTTTGTCACACTGAGAAACTGTTAACATGCAACAATGTTTTGAAGTTAACTATCCAGTCTAGAACCTAGGGAACAGTTTTAAACTGAAATTACGAATGCATTGTTATAGTGAACAGACGACACAGTGTTGTTATTTGTACTTTCTTGCTTGTTAGTTGCACGATTACGTAACGACTATAAGGCTTACATACTTAGAACATATATTGTTAATGAGATTTTAATGCAACATTTGGTTTAGTTGAAAAGACATTCTTTATTTGAAGTACTTTCTGTGAGATTAAAGATGACTTAGCATTTGGTTTCTTTGATAGCTACACGATTATATCACGACGCTACTAATGTGTGACACAATTTACATTGTGCTTTTGCGGTGTATCTGTTTTATATCTGCACAGATTTTCTGAATTCTTCTGGAAAGGAAAACATGTTTTAGTAGTAACTTTATGGTATAGCTAGAATGAGACAACCTTTTCTGTGGCACAACAATACGTTACAGTACAGTACTTACTTCATCACAGCAGTAAGCGTAGTAACTACGATATCTATACGCAAAGCATTTCACTTTTGTTTATCATGAGGTAAGTACATTGACTTCTGCAGAACTTAGCTTTCGGGGGACGATAACTACAACACTTCCAAAGAGATTATCTTACAAGAAGACGCACAGTTTAGCGCTACAGTACACGTATTTGAGTGATTAATTTTGTACCTAAAACATTTATTTTTAAAGATATTTGAAGTACAATGATACAAAGGTTTTCCGTGATACATTTCATTCCATTGCTGTAATCTGTAACACCTGACGATATAATTACATTAATCCTCAGGGGGGTACACGCTTACTTTTTGTACCATGTATTTGGCAAGCACAAGGAGCCCTAGCTAATATGGAATTTGCTTATACAACTTTACACTTCGGTACCATATTCTCTAACACATAAATTACACAGCTATCTGATCATTTAACTGAGGGAGACAAACATTTATTTTACTACATCAGTGACAGACGTTTACGTAATTACACCGTTGGATAACTTCACACTTACGAAATTGTATTTTGTCTGTACTTTGTGAATATTCATATTTTTTTGGAACCATTGTGATACTATGAGAGCTTTGAATGATGTATTTGGTATGGGATCATGGTTTTTAAAGTACGTTTGAGGCAGATGACACTTTTGACAAGGCAGAGAATTTTTTTTTAGATTTTGAAATTATTGGAGGAAGCTACAACGATTTTGACAGTTGACTGAGGTGTTATGATGTTATTATTACGATGACTATGTGTATTATGCTGTTGCGGTATGTTTATGATCAATAAGCTCATGCTATATGAGTTATTTGATTATGCTACACATCTGTTATGATGAACTATTGAAGAAGTGTCGACGAATAAGGTAAAGAATAATGAGTAGTGTTTAGGGACTCTGGTTTGTGAAAAAGGATGTTGTAAACCGAGAATCGTACTTTAAAATTTATGAAATGTATGTAAATGCGAGAATGTATTACAATGCCGACGAAAATTTTTTGACACTACTATATTTAAAGGATTTTGTTTCTATAGATTTGTAACGCAAATTCTTGACCTGTGAAATGAGACTGCCACTGTAGTGGAAACTGGTGTACTAAATATTTCGGTGAGGAAGTTAAGTGACCACCTGCACGTAATGCGTCGTGGGCACCCAGCTGCACGACAGCCACCTGGAAAGAAGCCATTAGTGTGTGCCTTTCAGAGGCACAAGAAAAAAGAGAGGCCATTACCCTCGCTATTGACATTCTTTTGTAGAAAGCATCGCAAAAACGACACGCTCATTACTTGGAAAGATACTTTCTTACATGTGCACATTTGATAATGACAAGCGTCTTTCTACGAGAGTTGAGAGAATTTGCACTAACTTATGAAATGTCACATGACTTTTTTTTTGTCATCAGTCTGCTGACTGGTTTGATGCGGCCCGCCACGAATTCCTTTCCTGTGCTAACCTCTTCATCTCAGAGTAGCACTAGCAACCTACGTCCTCAATTATTTGCTTGACGTATTCCAATCTCTGTCTTCCTCTACAGTTTTTGCCCTCTACAGTTCCCTCTAGTAGCATGGAAGTCATTCCCTCATGTCTTAGCAGATGTCCTATCATCCTGCCCCTTCTCCTTATCAGTGTTTTCCACATATTCCTTTCCTCTCCGATTCTGCGTAGAACCTCCTCATTCCTTACCTTATCAGTCCACGTAATTTTCAACATTCGTCTATAGTACCACATCTCAAATGCTTCGATTCTCTTCTGTTCCGGTTTTCCCACAGTCCATGTTTCGCTACCATATAATGCTGTACTCCAGACGTACATCCTCAGAAATTTCTTCCACAAATTAAGGCCGGTATTTGATACTAGTAGACTTCTCTTGGCCAGAAATGCCGTTTTTGCCATAGCAAGTCTGCTTTTGATCTCCTCCTTCCTCCGTCCGTCATTGGTTATTTTACTGCCTAGGTAGCAGAATTCCTTAACTTCATTGACTTCGTGACCATCAATCCTGATGTTAAGTTGGTCGCTGTTCTCATTTCTACTACTTCCCATTATCTTCGTCTTTTTCCGATTTACTCTCAAACCATACTGTGTACTCATTAGACTGTTCATTCCGTTCAGCAGATCATTTAATCCTTCTTCACTTTCACTCAGGACAGCAATGTCATCAGCCAATCGTATCATTGATATCCTTTCACCTTGTATTTTAATTCCACTCCTGAACCTTTCTTTTATTTCCATCATTGCTTCCTCGATGTACAGATTGAAGAATAGGGGCGAAAGGCTACAGCCTTGTCTTATACCCTTCTTAATACGAGCACTTCATTCTTGATCGTCCACTCTTATTATTCCCTCTTGGTTGTTGTACATATTGTATATGATCCGTCTCTTCCTATAGCCTACCTCTACTTTTTTCAGTATCTCGAACAGCTTGCACCATTTTATATTGTCGAACGCTTTTTCCAGGTCGACAAATCCTATGTACGTGTCTTGATTTTTCTTTAGCCTTGCTTCCATTATTAGCCGAAACGTCAGAATTGCCTCTCTCATGCCTTTACTTTTCCTAAAGCCAAACTGATCGTCACCTAGCGCATTCTCAATTTTCTTTTCCATTCATCTGTATATTATTCTTGTAAGCAGCTTCGATGCATGAGCTGTTAAGCTGATTGTGCGATAATTCTCGCAACTTGTCAGCTCTTGCAGTCTTCGGAATTGTGTAGATGATGCTTTTCCGAAAGTCAGATGGTATGTCGCCAGACTCATATATTCTACACACCAACGTGAATAGTCGTTTTGTTGCCACTTCCCTTAATGATTTTAGAAATTCTGATGGAATGTTATCTATCCCTTCTGCCTAATTTGACTGTAAGTCCTCCAAAGCTCTTTTAAATTCCGATTCTAATACTGGATCCCCTATCTCTTCTAAATCGACTCCTGTTTCTTCTTCTATCACATCAGACAACTCTTCACCCTCATAGAGGCTTTCAATGTATTCTTTCCACCTATCTGCTCTCTCCTCTGCATTTAACAGTGGAATTCCTGTTGCACTCTTAATGTTACCACCGATGCTTTTAATGTCACCAAAGGTTGTTTGACTTTCCTGTATGCTGAGTCTGTCCTTCCAACAATCATATCTTTTTCGATGTCTTCACATTTTTCCTGCAGCCATTTAGTCTTAGCTTCCCTGCACTTCCTATTTATTTCATTCCCCAGCGACTTGTATTTCTGTATTCCTGATTTTCGCGGAATATTTTTGTACTTCCTCCTTTCATCAATCAGCTGAAGTATTTCTTCTGTTACCCATGGTTTCTTCGCAGCTACCTTCTTTGTACCTATGTTTGCCTTCCCTACTTCTGTGATGGGCCTTTTTAGAGATGTCCATTCCTCTTCAACTGTGCTGCCTACTGCGCTATTCCTTATTGCTGTATCTATAGCGTTAGAGAACTTCAAACCTATCTCATCATTCCTTAGAACATCCGTATCCCATTTCTTTGCGTATTGATACTTCCTGACTAATGTCTTGAACTTCAGCCTACTCTTCATCACTACTATATTGTGATCTGAGTCTATATCTGCTCCTGGGTACGCCTTACAATCCAGTATCTGATTTCGGAATCTCTGTCTGACCATGATGTAATCTAATTGAAATCTTCCCGTATCTCTCGACCTTTTCCAAGTATACCTCCTTCTCTTGTGATTCTTGACCTGGGTATTCGCTATTACTAGCTGAAACTTGTTACAGAACTCAATTAGTCTTTCTCCTCTTCCATTCCTTGTCCCAAGCCCATATTCTCCTGTAACATTTTCTTCTACTCCTTCCCCTACAACTGCATTCCAGTCGCCCATGACTATTAGATTTTCGTCCCCCTTTACATACTGCATTACCCTTTCAATATCCTCATACACTTTCTATATCTGTTCATCTTCAGCTTGCGACGTCGGCATGTATACCTGAACTATTGTTGCGTTGTCGGTGTTGGTCTGCTGTCGATTCTGATTAGAACAACCCGATCACTGAACTGTTCACAGTAACACACCCTCTGCCCTACCTTCCTATTCATAACGAATCCTACACCTGTTATACCATTTTCTGCTGCTGTTAATATTACCCGATACTCATCTGACCAGAAATCCTTGTCTTCCTTCCACTTCACTTCACTGACCCCTACTATATCTAGATTGAGCCTTTGCATTTCCCTGCCCTTTTCAGATTTTCTAGTTTCCCTACCACGTTCAAGCTTCTGACATTCCACGCCCCGACTCGCAGAACATTATTCTTTCGTTGATTATTCAATCTTTTTCTCATGGTAACTTCCCCCTTGGCAGTCCCCTCCCGGAGATCCGAATGGGGGACTATTCCGGAATCTTTTGCCAATGGAGAGATCATCATGACACTTCTTCAACTACAGGCCACATGTCCTGTGGATACACGTTACGTGTCTTTAATGCAGTGGTTTCCGTTGCCTTCTGCATCCTCATGTCGTTGATCATTGCGGTTTCTTCCACCTTTAGGGGCAATTTCCCACCCCTAGGACAAGAGAGTGCCCTGAACCTCTATCTGCTCCTCCGCCCTCTTTGACAAGGCCGTTGGCAGAATGAGGGTGACTTCTTATGTCGGAAGTCTTCGGCCGCCAATGTTGATTATTTATCAAAATTTAGGCAGTGGCGGGGATCGAACCCAGGACTGAGGGCGTTTTGATTAGGAATCAAAGACAGTACCCCTAGACCACGGGCTATGACTATTGAGAGATATTTCTATGCTTTGCCTTTCATATTTCATTTGATATCTGATTTCCAGCTGTGTTCCAGCATTGGTTTTATAAAATAAAATTAAATGCATTTGCTAATGTGAACACTTTCTGTCAACAGATCTATTAAATAATCATTTTATGATCCACGTTCTTCGAAAAAGGAGCACTTGGAAAGGAAAGAACAATAAGAAGGGATTAATAAAAGTTACTGCATACTTAATTTTCTTTTCAACTACTTGGTAATATCTTTTGTAGAATTAGTTTTGTGGTGCACCACTTTAATGACATAGATATTAATATGTGAATATACATTTCCCTTTTCTGCATTGTTGTCTTTACTGTGATATTTTTTCTGCGTGAGCTTTCTCATGTTTAGATATAAGTTATTGCATTTGCTGCTGCTGTTTGCCAGGCATAGTGTTACTGAATTTTACTTTGTATTACTCTGTTAAGCCAGTTTTACTACTGACTTATTTTTCTTGTTGCTGTTCATTGCTTCATATTAGTTGTAATGTTGTATATGCTTTGCTAAGCCCTATATTACTGCCTTTGTTTGCCAATTTGCATTTTTTTTGACTTTGCTGTTTGTGTTAATTGTTTTGTGCTGCATTGCGTCGTCCCTTAGTTAGCATCTGAGCTTAGTAGGTTTAAGTTAGCTTAAGTGGGGGTTCACCATATATGAGAACGAGTTATGATGATTTGGATGAAATGCATTGAGAAGCTATAAGAAAATGGTTTGGCCAAAAAAAGTATTTTGAAAGAGGATAGGAACAAAAAAAGTAGGGTTTAGATACAACAGGTTTAGGTAGGATTTTCTTGGAAATAAATGATGAGATAAGATAATGGAAAATAAATAATGAGGTAAGAAATATGTGAACATATGAATACAAAAAGCATGCTTGGATAGAATTTTTTTGGTGGAAACAAATGTTGAAATAAGATGAAAGATCTATGGAATGAAGTTTTGGCTTGGACTGCAGTACCAAATGTTACACTGAAAACAAACCCTGTCCTTTCCTTGTGTTATCCCACTATGTGTTTGTGTACCCTTGTGTATTTATGTTCTTCCGGTCTTTATATGTTTATCTGATAAGACTTATGTTGCAGAATTTTTCTAATACTCAGCTACATGAACTATGATGAGGAATACTGCTATCCTCAAATATAATTTGCATTAATAATATGTTATTTACTTTGTAAAGATGTTAGACATTATTAATTCTGTTCTGTTTACTTCTCATATGTAAAATTTATGTTTTGCAAACTATTCTCATTATTTTATATATTTACATATGTCATAATTCCTGTGACACTGATGTATATGTATATTTCTATTCTTTTGTAAAGCCTGTATTATTACAAATGTTACCTGTATTGTTATGTTCTTTAATGATGTATTTTGTACCTTTGATATTGTATTCTTATGTTATAAAATTGTAATTGACACCAGTTCATCAAATTAAGTAACTTGTAAGTTACATTCCACTGCACACGTTTCTGTTGGTTGTAGTATATGGACAATATGTGAGAAGTAGGGACAGATAGTGTTTGCACGTGTGTTACTATTTCAGCAAGGGACTGGTTAACAGCATTGCTGGTTCTAAGGACAATTAAAAAAAAAACTTTGTGAGTGGACAAGTGGTGGTTTATGGACTTGCTATATAGTCCACAAGACTCGTCGATGGTGATTGTGCACCTGCACAGTCGCAACAGTTGGCTGCTAGCCATCTCTACGAGGACTACAGTGGGTCTACACATTTGATGACTCACCAATACCATTATTTCTACAAGGACTGCTGTGGGTCTGCACCTCTGGTGGCCCACCGATACCATAATCTCTACCAGGACTACAGTGGGTCTGCTCTGTGATGACCTACTTACCAATATTCTTCAAACTTCGACTGACTCTGCTGTGAGTTTGCTCTGTTGTGGCTCATTATCTGTCTTAATGTCAAGAGTCAGCACTGTCTTTCCGTTGGAAGGACAACACTACTTCTTCTAGACCGCATGGAAATCCACTATTTCCGTGTGCATTCTCTTTTACTGCTCAGACTTTCACAAAAACACTGCAATTTTACTGTGATGAACGATCAGGACTGTCTTTGTGGACTGTGAGAAAATTTTAGCTTTTGACCAACATTGTATCGATAATTGTGTGCATTTCATTTCTTTGTTACTATAACTATGAAAAAAAATTTCAAATCTGTATTGGCCACTGCCCAAAACAATTTGTAAAATTTTTTGTGGGGAGCATGGGGGCTATGTAAGTAGGCTGTTCAGGTTTTTTTATTCGTAATGCCACGTAGCGCTCTGTATGAAGATCACTGTCTGTGCTGTGTCCAGTCTGTGGCTGGTTGGAATTGTTGTAATACTCGCCATTGTAGTGTTGGGCAACTGGATGTTAACAGCGCGTAGCGTTGCGCAGTTGGAGGTGAGCCGCCAGCAGTGGTGGATGTGGGGAGAGAGATGGCGGAGTTATGGAATCTGTAAGACTGAATATATGTTATGACTTTTGATGATATTAAGGTAAATACATTGTTTGTTCTCTATTAAAATCTTTCATTTGCTAACTATCCCTATCAGTAGTTATTGCCTTCTGTAGTTTGAATCTTTTATTTAGCTGGCAGTAGTGGCACTCGCTGTATTGCAGTAGTTCGAGTAACCAAGATTTTTGTGAGGTAAGCGATTTGTGAAACGTATAGGTTAATGTTAGTCAGGGCCATTTTTTTTGTAGGGATTTTTGAAAGTCAGATTGCGTTGCGCTAAAAATTTTGTGTGTCAGTTTAAGCACAGTCATGTATAATTTTTCTAAGGGGACGTTTCAACTAGAGGCAGGTAGGTGTGAAGTATAAATAATTTAGAGGAAGACAGAGATTAGAATACATCGAGGAAATAATTGAGGACGTAGAGTGCAAATGCTATTCTGAAATGAAGAGGATGGCCCTGGAGAGAAATTCGCGGCAGGCCACATCAGACCAGTTACAAGACTGGTGACTCAAAATAAAAAAAAGTGTTTGATGTGAGCAGACAATCTAGGCCTTTGTGATGGATGACTGGAAATCATACAGTGGATAGGCAATTCACTTAAATCAACATTTAAGGACAGAAAAGCGAAGGTCAGTAAAAATTCCATTGCACAATAGCTGGCGTAGACCTCGCGAGTGCTCTACCAGTAAAGCAAGATAACTCAAAATAGAACTTGCAAACAAGATAGGTGCTATGATGCAGCTTTTCATATCAATAAAAGTTTGGAATAAATTACTGTCAAGGAACTGAAAAACTACGCCTGGAGTGGAACTTCATATGGTAATGAAGACTTCGAGAGAGGAAGAACTAGTGCTGTAGAAGGCTCCTCAGTGTTAAGGCAAGAGATACTAGGAAGGGTATGCGAGTAAAAGGATATATGGAAAACCTTTACCCAGAGTAGTGACCTACTAGTGGGACCGTTGCTAAAAATCGGAAATAAAAGGGAAAAATTATAGAGATAAGTAGAGATGGAATTATGTTAGGCAATTTATGGAAAATCTTAGATGGCGTATGTATGCGGAGATGAAAACGCTAACACTCGAGACTTTCTAAAAAGAAACAAAGAACAGTAAAACTCGCTGGTTCTGCCTCTACTTGAGATGATTAACGGTATTTCTCCGTGTCATCGATCAACCAAGTGATCTATAAAATACTTTATACACTGAGGTGACAAGAGTCGTGGGATAGCGATATGCACATCTACAGTGGTAGTGGTATCGCCTACACAAGGTATAAAACAGCAGTGCAGTGGCGGAGATGTTACTTGTACTCTGGTAATTCACGTGAAATACTTTACGACGTCATTATGGGCGCACGACAGGACTTAACAGATTTTGAACGCGGATTTCAGAGCATTCACACAAGGTTGGCTCCGGTGACGACAAATACAACGTGCTGACATGAGGAAAGTTTCCAATCGATTTGTCCTACACAAACAGCACTTGCCCGGCGTTGCCTGGTGAAAGGTTGTTGTGCTGCCTCGTGTAAGGAGGAGAAATGCGTACCATCACGTTGCCGACTTTGATTAACGTCGGACTGCAGCCTTTCACCATTGCGGTTTATCGTATCGCGACACTGCTGCTCGCATTGGTCAAGATCCAATGACTGTTAGCAAAATATGGAATCGGTGGGTGCAGGAGGATAATACGGAACGCCGTGATCGATTCCAATGGCCTCGTATGACTAGCAGTCGACATGACAGGCATCCGCATGGCTGTAACGGATCGTGCAGCCATGTATCGAACCATGAGTCAGCAGATGGGGACGTTTGCAAGACAACAACCATCTGCACGAACAGTTCAACGACGCTTGCAGCAGCATGGACTATCAGCTCGGAGACCATGGCTGCGGTTACCCTTGATGCTGCATCATAGACTGGAGCGATTGCGATGGTGTACTCCACGACGAACCTGGGTGCACGAATGGCAAAACGTCGTTTTTTTGGATGAATCCAGGTTCTGTTTACAGCATCATGATGGGCGCATTCGTGTTTGGCGACATCGCTGTGAACGCAGATTGGAAGCGTGTATTCGTCATCACCATACTGGCGTATCATCCAGCGTGACGGTATCGGGTGCCATTGGTTACACTTCTCGGTCACCTCTTCGTTCGCATTAACAGCACTTTGAACAGTGGTCGTTACATTTCAGATGTGTTACGACCCGTGGCTCTATCTTCATTAGATCCCTGCTAAACCCTACATTTCAGCAGGATAATTCACGACCGCATATTGCATGTCCTGTGCGGGCGTTTCTGGATAGAGAAAATGTTCGACTGCTGCCCTGGCCAGCACATTTTCCAGATTTCTCACCAACTGAAAACGTCTGGTCAATTGTGGCCGAGCAACTGGTTCGTCGCAATACCTCAGTCACTACTCTTGATGAACTGTGGTATCGCGTTGAATCTGCATGGGCAGCTGTACCTGTACACGCTATCCAAGCTCTGTTTGACTCAATGCCCAGCCGTGTCAAGGCCGTTATTAAGGCCAGAGATGGTTGTTCTGGGTACTGATTTCTCAGGATCTTTGCACCCAAAGTGCGTGAAAATGTAACCACATGTCAGTTCTAGTATAATATATTTGTCCAATGAAAACCCGTTTATCATCTGCATTTCTTCTTGGTGTAGCAATTTTAATGGCCAGTAGTGTACCAAATTTCAAGCGTTACCTCTCACCAAGTACAACACAGAGTCCGTCGGCCTTCACTTAACAACAGAGGGCGGCGGTGTTTGTGTAGAGTAGTCAGCAAAAAGACAAGCAACATTGCATGAAATAACAGCAGAAATCAATGTGCAACGTATGACGAACATATCCGTTAGGACAGTGCGGCGAAATTTGATGTTAGTCGTCTATGGAAGCAGACGGGCGACGCGAGTATCTTTGATAACAGCACGACATCGCCTGCAGCGCCTCTCCTGAGCTTGTGACCATGAAAGGGTTCGAATGTGGCGAAGAGCGAACGAAACCATGCACCCAAGTTCTCAATAAGGCACTGTGCACGCCGGTGGTGGCTCCATAATGGTGTGTGCTGTATTTACATCGAATGAACTAGATTCTCTGCTCCAACTAAACCTGTCATTGACTGGAAATGGTTACGTTCAGCTACTTTAAGACCATTTGCATTCATGGATTCGCTCTGAGCATTTTGGGACTTAACTTCTAAGGTCATCAGTCCCCTAGAACTTACAACTACTTAAACCTAACTAACCTGAGGACAGCACACACATCCATGCCCGAGGCGGGATTCGAACCTGCGACCGTAGCGATCGCGCGGTTCCAGACTGAAGCGCCTAAAACCGCTCGGCCACCCCGGCCCGCCTGAAACAAGTAAGTGCGAAATATGATACACAGATCTCACCAGCAAAACTAAGAAAATAGTCTTTACGGACCAACAACGATATCACCGGGACACAATTGTACGCGACGGGTTTGAGGAAAATTTTGGATGATTGAAATCCAGATCGACCCACATGTATCCCGTCGAACATTTACGGGACATAATCGAGACGTGAGTCAGTGCACAAAATCCTGCACTGAAAAACTGTCGCAATTATGGATTTCTATAGAGACAGCATGGCCAAAAATTTCTGCTGGGGACTTCCAACGACTTATTCAGTCCGTGTCGTCTCTAGTTGCTGCCCAACGCCGGACAAAATGAGGTCCGACACAATGTTAGGAGGTATCCCATGCCTTCTGTCACCTCAGTTTCTAACAGGCTACAGTGTTGTAGAGCATCGAAAGTAATTAAGAAATTTAGGAATACGATGGACAGCGTAATTTCTGAGAAGAAAAGTATTGCAGCCTACTTTTCATCGGGTCATTGACATTCTGTGTTGCCTGATCATATTGCACAGTAGTACCACGTTTGACTTACTGTGGACGTATAGGTTTTCACAGAAAAAAAAACGAAACTTAGCTTTACTACAAAAAATTATTAGTTCCACTTTTCCTCCATTCGACAATATTTGATCTCTGTTTGGGTAACGAGAATAACAGATATTTAAATGATAATTATTTAGTTTAAATTCACGGTTCTCAAATGAAACCACGTCGAGAATGTTGAATATAACGAAATAGCAGTATTTGTCTCTGTCGCATTTATAACACGCAGAATTCCATTGCGATTGAGGAAATAACTTTTCTTCTTTATGGTAGAATTGCGAGCATCTAAAGCTGGAATTTAATGGTCAGACCCCCGCGCGACATGTCTGAAATATTGAATATAAAGCCGTGCTGCGAATATTAATGACGAGCACAGCCCACGATCCTGTGCTCGGATAACGTTGACAGGAAAACACAGCTTGGAGGGCAGAAGAAAAAGAAGTGGCATATAGATTGGAAATTAGTTTCTATGACAGTATTCTTTTCTGTTAGGTAATCAAAACACGTCGTGACGTAGCCATAATCGTGAGTAATAGCAAGCAGCCTCGACCACAGCACACACACACACACACACACACACACACACACACACACACACACACACATGCACACACACACACACACACTGAGACAGACACACACAAATTAGGTTTGTTCTGAGACAATGACGGATATTGTCTCACAAGTTAGTAAAGAAACGAACAAATGCGATTATGACTCTTACTCTTCGGGTCCCTTACAAACTTAATTACGTATACACTCTGGGAGTAGTGAACCTTAACGTTTTTCGCCTGTTATCGATATCAATATTGACAAGATATCGGTCTCAGAAATTTCAAAACTTTCCAGGATGATTCAATTTTAGGTTAATTTCTTTTGTAACTCCGCATTCGCGGTTCTAATTTTTGATTAATGTTATTAATTTTGGAGTTATACGCTATGCTAATTGTCAATAGTCTTCGTCTGCTCTTCTCCGTGTTGCGATTACTACAGCCCACACACGGTCATACCGACAATCTTCCAGGAACAATACGAGACTGGAACAGAAGGGAGAATCGATAGAGGTACTAAAAGTACCCTCCGCCACACACAGTCAGGTGGCTTGCGGAGTATGGATGTAGATGTGGATGCAGATGACGGACGTTTGTAGAGAAGTAAACGGTACAGCCGGCCGTAGAGCGATTGTTGTACGCACATGTCGAGTTCAAAAATGGTTCTACATACTGTGGAACTAAACATCTGAGGTCATAAGTCCCCTAGGCTTAGAACTACTTAAACCTAAGAAACCTAAGGAGATCACACACATCCATACCCGAGGCAGGATTCGAACCTGCGACCGCAACAGCAGCACGGTTCCGAACTAGAGCGCCTAGAACTGCTCGGCCACAGCGACCGGCAATGTAGAGATGTTCTGCGGAATGCTTCAACGTATTTCCAAACAGCGAAAGTGCAACTCCGCATAAATTACCAGTATTACTTTGCTTTGAAAGATAACAGATGTTATTCGTGTCGTAGGCATGAACTTTCTGCAAATGTTTGTACGTAGAATGGAGATTTCAGAGAGGACCTGTGACGTAACTCCAGCATCGCGCGGTTGTCGGGCGGCCTTACGCCAACCACCGTTAGATAGCAAAGTCATCGTTTTCACAGGAGCAGGTGTTTCACTTCGTCGTACCTTAGCCAATTAGAACGAAATATTTGTAAATCACATACATCAACCTTCGTCGTGAAGCAAACTACTTGTTACTCAAAACTAGATCAGGAACCTACAGTAGTTCCTGACCTTGCTGGTTGATTACAAATGCGATGTATTTTGGCAATGGCAAAACATTTTATGTGATACAGTTACAAATTAATATGTTTCGGATTTTTTTCCTTTACTTGACTCCTACCTAATTTCAAGATTCTAGAAAAAAGTGGCCGCTCTATAGGTTCATGAGTGAGTGTGTGAGGACCCAAAAATTGGCTGTACCTTTTGATTGCAATGAGCTAGAAGCTAAAAGGTTTTACGCTGCTAATACACAGTAGACCTCCGTACGTGACATAAATTTCAACTTGATTACTCCACTATTTTCTGAGAGAAAGGGGTCCTAACAATCGCACTGACAGACAAAGGGACCACGAAATTATAAGGGTTCCGTTTTTATCGACTGATGCACGGAATCCTAATTTAGTGGGGTATTGTGAACTGAATAAAAATCCTCACCAATTGCGTTTGAAAACTTCCTGCACAAGGAATCGTCTCGTTACACCAAAGGCCTTGTCAAAGAGAGCGGAGGACCGGACAGTGGTTCAGAGCTCTCTTTTGCCTGGGCGTGCGATCTTCTCCTAAAAGGTGGAAGAATCAGCAATGATAAACGCCATGAGTATGTAGAAGGCAATGGAAATAACTGCATTAAAGGCACATAATATGTATTCGCAGGCCATGTCGCCTGTAACTGAGAAAGTATGATGATCGCCGCTTTTCCAAAAGATTGCAGATTACGCCCCCATTCGGATCAGCGGAAGGGCACTGTCAAGGAGGTAAACAGGGGAAAAAATGGAGCAATCAACCAAAGAATAGCTAGCATACGAGTGGGGCAAGTGTTGAATGGCAGAGGTTTGAACGTAGTAGGGAAGTAAGAAAATCTTAACAGGGATATGGGAAGGACCAGTGCAGTCATGGCTGAGTGCTGAGTCTGTGAGGACGTATTGTGCGGTCCTTGTTGATGTAGCTGAGTAGTTACTTCAACAAGTGTTACTGTACGTGTACATCGTGTTCCTTGTTAAGTTACCGAATTAATCCCTTTTGTTCGTCCCCTACTGCGAAACATTTGTGAAGCGGAAGCGTCACTTCGTACCCGTAAATCATGCCCGTCCATCGGGAAAATTCCTTATGATTATCTTTAACAATAATACAAAGTATTTGCAGTCTACAGCATTGGAAATTCATTGTTGCCTCCAAGGTTATTGTGGTCTGTCTGGATCAAACGTTGAGCTTATTCAAATGGATAATGAAAAATGCTGTATCTTTGCAAAATTTCGTAGCCCTAGTATTTTAGAAGGGATGCTAAAGTTTAGTTCCGGCCTCGTGATGACTTTGTACCGTTGAGGTAAGTAAAGCTAATAGTGAACTGAAAACTGTCAGAGTGTTCAAATTTCCTCCAAAGTTCGATAACAAGTACTGGATACAGGTAATTTCTAAATATGGAAAGACGTAAAGTATCGACTTCGGAAAGTTGTTTCATAAGTACAATGAGCTATAATGGGATTAAATGTGAATGTTTGTTTGTTACGTCTCATATCCGGACCGACATTCTTGTATTTGGTTGCTAGGCACACGTAATAAATGATAAGGATATCTTCGAGGAAATTCCCCCACGGCGGATGTGCAGTCCACGTAATACAAGTAATGTGCAGCAGCGGACAAGGCTAGAGGTACAAGAACAAAAGCCCTCAAGTAACGCAGGGGGCAGCTCTGGGAACACACCCATAAAATCCACTAAATATTTGATGAGGAATTCCACTCGTCTATAGGGGTCAGATAATGCTGAAAAGACTGAAACCGTAGAGACCAGTCTGAAACTACAGAAAAACAGCTACAGAATGTAAGAATTCTCACTTCAGCAGCAAGGCAAAGAAATAGAAATGACAGATGAAACTCATTCCTACGCTACCCTTAGTCAGAAGAAGAATCGGTACAGGTTCCAAGCAAATGTAAGTCTTGTAATGTTAGAACGCAGCAGAGCAGATCCGACCTGGAAAGGATGAGTCACGCAGAAAAAGCTGTTCGCCAATCACGACAACCATACGCGGCGAGCTTCCTGAACCGTCCACGGCAAGAAAGTGAACATCAACCGATGCTGGAAGAAATGTGCCAGACGACACTGCAGTGATAGAAGACATAAGTGATTTTAACAGTTATTACTGGAATTGTAAACAGGGAAGTAGAGAGGAAGATTGTGAGGAAACAACATTCACTATAACTACAGTCAGCAAAGTACTCAGTGAAACGTGGTACGGAGAAAAAAAATGAAACGGAATGCAAAGATGACGAGAAGGTAGAAATGGAATGAGAACTTGCTGGGAACGACTGCAGTCAAGAAAATTAAATTGGACAATAACAAAAACGAAACCATAAAAAATACAGGAAAATAGCTTGCAATGATCAATAGTATAGTCCTGATCCTATTCACGCAAGATGTTACTCTAAACAGTAGGAGAACGAGAGGAACAACCATTGACAACGATACATATGTAAAACACAGAAAACAATCAGGTCAGAGGACTTTGGCTAATAGTCGTGAGCGTGCTATCGTATATAATAGTGACTGTCAAATAAACCGTGTTCAGACATAAACCTAAAATGCTTAACCGATTCTTTATACTCCTCAGATGTAGACGCAGATCTTATCCAAGAGGTAACGCAATACTCAATATTGGCGAAGAATTTTCAACAGCGATTCTATACAGGCAAATTATTCAATGTAGAGTTCAAACGTGCCTAGAGCCAGCGAGCGGCAAACAAAAAATGACTACTAAGCTTATAGAAGATTGAGATCTTTATTCTGCACAGAATGTAGAAGAAACATCGGCAGATTTATTTTCGAGCAGTATGACATGATATCTCGATTCTAGTGATAACGAAGAACTAATGATTAGGATAATAAGTGAGAACATCAAATGTATCATCATCGACACTCCGAAGATGGATTGTTCGTTAAATATTACGAACAGTTTTAGAATGTCGTAGGAGAGAAACTCCGTGAAATGTACAACAAGTTCTTAGTAAATAACGTTACCCCCTCCCCCGCAACTTACAGAGGAAATGACATGTCTGATACCAAGGACTGCACAGACTAACAGAGTGGAGAATTTCCATTCTATCACACTGCTCAACGCCAACTTTAAAATTCTAACCCACGTTATAAATATTAGAATAAATACTTTGTAAAGTAATTGGACCATTATAAGTCAGTGCGTCTACAGAGCGGTCACTGAAAATTTTTAGCCATGTATAGACAGTACAGTTAACTTGGATATTCTAGATGACGTTAGCGTTAGCCTTTCTGGATATTAGTAAAGAATTAATTATGTTTTTAGTTAAAACTATGGAGGAAATGGGTTTTAAAGGGTCTTTCATAAAGCTAATAAAATGCATAACTAGCATAGGATCGAGGCTGAAGATTAATGGCCCGCCAGGGTGGCCGAGTGATTCTAGGCGCTACAGTCTGGAACCGCGCGATCGCTACGGTCGCAGGTTCGAATCCTGCCTCGGGCATGGATGTGTGTGATGTCCTTAGGTTAGTTAGGTTTATGGACTTCTAAGTTCTAGGGGACTGATGACCTTAGAAGTTAAGTCCCATGGTGCTCAGAGCCATTTGATTTTTTTAAGATTAATGGCCAACTGAAACCTCTGGTGCCGATTAAACAAGGAGTACGAGTTGGAAGCTACCTCTCAATGTCGCTGTTCGCCACAGCAATAGCACCTTTATTGAATAAATTCCTTTGTTCCCTAAAATGCCTTCTGACACTTTATATAAGAACAGTACGCCAAGCTAGCAGTATGGCTATGACGATTCTTGTAACACCTTGTTTGCAACCCGTGTTCCTGTCCACTTTGTTTGCGTTAAGTGACCCTAGCCATTGACCTTATGTATGACATCATCATTGTGAGGTCATAAACCACGTCATCAAGAAAGAGGATTATTCAAACTCTGGATAAATTTTAAAAATTATTGGAAATTAAAAAATTAAAGATTTGAAAGTTTAAATAAACACACACACACATACTTCATAGTGTACCACCTCCCTCTCCTCTCCTCCAGGCGATGATGACATCGTTGTTGAGTGCCATATACGTATCATCAACACCATCTCCTCTCTTCCTAGTGGAACCTAGTACTTTAGTTAAAATGAAAGTGCCAGTTATAACCTACCTCTATTTACACTGTGCTCAAAAGTATCGGAATGACCTGAATTATTTATCGAAAAATACATTACGTTCTTAAAATGTATCTGCGTTGTGTAAACCGACGAAGATGACCTGGCTCGCCAGTCATATCGGTAGATTTTATTGGAAGATATTAATAATTCGCTATAGAATAGCAGAACAAGTATAAAACACAGTTAAAAATCAACGTTTTCTTATGCAATGTAGTTCATGAATTGGTAATGTATAGTTGTTGAACTTGCGATTTACTTTCAATAATATTCTGGAAAACTTCAAAAACGTGATATAAAATCAACTACTTGCCTGATCTTCTGTTGACAGTCTGAATCAAAACAGAGTTGGACCAGTAAAACAGTCCACATTTGGTCTGAGTACCAGGCTTGGTTTAAGACACAACAGAGCCTCATATTAATTATTTTCATATCTATGAGTCTCGTCAGGCGGCACAAAATCCATCTAAGACAAAAACGTCTCTTGTTACATCAACAGTGGAAAACAGTGCAATATTTACATAAAACATCTCAATTTTATGGGTTACAGTGTTACCGGTTAATTTGTTACGGATTATGCATTATCAGTACAGGTTATGGAATACAGGTTGTGTGATATGGAGTGTGGTTAGTAATGAATTATACATCACAGGTCACAGGTTATCAGTTACATGTTATGGGTTATGGATTGTCAGTTAAGGACTAGGGTTACCAGTTATGTGTTGTTGGTTACAGGTTATGAGTTACAAATTACATGATACATGTTACAAGTCATACGTTATGGGTTACAGGTTACAGGTTAAGGGATACAGGAAATCATAAGAAACTGACGCACCCAGCAACTAACACACCGGCAGTTTACAGCTTCCAGCGGCTAACACCTCCACCACTAACTGACGCAGTCTGTACACGTCACTCACTGCAGATACGTATTGATTTGAGTAAGTTATACAGTAGTTTTTCTCTCCGTAACGTTTACTTTAATAAGACAACAATTATAATATATGTATTACAGAGAAATACAGTTTTCCACATGTAACAGAGTAAGACGACACCATTTGTACTGTGTTAGTGGCAGGCATTCTTATCATATTGTTGTGCTAAATGCATTCCAAGATGTATGGTGAAATGCTTTTTGTGATGTTGTCGGTGTTTACACCGTTAATTCTCAGTGTACTTTAAGCTGTAAGTTATATCTGCAGTAGTTTTCTAGATGAATTTTATGTTATCAACAATCGAGCTGTGAGTCTTTTAATACGTTAAACACATTTTAGCTGCCGAAGTGCTTAATTTTAAGTTCTGTTGTGCTTGCAAAGCGTGGTATGAATATCGTACTTCCAGTTTTAGGGACGAGTCTTAGATGTTCACAGCATTAGTGATTCTTGAGCAATTTGAAGTTCTAAGTTACATCTTCAATGGTGCTTCAGTGCATGTGTTTGCAATAGATTTTTATAGATTTCGGTGAATTTTATGCGTAGTACGAAGAACTACAGTTGTCTAAAATTTTGCAATTTTTAATGTAGTACCAATAAATCGTATATGTCGTGTAATAAGTAGTACAGACAACTTCAATGCAGAAATATGCAATTTGAGAGTCCGTGGGGCTTGCAAAGCCTTTGAAATCTTACGTATTCCGTAAATAATACAATTTTCTTTACCTTGAATTTCTGTAGGGATCTTTAATTACACTTGCATAAAACGATAAGCAGGAAAACTGTATTCATATGTATTTTAATAAGTAAAACAAGTTATTTAGATGTATAAGTATATCAGCTGAATGTCCACAATGCTTGCAATGTGTGCAAAATACTACAAATTTGGAGAGAAACTAAAATTTTATATTATAATTATAGTTTCATCTCACAACAGTCTGATTTAAGTGCTACCATCTCCTTCCTTTTCTCCTTGTTTCATTCTTAATTTTTCTTTTGCCTGTGCTTGTGTGTTAGAGTGTGTGTTTTCACATCAAGTTTTTCATTAGATGCTCGTGTTATTTATTAGTTGGTTATAAGAAATACTCTATAAATATCTAGTATGCCTGAGTCATTTGTAGTACAAGCAATAACTGTCAATCAACATAATCGATTACATTTTTCTAGTGTATAACATTATACATTAACTTTATGGCTTCTAAAATGCTGCTTGAGAACGATTTAGCTGCGGAAACTAATTTCAGGGTCTATTGTGACTTACATCAAGATAAGCCCTAATGAATTACATTCCACTAGTAAATCATACTAATTTTTACAACATAGTTCCCTCAGGCCTGACTACTAATGTATTTGTAAATTTATCGTGTTATCTGTAATTATTTTGGCACGGAAATAGCACTGGGGCTGGCAATAATGTTTTATGCACAAATTTGCTAAAATACTTGTTTAGGAAAATAACATTGACTTTTTGACATAATATTACACTATTTTCTATTGCTAACGTATTTTTGCAGATATTTTACGGTTGGAAACAACACTGCGACATTTGACTAGCATCGCAGATGTGGAAAATTATTAATTCAAGTCTCTATTTTGTTATAAACCGTGCATGGTACTAAGACAATCAAAAGGAACTTAAACCAGTAGTTGGAGGATTCTAACGTTTCTGGAGTATTACACTATAATTTTTAAAATAAAACTCATGTTCAACTACTAAAGGCTAGTTATTCGTCAGTTACATGGCATAAGCAAACATCAGTTTTTAACTGATTACGGAGAATATATTTTATATACGTTTTAACGTTTCATAGAGAATTATATATAGCTTTCAACGAAATTTGCTAATGTGACTGGTGAGCCAGTCCATATACGACCTTTTGAAATCAGTGCTGAAATCATAGTTGACACTATTTTCATCATTTTACGCAATTCAGATACTTATTTTTGTGTGAGGTGTGACATTTTTATGGTAAATAATTCAGGTCTTTCAGTTACTTTTTAAACAGCGGAGATGACTCTTAAATGTAACTGGCTCTCCCATTTTAAAGCTCTTTATAATACTGGGTTCTAATTGGAGGAGAGAGAGAGAGACAAATGGTATATAATGCAGTGTGTGTGTGTGTGTGTGTGTGTGTGTGTGTGTGTGTGTTCCCTGTTAATTTTAATTTTTTTAATTCCTTACAAATTTTGCCAAATTTCTTAAAAATTCGAATTTCTCTAAATCTCGATGTCATGGAATAAGGGTCATGACATGTAACCTCAAAATGATGATATCATACACAAGGGGCTGCAGATAATGATCTCATTTCACGGTCAATAACCTTGGTCACATTATGTAAATGAAGTGGGACAGAATATATCATGTAAATAAATGGTCCCAGAATCGGCATAAAAAATGCTTCAAATGGCTCTGAGCACTATGGGACTTAACATCTGAGGTCATCAATCCCCTAGACTTAGAACTACTTAAACCGAACTAACCTACGGACATGACACACATCTATGCCTGAGGCAGGATTCGAACATGCGACTGTAGCAGCAGCGCGGTTCCAGACTGAAGCGTCTAGAACCGCTCGGCCACACTGGCCGACGAATCGGCATACCCTTACTACTTAATCATATGCAGATAACGAAAGTGTGGTTGTCCATTCTGGAGAACAGATTGACTCAGCTGAATAATAAAGTAATATGTAGGTTCAACTGGCACAAAAGCTAATTGTGGTTTGCTTTTTGGTCATGACGCACCTAGCAGGTTCAGCATCTGGATAGACGCCAAGTAGATCATCTTCAACACTACCCCGGCATGGTTCGAAGAGGGGTCTTAGTGGAGCTGGGTGATATATCACTTCACCAGTGCTGACAGAGCTGTGGCTTCAATTTCCCGTCGTGTCGACTTCATGGAAAAATGTGCGGATGGCCAGAAACAAGGGGTCTGCGGTCTTGTCTGAAGATCAATGTGGTTTTGATGGTGTTGGTCATTCATAGTGTCAGCTCGACTGTACATGATGTGAATTGGTAACCACTTCAGTGAGCTGAACAGTGATCGTTGTGAAGAAGCGTGAACAGATATGACCTCGCTATCCAAGGTTTTGAGTTCTATGATGCATCAATGTGCCTTTGCCTTGAGTCTTCGAATGTATATGATATGATATAGGACACTGTCGATTTCGCCCTTCCTTCGCAACGTATTGTTGCTGTCTCACTTACAATTTCCTTCTTTTCCCAGCTCACCAACGCCGGAAAGGCTAAGCCCTGCATCTCTATCTGCTGGTTTCACACTGTCAACATGAGATGCATGATCGATTTTGACTTACTGTTATTTGAGGGTACTCAGCAACTGCTTTCCATGGATTCTGTTATTCACACTGTGTGTGTGTGTGTGTGTTTACTATTTGGACCCGTATATGCCTGCTGTATCTCTTGTGGTAGAAATTCAGGGTTCTGGGTCTTTAATTCATTCATGACCTCTTCTAATTTCACATTAATATACTCTTCGAGTTGGCTGACAATCTCCTCCGTCATGACAGTACGTGTCTCTGTCTTTTCCTGTTTTACTCTCAGTTGCACTGGATCCTCTTGCAAACGTGACATTCGTTCTTGTGTACGTTCTATGACGTCAAGCCTACTCGTTAGTTCTCTATCTCATCACGATGTTCATTTACCCTCTCCTGCTTTCGTCTTTCACTTCTATCGCTTTCGTATCTTCTCTCCCGTTTCTTTGGCTTTTTTTCTTCATTTCCCTCAAAAATTGTATGACGCAGAAACTATAATCTCCAACCATCTGACTATCTGGTGAAGATGCACGTGAATCCAGTAGGGTGCCATTTCTCACTGGCGTGTTCAGCCTCTCGTTTTTTTATTCTTCAAGTCTGCTAGTCCTTAATACCGCTTGTACGCGTGGTGAAACAGTATCGTCTTCTTCCCTTCGCTAAAGAAGGTCGACATCTGCTTCTTGATTGGTGTGATTCGGAAAACTCAACAAGCTAATTGAATATTTATGTTCGCATTGACCGGCACTGACTGCAAAATTCACGGTCAGCACTCCCAGAATATATTCCCCATCCCCAACACTACCCTCTTTCGTGCCATGGCTCGTTAGTCTTGACAATAAACTGTCCTGTGCGTTTTCTTACGGTACTGTTATTAGCCATTTGAACTCTCTCACCTTTCACGCATTGAGCGCCCTTCTCATATGAATGGTAAGTGTTTGTTATCACAAGGTGGTTAAGTTCTTTCCTGAGATTGAATCATATTGCATAAACGAAAATCTTGGAAATAAAATATCCAAACATTTTAATTAAATAATCTTATAGAGAGATACTCATTCTACGTTTTAACGCAACATAATATGAGATATAGGACAAGAGTGACTCACTGCACTGGATCCTCTTTATGGGTACTATGACCCTCATGTTTCCTATTTCAATTTACTTCACCTTGGTTCAAAACCAGAAAAAGAGTTCTGAGGCCCCCTAGAATTTTAGAGCATCGCAAATCTGTTTTTTATTCACCCATTAAATGTACATTCACCATTTACCCTTCACAACCATTATTTGGTTGTGAAATTGCTTTGTAACAAATTATTCTGGACAGAGCATGGCCAACATCTGATTTCATGTAAATCACTGTCTTTCTCCTTCATATGTTCTCTAGCTTTTTCGGACACATTCGCTTCTATCCTTTTTTTGTTATCTCATTTCGCAACTATTTTGTTGAACATCACTACTCTCCCACAACTTAGGTTTCATGTATAATCTCCCTAATTCTGTATCCACACTCAGCTGTTTAATCTGGGCACAAACTTTAATCATCCTATTACATCTCAACACATACTTTACATCACAACAAAAAATTTTATACGTACATCAAACCCTTCCAAAAAATATTTCACAGTGCTGATTTAATGGCACTGATAATCAGTCTTATGAAGGGACAGAATCAAATGGTTCAAATGGCTCTGAGCACTATGTTACTTAACTTCTGAGGTCATCAGTCCCCTAGAACATAGAATTACTTAAACCTAACAAACTTAAGGCCATCACACACACCGATGCCCAAGGCAGGATTCGAACCTGCGACCGTAGCGGTCGCGCAGTTCCAGACTGTAGCGCCTAGAACCGCTCGGCCACCCTGATCGGCGGAACAGAATCCGTGAAGCCTTAAATATGAAGGTGAAAATGCATTTTCTAGTTATATGCACCAGTAAATGTATTATAAATTATCATGATTCTAAGTATTTACCATTGCCAAGTCATTTACAATAAACACAAAATGTAATGAGTAACTGCATCACAGAATATCCTATGTTGGTAAGATCCTGGTGTGGTCGCCAATTCATGCAAAACCCATTGTGTGATGGATGTAAAAATCTAAATTTGGAAGTTAATTATGAGAAAGACACAATCCCTTAAGACCCGAGCTAAATTACTGTGTGCAAAAGGATTAATAAAAACAATGAATTGTGAGTGCCCTATCTTGGGATCCTAAAAGGGGACCTGCCTGGTACCAAAATGGAAATACTTGTGGTGTTAACAAATAATGTCTATCAAATATGAATGAACATAGTAATGTATTCAAACAAAGCACATATGTGGAAATGCATCTGATTATTGATGATAAGCAAGGTCAAAACATAAAAAGTACCAATAACTCTTAACAAAGTGAATCTTCCTGTTGACATATTTACTTAGAAAGTTAAAAATGGCAGCTGTAAACGCAACTGACATTCTGAAAGAACAGAAGATTGATCTATTACAGTGACTGCTTGGCTCAACGTTAAACTGAAAAGACGCTTTCATCTGCCACTGCACTGATGGATGTACAACAGATAATTGCAATGCTGCAACTGAATTCAGATCAGAGATTGTCTTAAAGTGCAGGTGCCGATATTCTGTACACGATAAATTGTCAGCCGAAGATGAACAGATTGTTGGCTGTGATGCTAGGACCTTGCTTCCGCAGACTCTAACACTGGACCTCCAGTCTGCCATTGTAGTGGGGGCCACAGCCTACAGAGTTGCGTTCACTGCCAAGACCCATGTCGAAGTCCTCTCTTATCTATTAGAAATGAGCAACCAGCTCTTTCCTTCCCATCAAGACAACATGACCACCAATCATTTTACAAGCACTCTCTGCCTGCCAATGACGTAATTGCTTTTTCATCAGAAATTCTGCCAAGAAAGCATCACGTGCAAACTCCAGTGACTTCTCTAACCTCCCCTCTCCTCTAAAAACTTCCCTCTGCGTCATCTAGCTTCATTAAATCACATGTACTTTGCCGATCAATGTTTTTCGCATTCAGCAGCTACCTTCACTTTCTAGGTTCTGGAACTTTATAAAAACTGTGCCCAAGGCTAGAAACTAAATCTGCAGGCCCTTTGTGGTTTTTGGAGATTCATATCTGCTGAAAGCACGATTGACAACACGGCAGAGCGCCAGCCTCTTGCCGATACAAATTCTTTTTCTCATCCCACAGTTCTTCTCGCCAGATCAGAGTGGAAACATGCTATAAGGCTAAACAAGAGCTGCTGCCCAATAGGGGGCTGTCTGGCGACGTACATTTCATTTGGCCAACGCACTCTTACTTTCTTGCGGTCTCGCCCCGTCTTGTTTCTGTGAACGCCTGTGCCCTGCTCCATACCAAATATAGTTTTTCTGCCAGAAGCTGCATTGCCTGTGCAGAGTTCATTGTCTGTGTAATTCCCAAACTCTCTCATAAAGGCAAAGAACATTCTCACGCCTGGTTAAATATAACAATGCTAATTAAAGCAGGAAGTTATTAAGAAGTCACCACATACATCCACTGCAGCCGTATTAACTCTTCAAACCTATTACTGTTAGATACTCTCTCCTCAATATCCTCTAGTTCAAACTGATGATCGTACTGAATGAAAAGTGACCAGCCAAAAGCTTACTGCCTTTCGTAGTAAGTTGTTGAGTCTTCAACAAGCTTTTCTACAAGAAGTGGATGAGTTCACAGTTAGTTCAGGTCCACAAGCAGTTAAGATCTTGTGTTTTTTTGGTAAATTGGGAGTGAAGGGTATAGCAGCTAAGATCTTGTATTTTTTGGGTAAACTGGCAATGAAGTGTATAGCCTTAAATGTAAGATAATAATTGTTACAGACAGGAGCCATGAAAGTTAATGGTGGCTTGTTCTGGAAGGTCCAAGATGCCGTTATCGAGGGTGAAACCTTGTACGAATTTCATAAATGGATATGCAAGAAACCCATGCCATACATGGCCGTGCAGGAGCTACGTCATTTGCACTACGTGCGTGAGGAAGGCCTTTAAGAGCAATTTACCTGCTATGTAGATAGAGTTACACGGAATGCGAGCGTCTTGCGCCTGGAATTCAATCAGTTTGAAGTTCTTCGCCATATTCTTGAGGTTATGCGGCCACAGGACTGAGAGAGAGCGGTGTTTTGGGGAAAACCAACACTTTTGTCATCTTGAATTATATGATTCACCTGCAGGCCGTCGATTATGTGAATGAGCGAAGGAAAGAGAAGAAACAACAGAAGCCTAACTGTTGAGAATACCACGTAGACAGCCCAAGGTAACTTGACGTGTTTTGTGGACCTTGGACACTTAGCCTGGTGCTGTCCTGTAGGTTAAGGCAGGGAAGGAGATGAATTACAGTTCAAAGGTTCATTCTGCGTTGCAACTACGGGAGAACTATGGGTTGGGTCAGTTACAACCATGAAGCGGAGATAGTCTAAATAAACAACCTCCACACATATGCCAGTTTGTGGCTTAATGTATTCTTGCAGTATCGTAACGGGAATGTAACACCAATAAGTGAGGTGTCACGGAAGGATTTGGAGCGTTAGAGTAATCAGCAGAGGCTGGAGGTATGCACCAGGTAAACACGCTCTACTGATGTCTTGACTACAGAATTGGGAATGACTTCTCTTCTGGAATACAAAACAGCGCTCACAGATCATGTTCCCGCTTGGAAAGTCCCATATCGACTATCACCATCTCTAGTAGAGGTGCTAAAAAGGTACATTCGGAAGATGTTAGGGCAGGCGGTCATTATACCCTCAAAATTACCGTACGTGTCGCCGATATTTTTAGCTATAAAACAGAGGGAGGCCACATACCTGTTGTAGATTATAGGGAACTATTCTGCTTCCAGATCTCATTCCACTTCCTGATCTCTACTCGTGTTAAGCCTGGTTTAAGGGTCCAGTGCTGTTTACAGTCCTTGATTTGAACTATGCGTATAAACAGGTCCTCTTACACAAGGCCACTGGGTAAGTCATTGCATTCATTACCGAGGTCACAGCGTTCATTACTGACTGGAATTCATTTGGATTTTTAACACTGCTTTTTGGTTTAGCCACTGGAGCGGCAGTCTTATCAAACTCATGGATTTCATTATTTTTTTCAAATATTAAGATTGAGTTTGCGAGACACTATCTTGATGATCTGGCTGTGAATAACGGGATTATGGAGGAACATTGGAAACATTTGAAGCAGCGGAGCCCACTAAGGAACGGGTATTTAAGGTATAGCGTAGGCAATATGGTGGAAATTTAACTGGACGTGCGAATTACTTCTGACTGTCGACAAGGACACGAAGCAGCTGCCACCGAAGTTCAAGAGGCCGTTACGCATAAACTGATCCTTAACTACTGTCACTGTTCAACTGGCTGGAGTAAAGCAAGGTGATGTAATTGGAGCCCATATACTGCGCTGACAATGGGTGCAGCGGGTCAGAGTATCTAAATAAATCAAGTGGACCGTCATTGAGTATTGAATGACCGGCTGCCACATAAATAGCGAGGGGAAGTTTGTCACGCAAGTCGCTTACCGTGGATTTTTCTTTCGCTTGTGTACAAGGTGCTCAGAGGATCTGAAAAATTGTTAAATATGTGTTATTTTAAGGGATTTTTTTCTCTAAGTTTCATTGGGGTCACCTCAGAAGCACTTCCCAGCCTACTCTCTGCCGTTTCAGTTGGTACAGTGATCGAGTCAGTTTTTGGGTCACAGTCTCTGCAGAGTAATCATTGATCCAGAGAGAAGCAATCAGTTCTTAAGTGTACTTTTACATTAGATTCTGATTCATTATTTTCATGGTCACTACCATTACCATTCATTTTCTCATTGGCACTTGATTCCATTGTTACTGACCATAAACGGTATAAGTTGTAATTAATTTATGAAAGTGTAACAGAAATTCAGTAGTTGTGGAAATTTTACTCGTGATATCCGTTTGCAAAGAGATGATTTCTCATTATTCTCACTGTTACATACATGAAAATAATTTACTATTGGAATGAAAACTATCTCTACCACAAATACTGTTGTTAGCAAAAAGTTTTTAAGCAGGTTAAGAATGAGGATATTGTAGCGAAATTGCTTTTGAGTGCTATAATCAGTGGTATATTCTTGATCCTACCTTTGGTTGACGTACTTTTGTTCACCTTCCGTAAGTTCAATTATTTGTCTCTGCAGAAAATTTTCTTCATCATCATCATTTAAGACTGATTATGCCTTTCAGCGTTCAGTCTGGAGCATAGCCACCCTTATAAAATTCCTCCATTATCCCATACTCAGTGCTAACATTGGTGCCTCTTCTGATGTTAAACCTATTACTTCAAAATCATTCCTAACCGAATCCAGGTACCTTCCCCTTGGTCTGCCCCGACTCCTCCTACCCTCTACTGCTGAACCCATGAGTCTTTTGGGTAACCTTGCTACTCCCATGCATGTGAACATGACCCCACCATCTAAGCCTGTTCGCCCTGACTGCTACATCTATAGAGTTCATTCCCAGTTTTTCTTTGATTTCCTCATAGTGGACACCCTCCTGCCATTGTTCCCATCTACTAGTACCTGCAATCATCCTAGCTACTTTCATATCCGTAACCTCAACCTTGTTGATAAGGTAACCTGAATACACCCAGCCTCGCTCCCATACAACAAAGTTGGTCGAAAGATTGAACGGTGGACATATAACTTAGTATTGGTACTGACTTCCTTCTTGCAGAAGAGAATAGATCGTAGCTGAGCGCTCACTGCATTAGCTTTGCTACACCTCGCTTCCAGTTCTTTCACTATGTTGCCATCCTGTGAGAATATGCATCCTAAGTACTTGAAACCGTCAACCTGTTCTAACTTTGCTCCTCCTATTTGGCACTGAACCGGTTTATATTCTTTTCCCACTGACATTACTTTCGTTTTTGAGATGCTAATCTTCATTCCATAGTCCTTACATTTCTGATCTAGCTCTGAAATATTACTTTGCAAACTTTCAATCGAATCTGCCATTACAACTAAGTCATCTGCATATGCAAGACTGCTTATTTTGTGTTCACATATCTTAATCTCACGCAGACAGTCTATTGTTTTGAACATATGATCCATAAAGAACATGAACAACAGTGGAGACAGGTTACAGCCTTGTCTTACCCCTGAAACTACTCTGAACCATGAACTCAATTTACCGTCAACTCTAACTGCTACCTGACTATCCATGTAAAGACCTTTAATTGCTTGCAAAAATTTGCCTCCTATTCCATAATCTCGTAGAACAGGCAATAACTTCCTCCTAGGAACCCGGCCACATGCCTTTTCTAGATCTATAACGCATAGATACAATTCCCTGCTCCACTCATAACACCTCTCCACTATTTGCCGTAAGCTAAAGATCTGGTCCTGACAACCTCTAAGAGGCCTAAACCCACACTGATTTTCATCCAATTGATCCTCAACTAATACTCGCACTTTCCTTTCACAATACCTGAGGAGATTTTACCCACAACGCTGATTAAAGAGATACCTCTGTAGTTGTTACAATCTTTTCTGTTTCCATGTTTAAAGATTGGTGTGATTACTGCGTTTGTCCAGTCTGATGGAACCTGTCCCGACTCCCAGGCCATTTCAATTATCCTGTGTAGCCATTTAAGAACTGACATTCCACTGTATTTGATGAGTTCCGACTTAATTTCATCCACCCCAACTGCTTTATTGCACTGCAATCTATTGACCATTTTCTCCACTTCCTCAAAATGTGATCCTGTTTCCATCATCATTCCTATCCCATTCTACCTCGAAATCTGAAACATTACTGATCGCATTTTCACCTACATTGAACAACTCTTCAAAATATTCCCTCCATCTGCCCAAGGCATCCACTGGATTCACCAGTAGTTTTCCAGACCTGTCCAAAGTACTTGTCATTTCCTTCTTACCTCCCTTTCGAAGACTGCAGATTACACTCCAGAATGGTTTTCCAGCAGCTTGACCCATAGTCTCCAACCTGTTTCCAAAGTCTTCCCAAGATTTCTTCTTGGATGCTGCAATTATCTGTTTGGCTTTGTTTCTTTCTTCAACGTAACTTTCTCTGTCTACCTGAGTTCTAGTATGTACTTTGCACATTGGAGCCTCTTTACCATTTCTACTGTTGATGTAAAGTGAAACAGCTGCTTTCCTGTTCATTGGGGTCATGCAATGTCTATGACTAAAACTAATATTTCAGTGGGGATATCATCTCAGAGTTTAAATATCTGCATCAACAATGGCTCAATCACTGTGAATTACACAGTTCCACGTACTATGGTTACTCACCTGAACCACCACTTCTCTAAATAATCATATCCCCATCCATAAAACAGCCTCAAATGTCTTATTACTTTACAAATGAGTTAATATGTTAAATATTTTACGTTAAGCATGTAACAGCGGAAAAGTTTAGAACGGCTTTGAAATTCTGCTTGAAGTTTGTTTGAAGTCGCAAAGTGGTCCCCTTATGAAACAGTGGATGAATACAGTCTGCTTAATTTGCTCTCCATTCTAAGCAAAAGCAACTTTTTAACGCATCTCAGAGTTTATGACGTCACATGTCCTGTACTATGTGTCATAAAAAGAACTAATTTTACAGGTACGTGTAGTGCTAATTGGAGTGCAATGTGTACTGGGAATAGAGATAGTAGCAAAGAAGCAGTAAATTAAAACGTGATCCCTTATGATGAAGCTTAACTGTGTGCCATTTATATAAATGACAGTTTTTCACGCATAAAAAAATCTGTAACGTCGTACTCCTTAACAACGTGTCATGCAGTAACATAATTTTGCAAGTAGAGTTAGTGCTGTAATTAGATAGTGTCTGAAAACTGTGTTGCGAATAGAGTCAGTAGTAAAGAAATAATAAATTAAAAGTCATGTCTTTTGCTGAAATTTTAGTGCATGAACAGTGGAAACGCAATAAGCGATAAACTTCTTTCCTTTCATCATTTTGTGGGAGTTGTGAGCGAGGAAACGTTTTGCAAAAGGTTTGAAATTATGCGTAAAGTTTGTTGGAAATCACTAAGTGCTCTCGTTGTCAGACATCGGATAAATAAAGTACCGAATGCGGGTATTTGTGCGCCGTCAGTTCCACGGCCTCAAAATAAATACATAACTTCTAAAAGAAACACCACCATTACATGATATATGCAATCAAGAAGGAAACGTGAATCCATCTACTGTTCTAGTGTCCCAGATGTATGACACAACAAAAATCCTTCATCATCGGACTGTTTAACGAAAAGACTTCTCTATCAACGTCAGCTATAGTGCTATAGTCAACTCAGAAGACTTCACTAGTTTTGGATTTGATGTCCAACCACTTACATATGTCTGACCTAACTGTTTAGACACTGTGTGTACCTTGTATAATGTTCAGGGGACCATCAAAACTGCGGTGGCTTCAGTGTAATTATTTTCTTTGAATAAAAGCGTCATTTCTCTTCGTCTCATTGGATATTTATTTGAGTTAGAAATATAGGATACGATGCGAGATATACAAGAATTAAGGTGGAACAGTAACAATTGTAGACGAAGACAGGAATGACACGATTAAAAATGGCATAAGGAAGGAATGCCAACTAGCTCCAAAAATGAGAAAGAGGTTAAAGGAACGTATGATGATATAAAAGAAATGATTCAGATAGTTACGGGGCACGAAAATTTAATAATGATGTCGAACTGGAATTCGACAGTAGGAAAAGGAAGAGAAGGAAAGTAGTAGGTGAATATGGACTGGGACAAAGGAATGAAAGAAGAAATTGCCTCGAAGAATTTTACACGGAATATAATTTAATGACCGCCAACACTTGGTTTAAGAATAGTGACAGAAGGTTGAATACGTGGAAGATACCTGGAGACATCGTAATGTCTCACATTGATTATATAGTAGGGAGACAGAGATTTCAGAACCGGATGATAAGTTGCAGGTGGTTCCCAGGTGCAGATGTGGACCACAATGTATTCGTCTAGTAGAAATCCTAGGTTAACACAGGAGATACTGGATTTAACTGGTGAAAGGAGAAAACATAAAAATGTAGTTAATGGCGCAGGCTAAAGTTAATACAAAAATCTACAAAATTAGACTGATAGTGAGTGCAAAAAGGCTAAGCAGGAATGGCTACAGGACAAATGTAGGGATTTAGTAGCATATTTCGTAAGGGGAAACATAGTTACGACCTACACGAAAATTAAAGAGGCCTTTGAAGAAAAACGAAGCAGATGCATGAATGTCAGTGCTACTGACATCCTAGGGAGAGCCAGCCATGACAAAACTCTTGTATCTGGTGCGCAAAGTGTATGAGACAGGCGAAATACTCTCGGGATTCAAGAAGAATATAATTCCAGTGACAGACAACGAAGTTCTTGTTTAAAATAAACACGACCTTGTTCCATACTATTCGGAGATCCAGTTGCCTCAATGTGAGGTGGCTCTATCATTTCTCTTATGCAGTTGACATGCGCCTTAGAAGTGCTTTGTGCTTCTTACGTGTATTATCAGAGTGACTCAAAAGGCGGGTGCTTTTTAATCAGTTCCACTTATCATTTGCCTAGAGGTAGCCCTTGTGACTGTAAATCCCGTTACATTGATCACACCTTCGAAACAAATTCACCAGCTGATATGAGATACACGCCCGTACTCTCTGGATATCTATGAAAATATCTCGTGTGATTAAAGCGTATTTTATGCTTCTAATGCCCAGTCGACGCTCTCTTTCAGATAAACGTTCACTTGTTATATTACTTGTTCTCGACTGTCGACCTGAAAATTCTCCCCCAAGAACAAGTAAGGTACCCTTCATTTAATGAAATTATATTTTTGTTGTCACCCCATATTTTATCTTTTTTGTGATTTATCTGTAAGATATTGCACTAACTACACTCCTGAAAATGGAAAAAAGAACACATTGACACCGGTGTGTCAGACCCACCATACTTGCTCCGGACACTGCGAGAGGGCTGTACAAGCACTGATCACACGCACGGTACAGCGGACACACCAGGAACCGCGGTGTTGGCCGTCGAATGGCGCTAGCTGCGCAGCATTTGTGCACCGCCGCCGTCAGTGTGAGCCAGTTTGCCGTGGCATACGGAGCTCCAGCGCAGTCTTTAACACTGGTAGCATGCCGCGACAGCGTGGACGTGAACCGTATGTGCAGTTGACGGACTTTGAGCGAGGGCGTATAGTGGGCATGCGGGAGGCTGGGTGGACGTACCGCCGAATTGCTCAACACGTGGGGCGTGAGGTCTCCACAGTACATCGATGTCGTCGCCAGTGGTCGGCGGAAGGTGCACGTGCCCGTCGACCTGGGACCGGACCGCAGCGACGCACGGATGCACGCCAAGACCGTATGATCCTACGCAGTGCCGTAGGGGACCGCACCGCCACTTCCCAGCAAATTAGGGACAATGTTGTTCCTGGGGTATCGGCGAGAACCATTCGCAACCGTCTCCATGAAGCTGGGCTACGGTCCCGCACACCGTTAGGCCGTCTTCCGCTCACGCCCCAACATCGTGCAGCCCGCCTCCAGTGGTGTCGCGACAGGCGTGAATGGAGGGACGAATGGAGACGTGTCGTCTTCAGCGATGGGAGTCGCTTCTGCCTTGGTGCCAATGATGGTCGTATGCGTGTTTGGCGCCGTGCAGGTGAGCGCCACAATCAGGACTGCATACGACCGAGGCACACAGGGCCAACACCCAGCATCATGGTGTGGGGAGCGATCTCCTACACTGGCCGTACACCTCTGGTGATCGTCGAGGGGACACTGAATAGTGCACGGTACATCCAAACCGTCATCGAACCCATCGTTCTACCATTCCTAGACCGGCAAGGGAACTTGCTGTTCCAACAGGACAATGCACGTCAGCATGTATCCCGTGCCACCCAACGTGCTCTACAAGGTGTAAGTCAACTACCCTGGCCAGCAAGATCTCCGGATCTGTCCCCCATTGAGCATGTTTGGGACTGTAAGAAGCGTCGTCTCACGCGGTCTGCACGTCCAGCACGAACGCTGGTCCAACTGAGGCGCCAGGTGGAAATGGCATGGCAAGCCGTTCCACAGGACTACATCCAGCATCTCTACGATCGTCTCCATGGGAGAATAGCAGCCTGCATTGCTGCGAAAGGTGGATATACACAGTACTAGTGCCGACATTGTGCATGCTCTGTTGCCTGTGTCTATGTGCCTGTGGTTCTGTCAGTGTGATCATGTGATGTATCTGACCCCAGGAATGTGTCAATAAAGTTTCCCCTTCCTGGGACAATGAATTCACGGTGTTCTTATTTCAATTTCCAGGAGTGTATTTCAAATGTACATAAATACAAGATTTTTCGAAAGTTCTTTGCTAAGTCACTGTATCAATATTACGTCATTGACGAGCCGCTTTACTCTCAGCCAATAACAGTCGTTAACCAATTGCAAGCCATGTGGGTTAAGTGTTTACCGTGCGGTTCTGGGCGCTTCAGTCTGGAACCGCATGACCGCTACGGTCGCAGGTTCGAATCCTGCCTCAGGTTTGGGTGTGTGTGATGTACTTAGGTTAGTTAGGTTTAAGTAGTTCTATGTTCTAGGGGACTGATGACCATAGATGTTAAGTCCCATAGTGCTCAGAGCCATTTCAGTGTTAAAAGTCAGTTAGCTAGTATGCAGGTCGTGGTCGTGCTGTAGCGTTCTCGCTTCCCGCGCCCGGGTTCGTGGGTTCGATTTCCGGCGGGGTCAGGGATTTTCTCTGCCTTGTGATGACTGGGTGTTGTGTGATGTCCATAGGTTAGTTAGGTTTAAGTAGTTCTAAGTTCTAGGGGACTGGTGACCATAGAATTAAGTCCCATAGAGCGCAGAGCCATTAAACCGTTTTTTTTTTTTTTTTTTTTTTTTTTTGAGTTAGCTAACAGATTGCTCTACTATGTCTGGTTCCAGTTCTGAACTTTCAAGGTCACATGCTGTTTTGGTGACGTCACCTTTGTTGGCTACAGAACGATGTTACTGAACAATCATTACTACATACAAGATGTTTGTTAAGATCAATCCAATTTGTATTCATTGCTGAAGTAAAGTTGTGTGTGAGGTCAGCTGACTTTTTTTTTACTAGTAACGCTAGTCTAAAGTAGGTGCATCTCTAATAACAACTACTACAGGAATTTTTCCACGAGTGGCACCACCACCACCACCACCACCACCACCACTCACTCACTACACTGTCACCAATAAGCTTAGCCAGCCTCCCCTTCCCATACCTATTGAGGTGCAGGCCATGCCTAGTAAAACCCGATCTACTGAGGGACCCAACTGGCACCACTGAGATGTGACCCATGCCTTCTGCCATGGCAGCC